>NC_133503.1:16066428-16383214 GCF_049354715.1 Callithrix jacchus | reverse complement strand
CATGAATACACTCAAAGACATTTTTTCAGACTCTGGTAACTCTTTCTGTCCCAGGAGTAACTAGGTTGTTTCTTCTCGTGGCCAGTGAAAATGACGTGCAGATTAGGAAAATAAAAGACAAATGAGGCCGGCGCGGGGGCTCACACCTGTAACCCCAGCTACTTGGGAGGCTGAGACAAGAGAATCACTTTAAACTGGAAGAGGGAGGTGGCAGTGAGCCAAGATCATGTCAATGCACTCCAGCCTGGGCAACAAGAGTGAAACTCTGTCTCCAAAAAAAAAAAGGCGGCAAATCAGGGATGGGCACAGTGGTTCACACCTGTAATCCCAGCACTTTAAGAGGCCCAGACACGAGGATCATTTGAGGTCAGGAGCTCAAGACCAGCCTGGCCAACATGGCAAAACCATCTCTACAAAAATACAAAAATTAGCTGGATGTGTTGGTGAGCACCTGTAGTCCCAGCTACTCAGGAGACCAAGGCATGAGAATTGATTGAACTCCAGAGGTGGAGGTTGCAGTGAACCGAGATCACGCCACTGCACTCCAATCTGGGCGACAGAGCAAGACTCCATCTCAAAAAAAAAAAAAAAAAAGGTTGGGGCAGGCTGAGTCTCTGCAACTCAGCAAAGTGTCTAGCTGGGGACCACCTCAAACCTGATGTCTCTAGGTCTAAACTGCACCTTTCTCCAGTCAATGACCCATTCATTCAAACATGTTTATTATGCAGATAATTATTTTTTTACTAGGCACTGTGCTGGTCCATGGGGAGAGAGAAGAACAAAAAACCTTCCTCACTGGATCGCACTGTCTCTTGGAGGAAACATTCAACCAATAACACACATAATAATATAATAACAAAAGATAAGAACTATAAAAGTCAGAGCCTGGCCAGGCGCAGTGGCTCACACCTGTAATCCCAGTGCTTTGGGAAGCTGAGGCGGGCAGATCACCTGAGGTCGGGAGTTTGAGACCAGCCGGACCAACATGGAGAAACACCATCTCTACTAAAAATACAAAAATTAGCCAGGAGTGGTAGCAAATGCCTGTAATCCCAGCTACTTGGGAGACTGAGGCAAGAAATCGCTTGAACCAGGGAGGCAGAGGTTGTGGCGAGCCAAGATCATGCCATTGCACTCCAGCCTGGGCAAGAAGTGCAAAACTCTGTCTCAAAAATAGATAAATAAAAGAAATAAAAATAAAAATTCAGAGCCCATAGGGGACTATGAAAGAACAGAACAGGGATTGGGAGGCTGAGGCAGGTGGATCTGTTGAACCCAGGAGGTCGAAACCATAGCAAACCCTGTCTCTACAGAAAAGCATAAAAATAACTGGATGTGGTAGTGCATACCTGTGGTCCCAGCTACTCAGCAGGCTGAGGTAGGAAAATCAACTTATTCTGGGAGGTGGAGGCTGCAATGAGCCAAGATCATATCACTGCATTCCAGCCTGGAGGACAGAGCAAGACCCTGTCCAAAAAAAAAAAAAAAAAAAAGGCTGGGCATGGTGGCTCACGCCTGTAATCCCAGCACTTTGGGAGGCAGAGACAGGTGGATCACTTGAGGTCAGGAGTTCAAGACCAGTCTGGCCAACATGGTGAAATCCCATCTCTACTACTTCTACTAAAAATACAAAAATTAGCCAGGCATAGTGGCAGGTGCCTGTAATCCCAGCTAATTGGGAGGCTGAGGCAGGATAATCACTTGGATCCAGGAGGTAGAGGTTGCAGTGAGCAGAGATCACGCCTCTGCACTTCAGTCTGGGCAACAGTGAGACAGGGTCTCACTCTGTTGAGAAAAGAACAGAGAAATCTAAATTAGATTAGGGGAACAGAGAAGACCTGTCTGAGAAACAGACACTTAAGCTACACTCTGAAGAATGCTTTGCCATTGAGGACCCTTTCTGCTGCAAATACAGAAACCCAGCTGAGATGAGCTGAAGCCAGAAAAGGAAAACTGTTGTCTTTAAGTAACTTTAAAAGTCTGGAATTGCTCTTGCTAGCTTCAGACACAGCCAGATCCACAAGCCCGAATGGCAACATCAGGACTGCATTTAGTTTTGTCTCTTGGTCTGTTTCTTTCCTTGTGTTACAGGTTAATTGTGCCTCCTCCAACCCCCACACACACAAGAAAAAAAAAATCACAAAGTCCTAACTCCCATCTCAGTGTATCAGAATATGACCTTATTTGGGAATAAGGTAATTACAGATATAATTAATTAAGACTAGGAATGCACGTGGCCAGGTGTGATGGTTTATGCCTATAATCCCAGCACTTTGGGAGGCTGAGGTGGGAGGACTGCTTGAGTCCAGGAGTTTGAGACCAGCCTGGGCAACATAGTGAATGAAACCCCATCTCTACAAAAGATACAAAAATTAGCCATGCTTGGTGGCACATGCCCATAGTCCCAGCTACTCAGGAGGCTGATGCTGGAGGATCATTTGAGCCTGGGAGGTCCAGGCTGCAGTGAACTGTGATTGTGCCACTGCACTCCAGCATGAGCAACAGACGTATTCTATTTCTCCCTCCTTATCTAATTCCTATTACCTGAGTGTGGAGATTCTTGTATTAATCCTCTGTATCATTATTTCTGCCTCTTCCACTTTTTTGCTATTTTAAGAGACAAACTTTACCTTCTGATCATTTTATTTTGGGCCATTATGTTTAATTTCTAAGTTTTTTCTTGCTCTCTGATTTCTCTTTTTCCCACCATCCCATTCTGATTTTACACAAGCAATGTCTTCGTGAAGCTTGGAAGACCTGTTTTTTAATTTTTGTGGGTACATAGTAGGTTTATGTATTTATGGGGTACATGAGATGTTTTGATATGGGCATGCAATGTGAAATAATCACAGCAAGGTAGGAAGATGCTAATTTTTTTAGTGTACACTGGAAAGAAGGAAGATACTAATTTTTTTTTTTTTTTGAGATGGAGGCTCACTCGGTCACCTAGGCTGGCATGCCGTGGCACCAACTCGGCTCATTGCAACCTCTGCCTCCCAGGTTCAAGCAATTCCCTTGTCTCAGTCTCCCGAGTAACTGGGACTACAGGCATGTGCCACCATGCCCAGCTAATTATTTGTATTTTAGTAGAGATGGGGTTTCACCATGCTGGCCAGGATGGTCTTGAACTCTTGACATCGTGATCCGCCCACCTTGGCCTCTCAAAGTGCTAGGATTACAGGTGTGAGCCATGGAGCCCAGCCCTTTTTTTCTTTTTTTTTTTTTTTTTTTTTGAGACGGAATTTCGCTCTGTCACCCAAGCTGGAGTGCAATGGCAAGATCTTGGCTCGCTGCAGCCCCTACCTCCCAGGTTCAAGTGATTCTTGTGCCTCAGCCTCTGGTGTAGCTGGGATTACAGGAGTGTGCCACCACGCCCAGCTAATTTTAGTATCTTCAGTAGAGACAGAATCTCACTATGTAGCCCAGGCTGGTCTCAAACTCCTGGGCTCAAGCAATCTGCCCACCTCAGCCTCCCAAAGGGCTGGGATTACAAGCATGAGCCACAACAAACAGCCTAGTTTGCTGATATTTAAATTAAAAAGTTGGCTCTGAATTCTGAAAATGATTACAAACCTCTTGAATAAAGAAGACAGAACTGTCTGCAGAAGAATTTCAAACTTCTGAGGGACCCTCCTTTCATTTAATGCTTTGTTACCAATTTAGAGAACTCTGTTACGTAGGTAGTATTTCACCCATTCATAGCTGGATTTCTTTGGTTCTGTTTTGAGATGGGATCCCGCTCTGTTGCCCAGGCTAGAATGCAACAGCATGATCTCAGCTCACTGCAACCTCCCTCTTCCAGGCTCAAGCAATCCTCCCACCTCAGTTTCCCAAGCAGCTGGGACCACAGACGCATGCCACCACATTCGGCTAATGTTGTTTATTTTTTGTAGAGACAGAGTCTTGCTATATTGCTCAGGCTGGTCTTGAACTCTGGGGCTCAAGGAATCCTCCCACTTCTGCCTCCCAAAGTGCTGGGATTACAGAAACTCACACCTAGCCTCATCAATGTATTGATAAAACTAGACCTTTTGGTTTATGTTTTAAGTTGCCAAACGTGATGACTCTATGGGGGCTGAATATAAAATATTTGTACTTTAAAAAAAATGACAATAATAGGCCAGGCGCAGTGGCTCACTTTGGAAGGCTGAGGCGGGTGGATCATGAGGTCAAAAGATCAAAACTATCCTGGCCAACATAGTGAAACCCTGTTTCTACTAAAAATACAAAAATAAGCTGGGCATGGTGGTACACGCCTGTAATCTCAGCTACTTGGGAGGCTGAGGCAGGAGAATCACTAAAATCTGGAATGCAGAGGTTGCAGTGAACTGAGATCTTGCTGCTGCACTCCAGCTGGCATCAGAAAATGAGACTCCATCTCAAAAAAAAGATCATGAAATTTTGTGACATTCTTACCATTGAGAATTGGGGTCTGTGTCCCACTCTTTGAATCATCTTCAGTCAGTAGAGTATGGTGGAAATGGTGATGCAGGACTTCTAAGAGGCCATACAGCTTTTTTTTTTTTTTCTTGAGACAGAGTCTCACTCTGTCACCCAAGCTGGAGTGCAGTGGTGTGATCTCAGCTCACTGCAACCTCCACCTCCTGGGTTCAAGCAATTCTCCTGTCTCAGCCTCCTGAGTAGCTGGGGCTACAGGCGTGTACCCCACACCTGGCTAATTTTTGAAATTTTAGTAGAGACAGGGTTTCACCATGTTCGCCAAGCTGGTCTTGGTAGAGATGAGGTTTCACCATATTGGCTAGGCTGGTCTTGAACTCTTGACCTTAAGTGATCTGCCCATCTCAGCTTCCCAAAGTGCTGGGATTACAGGCATGAGCCACCACACCCAGCCCAGGGCCATACAGCTTTTGCCTCATATTCAGGACATGCTCAGATTTCAGGGCCACCATAGAAGAAATCCAAGCTGAGAGCACCTGTGTGCATGCCAGCTGACAGTCCTAATTGCCAAGTTATTGCAGACCCAATTACAGGTACATGATTGCAACTGCTAAGTCCCTTCCCTGTGGAGGTCCTAGAAGTTAAGGAACAGGGGAAAGAAAGTCAGCGCTGCCGTGGCCACTTGCATTCCTGATCCCTGGAATCCTTGCACATTGTCAAACGGCTGGGATATTAAACCCCAAGTGTGCGTGTGTGTTTTGTGGGAGGTGTCATTTGTAATACAGCAGGCAGAACTGAAACAAACAATAGACAGCTTCTGCCCCATTTCCTCCACCACATGCCTGCAGTGACACACCCTGGCTGCACAGGCTCTTGTATGCGACTGTCATGCTTGCAGTAGCCTGGTCTTTGTATGGCCACCTCAACAGCACCTTCGGAAATGCCCTTAAGCATGCTGGGGGTCACATGTCATGCAGATCTTGGGCAGATGACCAAACCTCTCTATGCCTTGCTTTCTTCATCTGAAAATGGGAACGACAATAATATTGAGAGAACAAAATGGAATTAATTCGCATAAAGCTCTCAGAACAGAATCTGGGACACAAATATTAGCTACTGTTGTTACCCATCCTGGCATCTCTCCCTCTCTGAGAGGGGACAGGGCAGAGAGGAGGACAAGGGGGAGAAGGAAAGAGCCTGGAGTTCCTGGGTCCCCAAAAGCAGCAGTGACCTCAATACCCAGTCCCTGAAGAAAAGAGGAGCTCTGGGCCTGCATGAAGGTGCAACTGTCCTGGCTGCCTCCTGCCCCCTCATGGCCCGCACCTCCTTAGATGCAGGTAGCTCAGACAGAGGTGTGTTTCCCGACATGGGTCTCATCCTGTCCTCTGTCTTTGCTGAACACTGCCCCCTCCTGGAGCTGGGGGCAGGTCCTACTCAAAAGGGGATGTGATGAGTCACATGTGAAAACGATGGTTTCACACTGCAGATCCTGACTCATCATGAATCAAGATTGACTTTTTTTAAAAAATGAAAGATTTAAAGAGGTGGAATTTGAAAATGCAGTGAAGGCAAGTGGTGGTTCATTAAGTGTGTGTATGCATGCACACACATTCAGGTACAATGATGGAAAAAGAAGTGTTCAAAATCATGGAGTTAGAGAATTCACTTTTGTTGTATTTTTGAGACAGGATCTCACTCTGTTGCCCTGGTTGGAGTGTAGTGGTGCAATCTTGGCTCACTGCAGTCTCAGCCTTCCGAGTAACTGGGACAACAGGTGCATGCCACCACACTCAGCTTATTTATTTTCATTTTGAGACAGTCTCTCACTCTGTCGCCAGGCTGGAGTGCAGTGACGTGATCTCAGCTCACTGCAACCTCTGCCTCCTGTGTTCAAGCAATTCTGCCTCAGCCTCTCAAGTAGCTGGGACTACAGGCACACACTATCATGCCCAGCTAATTTTTGTATTTTTAGTAGAGACGGGGTTTCAACATGTTGGCCAGGATGGTCTCCATCCCTTGACCTCGTGATCTGCCCGCCTCAGCCTACCAAAGTGCTGGGATTACAGGCATGAGCCACCGTGCCCAGCCAATTTTTGTATTTTTTTTTTTTTGGTAGAGATTTTGCCATGTTGCCCAGGCTGGTCTTAAACTCCAGGGCTCAAGGAATCTACCTACCTCAGCCTCCCATAGTGCTGGGATTACAGGCATGGACTACTGTGCCCAGTTCCAGCATGTATTTTTATAATCAGGAAAAAAATGAGTGAAGATCATAAAGCTTTATTTAATAGATATAACCCAGTAATTCAAAATACTTTATTCCATATGTAGCCAATTATAGAAAGAAAAAAGGAGATAGAAGCAAATGTTGGAAGAGATTAAGTGAAAGGAACAGGATAAAACAAATCAGAAAAGGAAGGAGGTTGGGGAAACCAGCAAGAGAAAGGAAAATAACAAAAGTAGGCGGAAGGGAGAGTGACGCTCAGGGCCAGGAGACCCTATAAGCGCCACCTTTTGTGACTCACATTTCACAGGTCACTAGGGTTTAATTCCTCCTTGGCAATAAAGAGTGTCTACTTTTTTTTCTATGACCATTCGATGAGGGGTATTTTTCTTCCTATAAACTTTTTTTTTTTTAAGTATTTGGCTGGGCAGTCAATTGTAAGCTCTATTTGGAAATCTTTTTTTTTTCTTGGTGAAATAGGGTCTTGTTCTGTTCCCCGGGCTGGAGTGCAATGGAAGGATCACAGTTCACTGAAGCCTCTGCCTCCCAGACTCAAGCAATCCTCCCACTTCAGCCTCCAGAGTAGCTGGTACTATAGGCATATGCACCACACCCAGCTAATTTTTGTACTTTTCATAGAGTGTTTCACCATGTTATTCCAGCTGGTCTCAAACTCCTGAGCTCAAGGGATCCAGCCTCCCATAGTGCAGGGATTACAGTCATGAGCCAACACACCCGGCCTCATTTAACTTTTCTAAATAGACTATAAGATCCTCAAGGGGCTCCATTTTTTAACCAGGTCTTAGTATTTATCTGCCACTCAAAAGTCTTTGTTTCAGAGATGGGGTCTGGCTACACTGTCCAGGCTGGCCTTGAATTTCTGGTCTCAGGTGCAGAGTTCTTAACACCTTTGGGACAGACTCGGATGACTGGGAGGCCCTAAATCTCCCACTGAGGAATGGGAAGAAGTGGTCAGCCAAACCCGAGCCTCCCACTTCAGCCTCCATAGCATATGGGACTACAGATGCATACCACCATGCCTGGCTTTTTTTTTTTTTCTATTGAAATATTAGGTGGCTCTGGCTGGACACATGGTTCACACCTGTAATCCCAGCACTTTGGGAGGCCGAGGCAGGCGCATCACAAGATCAGGAGTTAGAGAACAGCCTGGCCAATACGATGAAACCTTGTCTCTACTGAAAATACAAAAAACTTAGCCAGGCGTGGTGGTCCATGCCTGCAGTCCCAGATACTTGGGAGGCTGAGGTACGAGAATTGCTTGAACCCAGGAGGCATAGGTTGCAGTGAGCCAAGATCATGCCACTGCAGTCCAGACTGGGCAACAGAGCTAAACTCCATCTCCATTCCTCAAAAAAAAAAAAAGAAGAAAGAAGAAGAGGAAGAAGAAATACTAGGTTGCTCTCTTCTGATGTCGCCAGATCACATTTGATTATAGCAATTCTTATTTTTCAGATCCATAGGGAAAGGACAGGAGAGTCACATCTGATTGTGCGGCTACCATGTGATAAGAACAAAGAAATCAACAAATCAACTTTCAGGAAAGCATTTTGCGGCCCTAGGGATGTACACCTTGCCCTGGTACTGGAGCAGGTGAGCCCTCGATGAGCCACGTGGTGATGGGGCTTCTGAGGAAAGGGCTGGGAATGTGTTTGGACCACCAGGAGGGTCCTCTGGAAGCCTGACCAACACCTTCACAAACAGTAATGCCCCAAGACAGTTGTGTGCACTACAGCAAGTGTGGTGCATTGTGGGTACCACCCAGGAAAACCATGGGCATGGGCAGCATAGGACCACACTGGCCTGGGGCTTACACCTCCTGGGCCATCCTGGGACCAATTCTAATTTCTTAAAAGAGAAAATCTTTTAAAAATATTTGCAGAAACGAGTTGGACCTGAGGCTGCACAGAGCCTCCCCGACGGGTTCTGAGGAGTGGTGACAGCATGGAGTCCAGTCAGAAGCTCACATTTGTCCACTCTTTATTAAAGCCAGACCCTCTTGCCAACGGCTGTGGGGCAGCTGCTGGGGCCCAAGAGGGACGGGGACAGTGGCAGATCCTGGCCATGTAGGGGTAGAGCTGAGATTCCCAGAGCCCCCCAAGCCCACCTTGCCTTTGGCCCTGAGGCTCCTGTCCCGCAGGGAGAGGAGAAACCCAGGGCCGAGGCCGTTACCCAGCACCCCGATGCCTCCCTGGGACCCCCACCCTCCTCACCACCCCACCCCACAACCTCACCCAGCCAGGCTAACTCTGACCACCACCACCCAGGCCCTCTTCCCACCCACCAACTACCGTGCCTCCTACCCGCCCCCAGCCCCTGGCAGCCTGGCTGCTGGGCTCAGCCCCCAAGGCCATGTCTACACTAACATGGAAGGAACTAGGTCTATCAGGGAATGCAGCTGCACCAAAAATCCATTTCCTGGCCCCACATGAGGAAAGGGGGGCCTCACATAAACTACACCCCAGCTGCCTGCCCAGTGGCTTCCATGGGCCCAGTCGGGAGGGTGGGGCGCCCACCAGGCAGAGGTCTTGCATAGTTGGGTGCCTGGTTTGTCACTGAGCCAAGGCTCAGGTCCACACCCCCCAGAGGTGGACTGCCACTGTGAAAACTGCCAGGCCATGAGTGCCTCCACTGACCAATCTGTGAAATGAGACTCTAAACAGAAACACTACTTGTTCTAGTATAATGACAGAAGCAAAGTTAAAAGGACCTGCAGGTGTCCTAGGACCCTAATTATGGGATGTGGAGAAAGATCCTTCCACCAACCTCAGTGGTTCTAAACTGAGTGAGTGTTGGGCTCCAAGGACAGGGCGTCCGCCTGCTCCGTTCGCCCGAAGGCCCGGCGAACGCGGCCTTTGACCCAGAGAAGTGAAAGCTGGGGCTCAGGGCTGCGAGGACCTCTGGCGCGTGAGGATGTCTGAGTTTGCCACCTCCAGCTGAAGGAGGTGAAAGTACCAAAGGACTGAGAGAGAAAGCGAAGACCAAAACAGAACCGGCGGCCGCCTGGCTGACCTAAGTGCTAGCGTGGGGAGAGGAGAGCAGGCGGCTCCAGAGAATAAGGCTTCAAACCCCCTGGGGACCCTGTCAACACCGGCGACCCGTCTGCCCGGCCATAAGTTTGGTATCTGGCTCTTTCTCCTCCTAGATTCCTCAGGCCATACAAAAACTGGAAATAAATATCCGCAGACAAGATTCAAGTTTTCCCACCGGAGCTCCGTCCTCTGGAAACCTACAAGGCCTCCCCTCGAGCGCGCAGTTCTTAAAACCTAAGTCTCCCACTAAGGAATGGGAAGAAGTGGTCAGCCAAAGCCACCGGCCTCCTAGGCATCCCGCTGGCCCACGTGGGTGGCCGGGACCCACCCTCCGGTGGCTCTAGGGCTTCCCCTCCCTCGCCGCCACACCCGATCACCAACACACAATTCCCTTGCTCCCCGGGCCAAAGTCGGAATCTGAGTGAAATAAATAGCATCGCCCACCAGCGACCGCCCTGATTCACAGCCCGGGCCTACCCAGGGTATATCGCAGTCTCCATGGGGGTGGCGCCCCAGCCTCGCTGCCTCTGCGCTGCTCTTCTCGCCAGCGTTCTTCAGGTCTCTGGCGGAGCTCAGGGACCCGGCGGGCGGGAGACCTGGGGCCGCGGGGCGGGGGCTGAGGGAAGGCACCGCACCCAGGACTGGGACCCTCAGCCCCCCGGGGCCGGAGGAGCAAGGGGCCGGCCGCCCAGGAGAGGGGCCGGTGGCCCCGAGGGCTGCGCTGCCGTCGGCCCCCGACCCCTCACAGGACGCCCTCCGGGTAGGCGCCCGAGGGCCCGGCGAACGCGGCCTGATGCTCCGAGCCGAAGCTGGTGCCGCCCGCGAACTCCAGCAGGGCGCTGCCGCGCTCCCCCGGGCCGGCGCTGGGCGGCCCCTTGGCGGGCGCCTCGGGCTTGGACGCAGGGGCCGGGGCTGAACCCGAGCCCGGCGCGGCAGCGGCGCCGCGGTGCGTCTTCATGTGAGTAAGCAGGTGCGAGCTCTGGGAGAAGCGGCGACCGCAGTTGGCGCAGGCGTAGGGCCGCTCGCCCGTGTGCGTGCGCTGATGCGTGACCAGCACCGAGCGCTGCGAGAAGCGCTTGCCGCACTCGGGGCACGGGAAGGGGCGCTCGCCTGTGTGGCCGCGCCGGTGTTTGGCCAGGTTGGAGCGTTGCGCGAAGCCGCGGCCGCAGTCGGCGCAGCGGAAGGGCTTCTCGCCCGTATGCGTACGCCGGTGCCGCTTAAAGTCCGAGCTGTGGCCGAAGCCCTTGCCGCAGTCGGGGCAGCGGTGCGGCTTCTCCTCCGCGTGCGCCCACTGGTGCCGAGTCAGCGCCGCGCTCTGTCCGAAGCGCCGGCCGCACTCGCCGCACGCGTAGGGCCGCTCCCCGGTGTGCGCGCGTCCGTGCGCCGTGAGGTGTGCGCGGCGGCTGAAGCCCGCGCCGCAGACGCCGCACACAAATGGCTTCTCGCCGGTGTGGCCGCGCACGTGCGCCGCCAGGTGCGAGCCGCGGGCGAAGCGCGCACCACACTCGGGGCAAGGGAAGGGCCGCTCGCCGGTGTGCGTGCGCCGGTGGCGCGCCAGGTGCGAGCCGTATACGAAGCTCTTGCCGCAGTCGGCGCACCGGTGAGGCCGCTCGCCCGCGTGGTAGCGCTGGTGCTTGGCCAGCGCCGCCCGGCGCCCGAACGTCTTGCCGCAGTCGGAGCAGATCCACGGACTCTCCTCCTCCGCCAGCGCGGCCGGCGCAGGCTCGGCCAGCAGTCCGCCGACGGCGGGCCCGAACGCACGCAGGCCACCTCCGCCGACCCCGGCCCCGCCACCGAAAGGATCGCAGGCCAGCCCGCTGCCCTCCACCAGGGAGAGCGGACCCCCCAGGGGCGCTGGGAGCGGGCGCCCATCGACCGGCAGCCGCTCTCCGAAGTCGGGCAGGCCCAGGATCGGGAAGCTGTCCGGGTGTAACCAGGACTTTGGGTGCACGGGGAAATGGAAGCCTAGCGGGTGGGAGGAGGGGCCTTCGCCCTCCCCTAGGCCGTTGCCAAGCTCCAGGAAGCGCCTGTCCGGCGCGGGGTCTGCCTTGCCGCTGGGGGTGGGGTTGGGCGCCACCGCCACCGCCTCCTCTCTCCCCTGGGCCCCGGACTCCGCCTCTCCGTCCGCCTCTCCGACTTCACGCCGCTCCGACCCCTCAGGCCCGAGTTCAGTGTCCTCCGGCACCGCGGCGGCCGCCGTCTCGCCGGGTTCCCGTCGGGGGCCGTCGCCACCCGGCTCCGCACAGGCCCCGCCGCGCCGATGGCGCTGGAAATCGGCGCGCAGGCGGAAGGCCTGGCCGCAGTCGGGACAGCAGTGCGGGCGGTCAGCCGTGTGCACCGCCCGGTGCCGCGCCAGCGCCGAGCTCTGGCTGAAGCTGCGACCGCAGTGCGGACACGGGTAGGGCCGCTCGCCCGTGTGCGTGCGCTGGTGAGTGACCAGGTAGGAGCGGCGTCCGAAGCCCGCGCCACAGAAGGCGCAGCGGTACGGCCGCTCGCCAGTGTGGATGCGTCGGTGCGTCACCAGGTGCGACTTGTAGACGAAGCGCTTGCCGCAGTCCGGGCACGGGAACGGCTTCTCGCCAGTGTGCGTGCGCTGGTGAATGGCCAGGTGCGAGCGGTACACGAAGCCCTTGCCGCACTCCTCACAGCCAAAGGGCTTGACAGCCGCGTGGTAGCGCTGGTGCTTGGCCAGCCGCGAGCGGTGCGGGAAGACCTTGCCGCAAACATCGCACGTGGTCTCGGGCCGCCCGGCCGGCGCGGCCACCGTGGCCTGGAACGCCCAGGGCGACAGCAGGTTCGCCCCCGGCTCCCGACCGGGCAGGAAAGGCTTCGCTTCGGAGCCGTCGGCTAGGACCCCGAGGCCGCCTGGGTCAGGTCCCCACCCCTCCGGAGTCTGCGCCGAATCCGAGTCGTCGGGGCCCCAGGTCCCAGGCACGTCCCCCACGCCGTAGGCAGCCGACCAAAGCCCCGGGGGCTCATTCTCCTCCTCGGCCACCTCTGCCAGGAAGTCCTCGTCGTCTTCCTCCTCGTGGTCCTCTATGTCATCCGTCCAGAACCAGGCTCCTGAAGGCGACAAAGGAAGGCCAGAAGAGACGTGAGTGAACTTGACAGGAGCCTCTGGCAGGTTCCAGCCCCAAAAAAATAGGGACTCCTGAGAGGCCTCCGACAGAACCTCCCTCCAGGCGGTTGGGGCACCTCCTTTTACCAAGTGAGCGGTGCCCATGCCCCACTGCCAGCCCTGAACAGCTGCAAAGGCGGGAAAGCCACCTCCCCCAGCTAGGAGCCTGGGGACAAGCAGCACACGAAGGCCAGGGCTCCCATCCAACGTCTCGTCCAGACCTCCAGCTTCCTCCAGTGCTGAGGAATAGGGCAAGCTCTAGGAAGGGGTGAGACCTAAGGTTAAACCCACAGTAGGGATCCTGTGCTGAGAAAATGAGGTGGAGACGCTGGGGGTCTTTTCCCCAAAGCTCCTGGAGAGCTCTGTCTAGACGGCCTCTCTGGAAGACAGCACAAAAGGCGGCCCCCTCTGCAGAGGACCAGCCTTTATTTTTTTATTATTTTTTAAAAGACAGACTCTCACTCTGTACAGTCACAATCTCAGCTCACTGCAACCTCCGCCTCCCAAGTTCAAGCAATTCTCCTGCCTCAGCCTCCCAAGTAGCTGGGATTACAGGCTCACACAACCAGCCCGGCTAATTTTTTGTATTTTTAATAGAGATAGGGTTTTGCCATGTTGACCAGGCTGGTCTTAAACACCTGGCCTCAGGTGATCCGCGGTCCTCGTCCTTCCAAAGTGCTGGGATTACAAACCTAAGCCAACACATCTGGCCTCTCAGCTCTAAGCTTTGCTCAGCATCCCCCATTCTGCCCCTCTCCCGCCAAGCTGCATCCCTGCCCTCTGCCTTCTGCCCTCTCCCTTTGGCCGTCAGAGGTGTGTGGAGATGAAGCTGGCTCGGTGGGGCTCCTGTTGATGGCTGATATATCTGAGACTGTGACACACCAGGAGGTGCCAGAGCAGGCACTAAGTCACAGGGAACACAGGGATGATGGCTGGCCTGCGGCCCCAGATGCTCCAAGGCACCTGTATGACTGCTCTCTGGGACCCTCCCCAGTGTCCACCTCACAGTCTCAGCCTCTGGAAGGTTCCAGCTCCCACAGCTGGTGTGGGAATCTCCTCCTCACCCCACCTGTGTCCCCTGCCAAGGCACTGGCCTATTTCAGCTGTCACCTAGCTAGGTGAGCCTGGACCACCAAGTCCTGCCCTAGGGGGAAAGTCAGAGCCCAGGAGGTCCCGGTGAGCCTGGGCTGGCCCCTCATGTCACACGCTGGCCCCTGCCAGTCTGCTTGGCCTTGGCACCACCATATCCCACATGCATTCCATATGGGAATCTAGAGCTGTGGGAAAACACAGACCTGCACAGGCCTGGCTTCACTGTACAAAAACATGCATCATGGAAGAGTAAGAAAATGGGTTACTTCATCTTTCACACTTCGTGATACTTTTGCAGTTTACTATTATAGTAAACGTAAGCTTGAAATAAAAGAAAAAGGTTTCTTGTCACTAAGTTGAGTCTACCTCAAACTGCCACCCACAGCCACTCTGTGCACAGAGCAGCAAAGAAAAGCCCAGTCCCCCTCACTGGTCGCCCTTCCCCCTTTGGCAGCAATGCTCCCCAGGTCTGGGAAGGCTGCTACACCCCAGCACTATGCCCCAACCCTACAGATCAGGGAGGCTGTCGGAGGGCCAGGCAGTTGGGGCCGATGGACAGATGGAAAGGATCTGACCCTCAGGCTCTGATGCAGGTCTTGGGTTTAGAGACCCCGACAAACAGGAAAGGTTCAATCCTAGGAACAACTATTTGCTGGATAATAGGCCTCAAAGAGCTGGACCCCCCCGCCCCCCCCCCCAGGGCCAAGTGCAGCCTTGCCCCCCACAGTCTCAGCTGTGCGGAGCTGGGAGGCAGGGCCAG
The DNA here is from genome assembly GCF_049354715.1 of Callithrix jacchus. NCBI lineage: Eukaryota > Metazoa > Chordata > Mammalia > Primates > Cebidae > Callithrix > Callithrix jacchus. The sequence continues at coordinate 16,368,575 of NC_133503.1, read as the reverse complement.
GTCCCAATGGCTCCTCCCAGTACCTCTTCCTGGATCCTTAGCACCGCAGGGAAGCCTCTCACTTGGGGAGGTAGGCGGGAAACCTCTTTCCAAGTGGGCTCTATAGAGAGGGCACCTCTCACCAGCTTATAGCTGGCACAGCCACTTGTCCAACAATTGGGACAAGGGTGGGCCACACCCAAGCATACGGCACAATGACAGAGGCCACCACTGACACCAAGTGTGGGTGGGGAAGGGCATCCAAGTCCCTGGGAAGTCGGAGCTGGCTGCACTCTGAGGGGAGCTTCCAGGAAGGAGTAGGGTCCCTGGGAAGGGCCCCAAAGGGAGACCAGCCTGCCTCAGGCCAGGCTCTGTTGAAGTGGGTAGGAACAGCCTGGAGTGAGGGTGTCCAGCTAACAGGACTCCAGGGACAAGGCCCCGAGGGTGTTTGCTGGCTCTTACATCCAAAGCCCTTTTTCAGATCTAAGTGAGGCCTCATCACAGCTGGACTCACCAGACCCAAGCCAGAGTGACCGTTGGCTGACTAGGAGGGGCTGGCACATGTTTCTCAACAGCTGGACAGCAAAGGGCCAGGAACCATGCCACAGCAGCCCAGGGCGCCCAACATAGCAGCTTCCCCCAGAACCAAGGGGACAGCGGAGAAGAGGAGACCCTGGGGCTGGTGGTCTCTCTCCCCTCTGCTTCATATTTAGGCCTAAGGACTCTGACCTTGGGCAACATTTGGCTAGGCTTATGGGAAGTTCCTGAGGGACCACATGGCTCAGGGATAAAAAGCAGAGGCCAAGCAGAGGCTCTAAGTCAGCTGTCTGGAGAGGGAGAAGCTTCCAGAGTGTGGCCACAAGGACCTTCACAGCCTGTCCTGAACTGGGAACACTAAAACCCCCTATGCAGCGGCAGGTGACAGAAGCTGATGGAGGGGGAGACCACCCCAGCAGGCTGGGTGCCAAGGGGATGAATTAAAGGCCTTAGGGCTGGGGATGTCACAGGAATGATCTCTTCCCCCTTCCCTCCACAGGCATTGGCCCCGGGCACAGCTGTTCCCTAGCTGAGTGGCTTCTTTAGATGATTCCCCTCCAAATCTTTTTTTTTTTTTTCCTTATTTATATTTCCCTCCGAATCTTAATGTTGAGATGTTCCTCAAGGGCTCAACACTCCACTGCGCCCACCACAGCAACTCCTACAGCCTGAAGCCCCGCATCTGCTCGGTTCACCAGGACTGCAGGGGCCAGGCCGGGCCCTTCACCATCTCTCCCTTGGCTTCACCTCAAGAGGCAGCTGGGGTGCTCGGGCTTTGCCTGGGTGTGAATTCCACTCCTACGACACACTGGCCATGGGACCTTGGGCAAGACATTTAATCTGAGTTTCCCCATCTGTAAAATGGGTTGGTAACAGCACCTGCAATCCACTTGGTGGGACTGTGGCAAGGTTGACATACACAGCTGTAAACACCTACAGTGGCACCTCTACTGCTCCTGGGGCCAGGTGGTACTGCTGCTACCATGAGTCCCTGGAGATGCCAAGGCCCCCTGCCGTCCATCCCATGCTTTCCGTTGGTCATTGCTTGAGTTGTCCCCCAAATGTCAGACGATGCTCCCTTCCTGCCATCAGGCACTGGTGGTCACAGATCCCCACCAAGGCCTTTCCTCATGGAGGCTGGGCCACAGTCCCTAAACCTAGAGAGGCCCCTAGCCAGTCCTGTACCCCGGCGGCAGGCTGCCTCCTGGACTGGACAGGAGGGGCAGGGCACCCTCCAGCCCACACTAGGGCTCTCCTGCTCACCAGTGGCTGGTTCTATGCTGAGGCCCTCAGGGAGGCCCTGGATGCACAAAGGTCCCTGCACCCAAGAAGGGGTCACCTGCACCACCAAAGCTGGGCACTACCCAGAATCAGGAGGGGTGTCACCTGCACCACCAAAGCTGTGCATTACCCAGAATCCTACCAACACAATAGCAGGCACTCCAGCTTCTGTCCCTGGGCCCTGGTTTAACTGTGCAGGAGGCAGCGATAATCCCAGGGGCCAACCAGTGTCCCTAGCAACAGAGCCCCTGGAACACGTCTGGTAAGTGCCCTGCCCTGGGCACAGGGAGGCGGTCCTATGTAGGATACTAATCAAAGGGGCTGTGAGAAAGACAGTGGCCCTACACCCACATGCCTGGCCCACACAGAAGACACGGTCCCAACCTGCCATGGGACCCTACACACATCTAACATCACCCAAGGATGCTGCTCAGTGCACCAGGCGGCCACCATCTACAACTCCCACCCCTGGGCAACCTGTGCCCATCTGGGAGCCAGGAACCTGCCCTCCAGCTTCAACCTGACCCAGGCCCCCACTGCAAGTCCACAAAGTGGGCTGACTAAACAGCGCCGTGTCTCTCCCTCTGACAACCCACGCTGGGGCCCGGCCTGGATTGCAGGCTGTGGCAGTCGGTTCCGAGGAAAGCCAACAACTGCTCCGTCCCCTCACCCAGTCAGTGTAACCTGCTCCATCCAGACACAAACTCCAGATGGCCGTAGGGAGAGACCCTCCCTCACAGGGGACAGTCACAAATGGAGGAGGTGGACAAGGGTGGCATGCCCAAGTCCACAGGCATCAGCAGCCCTCCCTTCTGCAAACTGTCAGGGAGATAAGGATGCCGCTGGCCCCACACACCACACCGTGGGGGAGGCGGGGCTCTCAGGCTCAACTTTTGCACTGGGATCTGAACCAGCTGTGTGACCCTGGCCATGCTGCCAGGTCTGTAAGGAGGGGTCCTTCTCTGAGGACAGGCACTGGGCCTGCCCCTTACTAGGGCAGGTGACCTCAGAAGAGCCAGTCTGCAGTGGCTGAGGGGGTCCATCTCAGGGAGTGGAAAGGCAGCCCCACAGGGGTACAGGGCTGGCCCACCAGGACAAGGCCACTGGCAGCCACATAAGGCCTGCTGGCACCCACAGGCACAATTTTCTCCAGCACATTCTTGCTCCAGTGCAGACGAGAGCCAGTGGAAAACAGGGTTCGACCAATGTGGGGATCTAAGCCGGGTAAAGAGAAAGGCAGGGTGGGGGAGGGGCAGGAGGGAGGAACCGTAGAGCCATGGCTGAAAGGCAGGCTGACGCTTCAGCAGCCCTCGAGAGGAGTGGGCCCTGATAAGGGTAGTGCCAGAGCCCAGACGTCATGTGTGGCCCAATTCATCAAGAAGCCCAAGAGGGGAACATACTTGGGCCTTGCAGACTCCAGTCTAGAAACAAACTCTGTCAGCCTAGAGTTGAAGGAGCAGAGCCAGAGCTGGGCCTGAGGCTTCCCAGGAAATCCACCACCCTGAACACCTTCTGCACCCATCACTCTAAAACCTCCTCTCCAGTATGCCCCAAACTGCTCACCCCAGTCAGAGTCCTGCCCGCAGTGCTCTAGGGAGAGCAGGGCAGGCTGAGGGGAGCCTTTTCCCAGACACCGCCAAGTGGGCGGAGAAGCAGGAGGACCAGCTAGCATCAGAAAAGCCTCCACAATGGTGTGCTGGGCTCCCGCTCCTGCCCTGGTTGAGCCAACCATCTGACAGCTGGCCCCTCACATGCAAAGAAATTCACAGGCTCCAACACAGGGCAGGGAATCTTTTTTTTGTTTGTTTTGTTTTTGAGACAGACTTTTGTTCTTGTTGCCCAGGTTGGAGTGTAATGGCACGATCTCGGCTCACTGCAACCTCCACCTCCTGGGTTTAAGCAATTCTCTTGCCTCGGCCTCCCGAGTAGCTGGGATTACAAGCATGTGCCACCACGCCCAGCTAATTTTGTATTTCTAGTAGAGATGGAGTTTCTCCATATTGGTCAGGCTGGTCTCAAACACCTGACCACAGGTGATCTGCCCACCTTGGCCTCCCAAAGTACTGGGATTACAGGTGTGAGTCACCACACCCAGCCAGGGAATCATTTTTAAAGGTTCCTAGGAGGAGCCTCTAGGTTGTCTAAGGACCTTACAGCCCTCAGACCTCTCTGGAACTTGAACCACCAGGAGCCAGGCAGCAAAGGCAGAGGTTGGCACAGGGCAGCCACCCCATGTCTACAGAGCACTTAGCACAGATAGTCAAGAGACACAGTCAGAGGCACCAGATACCAGGTCTGCAGAGAGCTCAGTAAAGGCCAAAGTTTGACAACAGCTCTGAGTAGCTGTCGGTACAAACCACAAAATTCCATCACACGCTCACCTGTGTAGACACCGGTGACAATGTCTCCTTCCTCAGGTCGGGGGCTGTCTGGGACCCAAGGTTCTTCCCCTTGCTCCAGCCGGAAGATCAAATCGGGCTTGGGGATTGGGTACCCTGCCAGGAGATCAGATGCTGGCTGCAGGTGGCTCCCCTGGGCCCTCTGCTGCTGCTGCTGCTGCTGTGCCACCGTTCAGTGCCCCCCACCTCCACCTGCCCCGGCGCCAGCCCTCCCCTGCTCCAAAGGATCCAGGTGGTCCCTTCCCTCTGAACCTTTCCCTGTCCTCCCCTGCTCTCGTCCCACCAAGTCCCCCCAACACCTTCCACTTCAAGATGCCCACAGCCCTTCTCCCTCACCTACCTCCTCATCCCGGAGGCGTCAGGGGCCATGCAGCAGAGACCAGAGCCAGACTGCCTCCACAGAGGTGTCACCTGGCTCAGGGCACTGCCTGGCCAGTGCAGCCCTAGGACATCCCCCACCCCACTCAGAGCCCATGGGGTCCTAGGGCTTCCCTGGGAGGTGGGCTGGCCCCAGCATCCACCTTTGCAAAGACCCTGGGATTTGAAAAGCTCCCCGTCAGACAGCTAAGGCCCTGGCAGCCATCATACTAGGCTGCCTCTTGGGGTTAAAAGGTCCCATCCTTACCCAAGGACACTAGAATTCCATAGTTCTCCTGCATGACTTCCTGGTAGAGGCCCCGCTGGTCTGCCTCCAGCCTTTCCCACTCTTCCAGGGAGAAGTACACAGCCACGTCTTCAAAGGTCACCAGCCCCTGGGAAACATAGAGCCGCAGGTGAGAGGCTGAGGGAGCCCTTTACAGACAGCCGTGGAAGATTCAGGCTACTGAGGCCCTCCAGCGTGGGTGTCAGGGAGTCACAGATGCCCAGATGGCACTGGGGCATTCAGGCCTTGCCACAGCCCTGGGAAACAGGAACCTAATCCCAGCCAGAGACTGGGGACTCAAGCTCAAAGAGGGTGAATGACCCAGCTCATAGAGCAGAGCTGTGGCTCCCACAGAGGTAAGGAGACAATGAGCCCCACCCCCAGACCCCTTTTCATGCAGTCCACCTTGAGCGACTGCAGTAGCCATGTCGGCCGTGGAGGGACCACTCCTAGGTGGACAAGCAACAGCAACTAAACTGGGTGTGGGCACTGGCACCCAACCTGACTGGGCAACAGGAAACCAGACCCTGGACATGTGACAGGCACTCCAGGTGAGGGAGCGGCCAGCCTTGGGAGAGAGCCAGGTCTCTGAAGTCACTGTGCACAGCACCGTTGAGTGGGTGGCAGCCAAAGCTATCAGGACAACCCAACAGCCTGGAGGGGCCAGGCTCCACAAGAGCAGGACCACAGCCCCAGGCTTGGGACTGGACACCCAGCCACTTCCCGCAGCCTCCTCCCAGCTCAGAGCCTGGGCCCAGCCTGGGGATTCCAGTCCTGTGGCCTCTGCCAACACATGTCTCCAGAGAACAGGTGCCAAGGTCCCAGGGGAAACCCTGCCTGGGTTAGCCAAGTCCCAAACAGAGAGGGCAGCTCACCTGAGACCCAGCCATCAGCAAATCATCCTCGTCCTCGTCCTCGTCCTCCTCCTCCTCCTCCTCCTCCTCCTCCAGGTCCTCATCCCTAGGAGTGACTGGAAGCTGGGAGGCCTGCAGGCCTATGGGGAGAGATCTCTGAGGGCCAGCTGCCCTGAGCCCCCGGCCTGCAGGGCCAGAAGCCCCAACAAAACCCTCATTGCAAAGCCAGGCTCCAGCGGTCAGCCCAAGAGCCCTCCCTGGCTTGACCAGGTCCCTGGCCTGGCCCACCCTAGCTCCCTTCACCTTCTCCCTAAGGCTGGCTGCTTTTCTTACCCTTTTCCTGCAGAACTGCGGACTTGGCATCACCACCATGGCTAAGTCGCTCCTCGGTCCCCAATGCTGGATGCTGTACCTCTGTCAGCACCTCCTCCACGCCCTCCTCCTCCTCCACATCCGCTTCCACCTCCACTTCGGCCACCTCCTCCACCTGCGCGTCCTCCTCCACCTGCGTGTCCTCTTCCACCTGCGCGTCCTCCACCACCTCTGCCACACCCTCCTCCTCCTCTTCCAGCACTATCTCCTCCTCCTCCTCTTCTACCTCCTGTGCCTCTTCCCCCTTTTCTTCCTCTTCCTCCTCTTCCTCCTGGTCAAGGTCACACTCTGACCCATCCTCTGCCTGCTCCAGCTGGGCAGCTGGGGAGTCAGGAGTCGTGTGGAGCGTCGCCATCCTCCCTGGGAGTGAGCCTCCGCGCGGCCTGAAACGCAGATAGGCGCCAGTGATGGGCTGTTCTCAGCATACCATACGGGTCCCCTCACAGGGTCCCCCACAGCCTCAGGGGTACGGGGAGCAGAATTTACTCCTCCTGTTATGTAGTTGAAGACAATAGAGATGAGGGAGGACCAGGCTTTCCCACACTCTTACCCTGTACCACCAAGACATTCCATGCCCAGAAAAGCAGCCCCAAAAGTTCAAAGCCCCTCCGCATGACCCTGGGATGCCAGTCTAAGCTCCTTTTCACAAGAACTGTGTGCCTGGTGTGAACTGCTGCTCTTTCCTTGAGTAAATCAGGCATTTATCCCAGAGTCTTTATCCCCAGGGAAGCATCACACAGCCTGAGGGTGGCCCATGTTTAGCTGGAGGGGCCAAGCTTAGCCAGAAGGAAAAGCCCACCTGATACACAGGACAAAGAGACACTTACCTCGTCCTCAACACACATGAACCAGGCCAGCAGGGAACGCAAAGAGCTCTCAGCACAGACAGACTACAGGCTCTTGTAAGGCACAACAGGGCTGGGAGGAGAGACAGGCGCCAGGAAGCCAGCAGGTCAGGCTCCTTCCTGCAGGACACAGGAGAGCAGGGGCATGAGCCAGCATCACCCTGATGTGTCCTCAGCCCTCGCTCTGTGAAAAGCACAGTGCATGGTGGAGGCCCGTCACTGGACCATCAAGAGGACAGGAAATGCCCTGTGACATTTCAAGTTTGGGGATCAGACACTCCTAAGAGCTGAGTTGCCAAAGCCCCAGAGGCTATAGGGTCCTACACTCCCACTGACGTCAGGGACAGCTCAGCCCAGAAGCTCAGGGAAGAGGCAGCCACACTGACACAGGGTCCAGGGCCATGGTCACAGCAGGATGCGAGCTGCTGGCCCTGGGACCTCTCGCCCCTCCCAACTGCACGTCCTTCACCAGCCCCTGTGGGGTCCCAAAGGGCAGGGCAGAGTCACAGCACTGATGAGTCTATTTCCAGGGCTCCTTTCTGGATATAAACCTGAGACCGGGCCCATCACCCAGGACACACACCATCAGTGTGTCTGGCCTGAATAGGGCCATTTCTAAAGCGAGCCAGGCCCAGAATCCAGGGAGTAAGGGCAGGAGCCCCACAAGCATCCTGGAATGTCAGGCCACTTGGCCACACAGAGCATTGGGCCCAGCCCAGCTCATCCAGCTCTAGCAGTGGACAGTGTCTGCCACAGAACTCCTAAAACAAGACTGAGTGCCCTTGGTGAGAATAGTCCAGACGACCACACCTGGTGTTCTTATGGACAGAGAAAAAAGCTGCTCCGCAATTAACTCTCCCTCCGTACCCATCACTTCTCCACCAATTAGGCAGCTGCAGTAGGCCGTTTCCACACTGCCATGAAGGAATACCTGAGGCTGGGTAAGTCATAAAGAAAAGAGGTTTAATTCACTTACAGTTCTACAGGCTGCACCAACATGGTGCTGGCACCTGCTTCTGGGGAGGACCTCAGGAAGCTTCCACTCATGAAGGGAGGCAAAGGGGGAGTGAGAGAGAGGGAGGAAGCCCCAGACTCTTAAAACAACCAGATCTCTCCTGAACTGAGAACTCCCTTGACACCAAGGGAATGGCACTAAAGCATTCACGAGGGATCCGCCCGCATGAGCCAGTCACCTCCCACCAGGCCCGCCTCCAACACTGGAAATCACGCTTCAACATGGGACTGGAAGGGGACAGAGATGTCCTGGATGTTTGCCCCCACCCAAATCTCAGGTTGAACCCTCATCCCCAATGTTGGAAGTGGGGCCTGGTGGGAGGTGACTGGCTCATGGGGGCGGATTCCTCAGGAATGGCTTGGGCCATCCCCTTGGAGACTGAGTAATGAGTGAGTGCTTGCTCAGAGTTCACAGGACATCTGGTGTATGGCGCCTCCCCACTCTCTCTTGCTTGTTCCTGTTTTTGCCATGTGACATGCCTACTTCCCATCACCTTCCACCATGATTAAAGGCTTCCTGAGGCCCTCTAGAAGCCAGGCAGATACCAGCACCATGCTTCCTGTACAGCCTGCAGAACCATGCGCCAATTTCACCTCTTCTTTACGAAGTACCCAGTCTCAGGTATTTCTTTAAAACAATGTGAGGACTGCCTAACACAGAGACAGACACCCAAACCATATCAGCTGCACATACTCATTTCCTGAACTGCTTTGAGCAGCTGCTTTAAATCCACACTTTAATAGCCAGGAAGCTCTGAGCAGTCACACAGGCTCACCCAAGTCAAGGGCTGGGACACACAGGCATCCAGAAACCACCTCTGTCCCAAAAGTTACATGTGCCCCCTCACTGGCTCCAGCACCATTTCTAGTTTCAGAATCACTGACCCCAAATACTTGGGTCACAGAATTATGCCTGGGGAGCGCCACCCCAACCACCGGCCTCTCCCAGAAGTCGGCCTCCTCAGTGTCCACAGCTCTTTGTCGTGTGAAGATGCCCACAGTGTTGAAATCCATGTGCTACGTGTTATGCTAGCCACCTCCAGGAGGATTCAGCCCTGCCCAGCACTCAGGGCACCGGGAACACTCAGCAATGGTTTCCCAACTGCCACCCACTGGAGGCCCAGAGGAGGGCTTTTCTCAGTCAGGCCTCAGGCCGCAGATTCAGGCTGGGCCTAGGTGCCAGAATGGACCAAGCCCAGCAGAGCTGTCTCGTGCCTAGCCACCACCTGAGGCAACAACTTTAAACTCCCAGAGCCAGGGCGCCATACATGAGGACACAACAAAAGAAAACTGCATGGCTTTGGGATAAAGTGGCCCCACGTTCATCCCATCTCAGGACCTGTGTGTGTGTTGTTCCCCATTCCCGGAACTTTCTTCCCCTCTTCCTGGGTGATCTTCCGAGGAAGCCCCTTGGCCCCAGGGGGTGACATGGTTCCCTGTAATTCTTCCTTCGCAGCATGCAGCATATTTTAAAAAAACACTTATGAGACTGTCTTAGGATCTCTCTCCCTGCATATTGTCAACTCCAGGGCGGCAAGAGCTCCCTTTGCTTGCATCTGAAAGCAGCATTCAAATACTTCCTGAAAGAATGACTCTAAAGTCAACAGCCAATGTGAGCGACATAGGATTTTTTACACTCAGCATTTTGACCCTACTGCTCTGTTCTAGAACAGGCTGACCACTGCTGGAGTCGGGCAGTCGGGGGGATCCTTCCAATTGGAACTCACCCAGAAGCAGTGGAGAGTCTCTGCCTCCAAAGAAGGCACTGAGTTAAGTCCTTTCTCCCAAAAGGTCTACCCACTGATGACCAGAGAAGATGGAGGACCAGCTCCTACAGAGGTCAGCAGCACAGCCAGACATCACCCCAACCCAAGATTCAGAACAGAATGCTTTGAAAAATGGACCTCAGCGGGCCAAACAGAGTTTAGATTCCAGCAGCTTGCCCTGGGTTATCTCTGCCTCCCCCAGGCCTGCACTCTCCCTCCTCTTGCCAGCCTACCGGCCCACTGTAAACACGGCTCACCTCTCCCTCTGCATCCAACTCTGGGTCAGAGGCCACAGGGGGCCTCATCAACGTCATCTCAAACCTTCATTTCTCAAACTCCTGAACTTAGATGATCCACCTGGCCTTCGCCTCCCAAAGTGCTGGGATTACAGGCCTGAGCCACTGAGCCGGCCCCAAATCCTCATTTCTATCAGGGCCCTGCACTCTAGGATATGGTGCTGCAGACATTTAGAGTCGAAGGTGACAAGGCACCTTCCAAGAGGAGCAGGGAGGGAGGCAAGGACAGGAAGCAGAGGCAAAGCTTAAAAGTGGATAGAAATTCTCCACAAAAGCCCCAAAGCCAGGGAAACCCAACTCGGAGAGTGGGAAGAGACATGTGAGTACGCTTGTGACTAGTCCCCTTCATTCCCTCTGGGTACCCACCCCCGCACCGCCCGCCCTCTGAGCCCTTCGGGTCTTCATGCCCTCCTGGAGGTCCACCTTCCCCAACCACAACAGTCCTCACTATCTGTCCTCAGATCCTGGATCACCCTACTATCCTGGGTTTGCTCCTGGAGCAAGTATTTCCATGGGGGCCATCCCAAGTCCCCCAGGGTAGCCCCTCACCATCCCACTCAGCTCCGGAGATCTGCCCACACTTGTTGAACCAAACCAAGCACTAAGGTCTCCCCACACAAGCAGAGCTGGGGGACTGACCTTCCTGGTACCTGCACTTCCCCTTGCCCATCAGTTCCTCGACCAGAGACCAGCCCCTTTCCTACCTCTGCTGCCACGCGGGACAGGCCAGACCCCATCCAATCCCAGGAATGGGTGTCCCTACCCACCTGCCAAGCAGCAGAAGACGGCCGAGCAGCCCACGGGGGCTCCTTCTGCAGATGAGGGTAAAGCCCAGACAAGGCCCCCAAGGTCACAAAGCGGGCTCCTGGGGCGACGGCCGAGCGCCTCCCGCCCCGCAGGGGGCGTCCAGAGTCACCGCCTCCTGCAGAGACTCAGACAGTGACAGCCCCTCCTGGATGGGTGTGTCCTGGGGGCGGCCGGGGCCCAGCCACTGTAGCTGCGGCCGAGAAGGCGTGGGCGGGCCCCCCGACGTGTCGCGCGTGGCCTCCCCGACCTGCCCCCTCCGCCCCCTGCCTGGACCGGCGCCAGGGGTCGGCGCCCGCCCGCAACGCGCAGGCCCGGGCGGGGGTCCGGGAGGCGGGGACGCTGCCGCTGAAGGCTTGACCCGCGCTCAGCTCCGGCCCCTCAGGCCCCGGCCCCGCCGCCTCCCCGCGGCCTCCCCGCGCCGGGCGTCGAGGGCCAATCGGGCCCCGCCGCCGCCGCCGCCGACCCTGAGCGTGAGCCCGGCCCGCCCGCACCTGCCACCCCCGCGCCGCCGCCCACTGGCCCCGCGAGACCCACTCACCGCGCGGGCCGGGCTGGCCAAGCCGCGGGCCGGACACCGGGGCTGAGGCCTGCTGGCCGGCGGCGGGCCCCGCGCTACACAAAGTGACGGCTCGGGAGCTGCGCGGCGGCGGCGCGTGGGCACCGGAAGTGCCGCCGGCCAGCCCCGCCCCGCCAGTGCCCGCGGGGGGAGGAACTTCCGGTCACGCGGGGGCCACGGCGCGGAGCCGGGAAGCGCGGGTTGGAGGGGGCTGCCCAGCTGAGCCTCCGGCCGAGCGAGGACGGGGCGTGTGGGGAGGGGACCGGAGTGCCCTCGACACTCGTGGGGCGCCCACGACCTCGCCCCGCTCCAGGACACCTCGGTGACCTCGAGGTCCCGCCGCGACGACCATCGCCTTCCCGGAACCCCGGCCCAACTTCGTTCATCAAGGGGTGCCCGCTGAGGACCCGGACCCGCGCTGGGCCCTCTCCGAGCGTCCACGGGGCCTGCCCTGGACCCCAAGACGGTGGAGGGAGGCGACGACCCCTGTGGTCGGGAGAAGGTCAGGTGTCCACGCCTCCGCCAGACCCCGGGCCCAAGTAGGGTGAACGTCTTGTGGGTGAGGAGGGCGGAGAGACGGGCAGAGGACTCGCGGGTTGGGTGGGCTGTGGCGGCTGAGTGCAGGAGGGGCCTGGGTTTGTGGAGTCCGCACATGGAGGGACGTGGAGTCACCGGCAGGGAAGCGATTATCCAGGCAGAGGGAATAGTCAGTGTGAGGGCAGAAATGATAGGCGACCCTAGGAGCCCGGGGAGGGGTCGGTGCGCTCAGCGGCCGACAAAATGTCTGCGTCTATTCCCAAGGGGTGCAGCTGGGGGCTGAGGATTAGCTCTGGCATCAGTGGAGTCCGAGGTCTGTCTTCGACCTGGAATGGTGTGGCCCAGGCCCCTTCCCCAGCTCCCAGCCCGCCTGCACCATTGTTCCTGGTGCTTTTCTGTGGGGGCCCCAGACCTGACTGGGCAAGAGATAGAGGAGGATTCTGCCAGGCACAGTGGCTCACGCCTGTAATCCTAGCACTTTGGGAAGTCTTGGTGGGCAGATCACGAGGTCAGGAGTTCAACATGGTGAACGCCCATCTCTACTAAAAATACAAAAATCAGCTGGTCCTGGTGGCATGCACTTGTAGTCCCAGCTACTCGGGAGGCTGAGGAACGAGAATCGTTTGAACCCGGGAGGTGGAGGTTGCAGTAAACTTAGACCATGCCGCTGCACTCCAGCCTGGGCAACAGGGCAAGACTCCCGTCTCAAAAAAAAAAGGAGAGGACTCAAACCTTCGTCCCACAGAGGGTTGCAGCCCTAACGCCTTGAATCAAACCCCTAACAGTATGATGTTGCTTGGCTCCTGGTGTTTTAAAATGTCTTAAAGTTAATGTAATAACATTTAAAAATTAAGAGTCCCACTCTTGTTAAAAAAAGGAAGAAAGAAAAACTGGGCCTCAATGTGTGGTCTCATACCTATAAATTCAGCACTCTGGGGGGCCAAGGTGGGTCACACCTGTAATCCCAGCACTTTGGGAAAATAAAGCCGGAGGATCGCTTGAGCCCAGGAGGCCGAGGCTGCCGTGAGCTATGATTGTACCACTGCACTCCAGCCTGGGCAACAGAGTGAAACCCCGTCTCTAATAATGAGTAAAATTTGAAAAATCAGAAGTTCTGGCAACACAAGGCCCTAGGTTTGCAGCACACCTGCCTGAGAAGTAACCAGCCTCTGTGGGTGGGACTGGGCGTGGCCATAGCCCTCAGTGCCCACCACTCCCTATCCCCTTCCTCCAGGCCCATGTCTGAATGACACTGCCTGACTGTCCTGTGGGTATCTAAGTTTTTGAACTCTCAGTCCCTAGATTAGACCCTTCCCCACCCTACCTGATCTGTCTGGTTCCGAAGGAAGACGAATTTGCCCCCAGGCGCTTCCCAGGAAAGGCTCTGACTATAGGACAATTAACCAAAATCGGTGTTGTGGTTTGGCTATGTCCTTACCCAAATCGCATCTTGGATTTTAGTTCTGATTCTCACCCTTTCATGGAAGGGACCTGGTGGGAGGTAATTAAATCATGGGGACGGTTCCCCTCATGCTGTTCTCATGTTAGTGAGTGTGTTACCATGAGATCTGATGGTTTTGTAAGGGGTTTTTCCCCTTTGCTCCACACTTCTCCTTCCTGCTATCATGTAAAGAAGGAAGTGTTTGCTTCCCCTTCTGCCATGATTGTAAGTTTCCTGAGGTCTCCCCAGCCATGTGGAACTATGAGTCCATTTTTTGCGAGGTGGGGGGTTGTTTTTTGTTTTTAGACAGCATCTGGCTCTGTCACCCAGGCTGGAGTGCAGTGGCACCATCTCAGCTCACTGCAACCTCCACCTCCCAAGTTCAAGTGATTCTCCTGCCTCGGTCTCCCCAGTAGCTGGGATTATAGACGCATGCCACCACACCCAGCTAACTTTTATATTTTAGTAGAGACGGGGTTTCACCATGTTGGTCAGGCTGGTCTCGAACTCCTGATCTCGTGATCCACCTGCCTTGGCCTACCAAAGTGCTGGCATTAGTCATGTGCCACTGTACCCAGCCCTGTGAGTTAGTTAAACCTCTCCTTTGTAAATTTCCCAGTCTTGGGCAGTTCTTTATAGCAGCGTGAAAACGGACTGATACACCAGGTAAAGTGAAGCAGCTGGAATGTGAAGGCACCAGGCCTTTGCCACCGTTAGCCCTGCAGGAACAGGAAAGGGCAGGATGTTGTTAAGCCTGGAGGGAGGTGGAGGTATAAAGAGGGGTTCATCTGGTGGGCACTGTGATTGTGGAGGGACAGCATGGGGGCAAGAGAGTTCCCCAACCCTGCCCTTCTGCACCCTGTCACCTGCCAGTGCTGCCCATGGCCCAAATCCACCTATAATGTGGAGGGCAGGGGACCCCAGGGGAGGAGGAGGGTGTATAACAGAGAGTCAACAGCTCCGTTCCAGCCTTAGAACCCTCCACCCTGTGAGGCAAGGATCCCAAATCACCCCAGCATCTTCTTGGATCTCCTCTTATCTTGTCCTGACCTGATATTTAATCCAAGACTCAATTTCTTCCTCTACCTCGTCTACAGAAAATTTCTCCTTTCCTTTCTTTTTTCCTTCCTTTCCTCTCTCCCTTCTTCCTCCCTCCTTCCCTCTCCTCTTTCTTCCTTCCTTTCTTTCTCTTTTTCTTCTCCTTCCCTTCGCTTTTTCTTTTCTTTCTTTCCCTTTCCTTCCCTTTTTCCTTTCCTTTCCTCTCCCCTTCCCTTTCCTTCCTTTCCCTTCCATTCCCTCCCCTTCCCCTCCCTTCCTTTTACCCCCTTTCCCTTCCTGCCCTTCCCCTTCTGTCACCCAGGCTGGAGTGCAACCTTGACCTCCTATGCTCAGGTGATCCTCCTGCCTCAGCCCCCTGAGTAGCTGGTACCACAGGCACGTGCCACCATGCCTGGCTAATTTGTTAATTATTAATATTTGTAGAGATGGTGTGTCCCTATGTTGCCCAGGCTGGTCTCAAATTCCTGGGCTCAAGTGATCCTCCCATCTCAGCCTCCCAATGCGCTGGGATTACAGGTGTGAGCCATCTCGCCCGGCCCCACCAGTGATTTTTTGCTTCTTGCTCCGACAGCACTGCTGAGGGACTGAGGAGACGGAAAGGAGGAAGCTGGTAGAGCTTAAGTATCCTTGGCCTTGGGGAGATGCTGGACCAGCCCTGGGCCACCTGCCTCAGGATGCCTCTGACCTGAGGACAGTTGGTTTTCATAAACTATAGTTTAGTTGGACCTTCCTGTCACTCACTACTGAACTCGGCCTTGATAGATTCCCCCAAATTCATTTGAAGAAGGAAGTAATTAAAAAGTAGGCCGGGGTTAGCACATGCCTGTAGTCCCAGCACTTTGGGAGGCTGAGGCAGGAGGATAGCTTAAGACCAGGAGTTTAAGAGTAGCCTGGCAACATAACAAGACCCTGTTTCTACACAAATTTTTTTAAAATTAGCTAGGTGCAGTGGCTCACGTCTGTAATTCCAGTACTTTGGGAGTCTGAGGATGGCTTGAGCCTAGGAGTTCAAGACCAGCCTGGGCAATATAGTGAAACCCTGACTCTACTAAAAATTTAAAAATTAGTTGGGTGTGGCGGTGCATGCCGGCTACTTGGGAGGCTGAGGTGGGAGGATTGCTTGAGCCCAAGAGTTTGAGGCTGCAGTGAGCTATGATCACACCATTCCAGCCTGGGTGACAGAAGAAGACTCTGTCTCTGAAAATAAAATAGCTGGGCACAGTAGCTCACACCTGTAATCCCAGCACTTTGGGAGGCTGAGGTGGGTGGATCAGCTGACATCAGGAGTTTGAGACCGGTCTAGCTAACATGGTGAAACAGGAAACCATGTCTCTACCAAAAATACAAAAACTAGCTGGGCATAGTGGCACATGCCTGTGATCCCAGCTATTCAAGAGGCTGAGATAGGAGAATCGCTTGAACCTGGGAGGCAGAGGTTGCAGTGAGCTCATATTGTGCTATGACCCTCCAGCCTGGAAGACAGAGAGAGACTTCATTGCAAAAATAAATAAGGCCAGGTGTGTGGCTCATGCCTGTAATCCCAGCACTTTGGGAGACCGAGGCAGGTGGATCACCAGAGGTCAGGAATTCAAGACCAGCCTGGCCAACATTGTGAAACCCCATCTCTACTAAAAACTGTATCTATATATACAAAAATTAGCCAAGCATGATGGTGGGTACCTGTAATCCCAGCTACTTGGGAGGCTGAGAGGTGGGAGAATCGCTTGAACCCAGGAGGTGGAGGTTGCAATGAGCTGAGAATGCACCCCTGCACTCCAGTCTGGGCAACAAAGCAAGACTCCATCTCCATAAATAAATCAATAAAATATTTTAACTTGATCACCTCTGTTTAAAACAAAAAAGTAAGAAATCTAATGGATTGCAAAAAGTAAATCAACCCTTTTTACACTAATACAATTTCTGTGTCACTCATATATCTATGAGCAGGTGGTGGGGTTAGGGCTGGGGGAATATCCAAGGATACTCATGAAATAGTTCCTGGGGTGTCATCTACCTGGCTCCTGCCCCATCCTCCACGGTGGATGATGGCAGTGAGGAGGGTGCCCACCCACCCAGTGATTGGCTCGACGTTTGTCTATGCTTCAGCCTTCTTGTGACTCATCAGCAGGGACATAGGGGATGTGGAAAGGTTCCAGGCATCTCGGGCTTTGGAATTCTGTGAGGCCGAGGGCATCTTTGTTCAAGCACATGGGCTTTGGGCCTGCCCCACATCTGCACAGACCCACCTGCAGGGACTGGAACCTTGGCTGGGTAGAGCTCCCCTTCAGTCAGCTCTCAGGACTTGCTCAGCCATCTCTTCCTATAGGAAGCCCTCCTGGGCTCCTCCTGAGCTCTCACATCAGGGGCTGGCAGGGAGCCTGGTGCAAAGGGATGCTGAGGTATGCCCCCACTGAGCCTCTGTGTGCCTGGAGTAGGCTGAAGGCAGTAGTGCTGCTATTAAAACCATACCCCAGGCCGGGCGCCGTGGCTCACGCCTGTAATCCCAGCATTTTGGGAGGCTGAGGCAGGTGGATCACAAGCGCAGGAGATAGAGAGCATCCTGGCTAACATGGTGAAACCCCGTCTACTAAAAATACAAAAATTCACTGGGCGTGGTGGTGCACCCCTGTAATCCCAGCTACTGGGGAGGCTGAGGCACGAGAATGGCTTGAACCTGGGAAGTTGCAATAAGCTGAGATCGAGCCACTGCACTCCAGCCTGGTGGCAGAATGAGACTGCTAACAAAAAAAGAAACCATACCCGAGGCTGGGAATGATAGCTTTGTGTTAGTCAGTTCTCCTATTGCTATCGAAAACTGCCAGAGACTAGGTAATTTACAAAGAAAAGAGGTTTAACTGGCTCATGTTTCTGCAGGCTGTATGGGGAGCATGACTGGAATGCAGTGGCTCGAGGAAATATATAATCATGGTGGAAGATGAAGAAGGAGCCAGCACTTCACATGGCCGCAGCAGGAGGAATGAGAGGGGAGGGGTGCCACACACTTGTAAACAACTAGCTCTCACAAGAACTCGCTCTCATGACAGCTCCAAGGGGGATGGTGTTAAACAATGAGAAACCACCCCCAAGATCCAATCACCTCCCACTAGGCCCCACCTCCAACACTGGGGATTACAATTGAACATGAGAAGCCCGGCGCGGTGGCTCACACCTGTAATCCCAGCACTTTAGGAGGCCGAGGCAGGTGGATCACCTGAGGTCGGGAGTTTGAGTCCAGCCTAGCTAACCTGGTGAATTCACGTCTCTACTAAAAATACAAAAATTAGCCAGGCACAGTGGCAGGTGCCTATAATCCCAACTACTCAGGAGGCTGAGGCAGGAGAATCTCTTGAACCCAGGAAGTGGAGGTTGTAGTGAGCTGAGATTGCACCATTGCACTCCAGCCTGGGCGACAGAGTGAGACTCCATCTCAAAAAAAATAAAAATAAATAACAATTGAACATGTGATGTGGGTGGGGACACCCATCCAAACCATATTATGCCTATACTCCCAGCATTTCAGAAGCCAAGGTGGGAGGATTGCTTGAGCCCAGGAGTTGGAGAACAGCCTGAGCAACATACTGAGACCCTGTCTCTACAAAAAGTAGAAAAAAATTAGCCACGTGTGATGTGTTCCTGTAGTCCCCTCAAAAAAAAAAGGGGGGGGAACCAGAAACCAGAGCTGAACAGTAGTTAAAATGGTAAAAACAGATTTTATTCAGGAACTGTTGCAATAGGGTAAAGAGACCTCAGTATAGAACTGGGCTCAATTCTGAATACAGCAGGACAAGTGGAGACTTCCAACCCAGGAGCAGGTTGGAGTGGGGTGGGGAAGTGGGTGGCTGGGTGGAAAAATACCAAGGCGTGGGGGGTTCTGGTTGAACTGACTGCCAGGATCCTGGCTGAAGGCAGGTGAGAGTGATTAGAGGGTACCTGGCAGGTGGTGGGAGAGGAGGGATTTGATCAGATATCAAGGGTGGGGATTCTGGCTAAACTGACTTGACAGGATATTTGCTATAGCTGGGCAATGCAGAGACTGGCACAGATGCTCAAAGGTCAAGGCTGAGTGGAGAAGAGGCTAAAGTCCCGACAAGGAAAGACAAAGACCATGTTTCCAGCCCTGCATGCTTCTCTGTCAGAACCTGAGACCCCACTGCCACCTGCTCCTTCCCATTCAATTTCAAAAACATGGACTTGATCTAGCCCTGCCTGGTGGACACACGTTTGTGGGTGTCAGGAGGGAGGAATCTGCTCCTCCTTTCTGCCCCGACAGCCCCTAGTGGACAGTCACTCCCAGCAGGCCTTGCAGCGGCCTGGACAGGAGATTGCGGTGGACTCGGAGCTGGGGCAGGGAGGACAGGCTTCTTCTGAAAGGGCAATAGGCAGGTGGTATCCTGGTCTTTCACAGTGGTGTCAAGGACCACAGAAGCAGGCCGCATTCTTCCCATGCTGATGTTCCCAAAGGGATCAGTTTCCTGCTGAACAGTAATTCCCATTTATAGGGAGTTATTGGGCAGTTCCTCAGGCCTGTATCCCAGCACTTTGGTGGGTAGGGTAGGGGTGGCTGAGGTGGGAGGATTGATTGAGCCCAGGAGTTTGAGACCAGCCTGAGCAACATAGCAAGACCTTACCTATACAAAAAAATTAAAAATTAGCTGGGCATGGTGATGCGAGTCTGTAGTCCCAGCTACTCAGGAGGCGGAGACAGGAATGAGCCCAGGTTCAAGGCTGCAGTGGCTATCACTGCACCACTGCATTCCAGCCTGGGAGATAGAGAGCAAGACCCCGTCTCACCAAAACACAACACAATTTCAGTTTCCACAGCTTAACTCTGCCACTTTGAAGTTTTGTCACCTCCCACCTGGTTCCCTTAAACAGCCTTTTTGGATGGCTTCCTGCATCCATCAGGACCCCATACCACACCTCCATCCACCTTGGCAAGTCATGACCTCCCCTCGCCTGATGCCGTTTTCATGGCCACCACGGACCTCCTACAGGAGCAAGAGTTGCAACCATAGGACCACTGAAGACCCCTGGATTTGCCCACAGCTTCCACCTCAGGATCTTCCTCAGGACAGACACCCTCACAACCACTGCGTCCCCTTCTCGAGCCACCTTTTGCTGAAATACCACCTGTCCCCATGCAGGCCAGGGACCTCCTTGTTCTACCATCCCTTGATTCCTGGCTTGTGACTCTCAGGCTGCACCTCACAGTTGGGACTTGAGGGAGCCTTGTCCTACCCCAGGCCTGATGCCATGAACTGGAGGCCCTGGCTGCCGTGACAGCCAGCAGCCTGGTGCACGAGCTCAAGCTGAGGCTGGAGTGGGGGGCTGCCTTCCTGATGCCCCCACCCATCTCTGTCACCCACCCTCCAGTGCCCTCCAGAGGAGTGAAAGCTTCCCAACAACAGGTCAGCTACGTCCATCTGCTTTTCTTGTTCTTGCTATTTCCTGCTCTCTTGGTGCACAAGCCCAGGCAGGTGGTGTCTCTAGGGCAGACTGCCAATCACTTCTCTCCTCCTTCCTCCTGCTCATGTAAGCAGGAGGGGATGGATGCTCCAGCCGCAGACATAGGCTGCTGGTCCTCCTCTTGCCCTAAGCCACCTCCAGTTGGCAGAAGGCCTGGTGACCTACATGCGGGAGATGTGGGGGGCATACTCTGTTTTCAGGGATTTGTTTTTGTGATGGAGTCTTGCTCTGTCATGCAGGCTAAAGTGCAGTGGTGCAATCTCAGCTCACTGCAACCTCTGCCTGCCGGGTTCAAGAGATTCTCTTGCCTCAGCCTCCGAGTAGCTGGGACTACAGGTGCCTGTCACCACGCCCAGCTAATTTTTGTATTTTCAGTAGAGACGGGGTTTCACCACGTTGGCCACGCTGGTCTCGAACTCCTGGCCTCAGGTGATCCTCCTGCCTTGGCATCCCAAAGTGTTGGGATTTTGAGCCACTGCACCCAGCCTATTTTCAGTTTTTGATGGAATGGGATTGGGTTCCTGTGTCTGATGTTCCTCATGTTTCCAGCCCACCAGGTGCCCTGTGGGGAGGCAGGTAATTGGCAGAACTTGTTGTATCTAAAACTCCACCCGCCAAGTCAAAAAGGGGCATCAGGCCAGGGGCAGTGGCTCGCACCTGTAATCCTAGCACTTTAGGAGGATGAGGCGGGAGAATCACTTGAGCCCAGGAGTTTAAGATCAGCCTGGGCAACAAAAAAATAATAATAAATAAGCCAGGCATGGTGGTGTGTGCCTGTAAGTCTGACCCGTTCAGGAGGCTGCGGTGGGAGGATCCCTTGCACCCAAGAGTTGGAGGCTGCAGTGAGCTATGATTGCACCTGCACTCCAGCCTGGGCAACTGAGTGAGACCCCGTCTGAAAAAAAAAAAAAAAAAAAAAAAAGGCAGCCAAAGGTAACCATCACTCACCCCCACAAACAGGCAGGTCCCCATTGCTACCTTATGGGGGAGTGTTGCCACCAGATTCCACTTGCCAGAACTGCACCATGGTCTCAGGGCAGGCTGCTGAGGGGCAGAACTCGAAACACAGCGATGAGTGAGTGATGCATTAAGGCCATGCTCCCAGGGGGTGCTGGAGTAAGAGAAGCAGGCCAAGGAAGGAGAGGAAGTCAAGTAGAGATACAGCCCCCAGCAAAATCCTGTAAGTGAGGCAGGGCTTGGTGGTTTACGCCCCTAATCCCAGTGCTTTGGGAGGCTGAGGCAGGAGGACTGCTTGATTCCAGGAGTTCAAGACCAGCCAGGGCAACATGTGAGACCCCCCCCCCATCTCTACAAAAAAACTTTTTTGTAATTAGCCAGGTGTGGTCCTGTAGACCCACCTACTCAGGAGGCTGAGGCAGGAGGATTGCTAGAGCCCAGGAGATTGAGGCTGCAGTGAGCTGAGATCACACCACTGCACTCCAGCCTGGTCAACGCAGAGAGACTAGAGCCTCAAATAAGTAAATAAATAGGGCTGGGTGCAGTGGCTCACGCCTGTAATCCCAGCACTTTGGGAGGCTGAGTCGGGCGGATCGTGAGGTCAGATCAAGACCATGCTGGCCATGATGAAACCTTGTCTCTACTAAAAATATAAAAATTATCTGGGCATCGTGGTGTGCACCTGTAATCCCAGCTACTCCAGAGGCTGAGGCAGAATTGCTTGAACTCGGGTGGCAGAGGTTGCAATGAGCTAAGATCGTGCCACTGCACTCCAGCCTGGGCAACAGTGTGAGACACTGTTTCAAATTTTTTTTAAAAGCCAGACATTGTGACATGCACCTGTAGTCCCAGCTACTGAGGAGGCTGAGGCAGGAGGACTGCTTGAGCCCAGGAGTCTGAGGCTGCAGTGTGAGACTCCAGCCTCGGCAGCACTCCAGTGGCAGCAACCACTGCACTCCAGCCTCGGCAGCAGAGTGAGACCCTCTCTCAAAAAAGAAAGAAATGAACCCCTGGCTAGGTACAGTGGCTCACACCTGTACTCCCTGCAGTTTGGGAGGCTGAGGTAAGAGGACTGCTTGAGCCTGGGAGTTTGAGACCAGCCTGGGGAAGAGTGAGACCTTGTCCATATAGAAAAAATAAAAATAAAAAATTACAGGTATGAGCCAGGTGCGGTGGCTCATGCCTGTAATTCTAGTGCTTTGGGAGGCGGAGTTGGGAGAATCACTTGAGTTCAAGAGTTTGAGACCAGCCTGGGAGAAAGAAAAGAGGGAAAGAGAGGAAAGAGAAGAAGGCAGGCAGGGAGGGAGGGAGAGAGAGTGGGAGGGAGGGGAAAAAAGGGAGGGAGGAAGAGAGAAAGAAAAGGAAGGAAGGGACAGAGGGAGGAAGGGAAAGGAAAAGAAAGGAAGTGGGAAGGGGAAAGGAAGGAAGGAAAGGAAAAAAAGGAAGCCCCATGGAAGGACACAAACTCCAGAGGTGAAAACACCAAGACAAGGACATTGTATTTCTGTATTTTATTTTTTGTTTCTGTTTCTCACTTACCAACACGTGTAAAATGTAGCAGGTGTGTTAGTAAAGGAGAAGCAGCTGGGGAGAGAGGGGCAGGAATTAAGCAGCCACACGTGAAGAGTCAGGTGGAGCAGGAAGTGACTGGGGGCAGAGGTGGCGGGTGGCCTCCTCCCCACCCCACCTTCCCACAAGGCACCAGCAACTGCTGCTGCTCATAGCCCCTGCCCCAGACGATTTGGTAAACGTGATAAAGAGCATTGCTCCCAATCCTTGTCCCAGACATTCTTTCCCCAGCCCCAAACATGGGGCAGGGTCTGCTCAGGCAGCCCTCCAAAGCCCCATAGCCTGACACAGGAGAAATATGCCCCAGTCTCCCCATGCCCGACCCTGGGTGGCATCTGAGAAGCACGAAGCTGGTGGAGTCGGGGGGCCACAGTGAGGCTACCCCAGAGCTCCTTCTGGGGGACCCTCCTTCCAGACTTTGGAGAGCTCTCCCAGAACACCCTCTGCTTCAGCCACAGGCTCTTATTCAAGAGGACATTAATGGGGACTGGGGAGACTGGGGGGCATGGCAGCAAAGGCCAAGAACCTGCCTCCAATGCCCACCAGAGCCCCTGGTTCCCTGGAGGGAAGGTTCCACCTTCCACCCAGAGCAGGACTTCCTGGCTTCGATTTGCACATTGACCCCATGAGCAGTCTGACCTGTGTGATGAACACAGGCGTTTTCATCAGAATTATACCCACCCTGATGAATTTTCATCCTAGAAAGTATTTTCAAGGCAAATGTCACTAAGGACGATTCAATGCCTTGATCAGTTTCTACATAGTGCAAACAAGTTTGCTTCCTCCCCGAATATCTCCTTGGGATCATTTTCACCAGGATTGAAGCTTTTTCCGTGTGTGTCTCACCACGTCTTTGATTCCCTGGTAGGTGTCCTGTCCTCGTCCAATGTCATTCACTGTCTTGCCACTGGGAGTTTTTCTTCTTTTGTAATATGTCCAGTTTTCCCAGGGGGGCAATTTTTGGCAGGCCTCTCAAAGAGCAGAGAAACATGTCCCGTGTGCTGTTTCAGCCCCAGTCTGCTTCTCTTTTGGCAGATTTTTTTTTTTTTTTTTTTTTTCCTGGCGGCGAATCTGTGAACCTTGGTATTTCTCAGGGAATCCGGGAATGATGATGAGGATGGAAGCCTTTTACTGCAGGGATATTCCAGGATGCCTCCAGCACCCACGAACCCTGATCGAGGAGCTTTTCAGGTGGAGGTGGGTGGGGGGGGGTCCCCTCCCGACCAGGCAGCCCTGATCATGGCCTCACAGTGCCTTGTCTGGGGGCGCAGTTGCCGCCGCAGCCTGGTCCGTGCGGGCTGGGCCGCTGAGGGCCGCAGGTCGCGAGGCGCGCAGCAGGCCGAGGCCTCGGGAGCGGCCCGCGCCGTGCAGCTGGCGCTCATGGCGGCGGATCTGCACCTTGTGTCGGAAGCGCTCGCCGCAGTCCTCACACACGTAGGGCCGCTCGCCCGAGTGCGTGCGCCGATGGCGCAGCAGGTTGGAGGAGACGCTAAAGCGCTTGCCGCAGTCCCCGCAGGCGTAGGGTCGCTCCCCCGTGTGCGTGCGCTGGTGCTGCACGAGCGCTGAGCTCTCGCTGAAGCGCTTGGCGCAGTAGGAGCAGGCGTAGGGTTTCTCACCGGTGTGGATGCGCTGGTGCGTCACCAGGTTCGAATGCTGCGAGAAGCCCTTGCCGCACTCCCCGCAGCGGTGTGGTCGCTCGCCGGTGTGCGTGGCCTGGTGGCGCACCAGGTCAGTGCTGCGGCTGAAGCCCTTGCCGCACTCCCCGCAGATGGTCGGCCGGTCTCGGGCGCGCCGCCGCCGCCGCTGCCGCGCGGGGGTCAGCGCCGCACTGCCCGCGGGGCCCGGGATGGCCACTACTGCCGGCGCGGCCACGGCGGGCAGCACCATGAGCTCCTGCAGCACCACGTAGCCCGGAGGGGCCACCACAACCGCGGATGGAGCCCCGGGAACCGCTGCTCCGCCGCCTCCTGCGGCTGGCACCAGTTCCAGCTGCAGCTCCGGCTGCACCGGGGTCAGCTCCAGCTGCACCTCTTGCTGCTGGGTGCACAGCTCCACCGGGGTCAGCTCCAGCTGCACCTCTTGCTGCTCCAGCTGCTGCTGCTCTAGCTGCTGCTGCTGCTCCAGCTGTTGCTCCAGCTGCTGCAGCTGCTCCTGCAGTTTCAGCTGCAGCTGCCGCTGCTCCTGCTGCCGCTCCAGCTCCTGCTGCCGCTCCAGCTCCTGCCGCTGCTGCTCCAGCTCCTGCTCGGACCCCAGGTCCACCGGCATGAGCTCCAGCTCCACCTCTTCCTCCTCCTCGGGCTCCAAGGGAGGAGGCTGCAGCTGCTGCTGTTGTAACTGTTCCTCCTGTTGCTGCAGCAGCTGTTGCTCTTGCACTTGCTGCCGTAGCTGTTCCTGCTGCTGCAACACCTGTGGTTCTTGTGCTTGCTGCGGCTGCAACTGCTCCTGCTGCTGCTCTTGCACTGGCTGTGGCTGTGGCTGTTGCTGCTGGTATATTAGCTGCAGTTCTGGTTTCAGTTCCTGATGGTGCATGGATGGGTGTTTTTCCTGTAGTTGAGACAGCTGCTGGTGCCTATCTTGCTGCTGCTGCTGCAGTTCTGGGTGTGGCTGTGGCTGTTGAAGCTCCTCATGCTGCTGCAGCTCAGGCTGCTGTTCTGACTGCTGCAGTGGCAACTCCCATTGTCCTGGCTGGGCTTCCTCAGCGATTTCACTGGCCCCCACCAGGGCTGAGACTGCTGGCCGCTGTGGACTGCTGCTCCCCTCCTGAGGCTCTTCCTCCTCCTGACTCTCGCTCCCACCACTGCCACCTGTAGAAGAAATGGCAGGAAGCCAGGAGAGAAAGATCTACAGGAAGCTCTCTGGTCCAGACCCCAGGACCTGCCTCTTAACCTGCCCTTAAAGACACACTAACACACTCTTAGCAGGAGCCCAAAAGTGCTGGATCAAGTAACAATAGCAGCCCAGCACAAACTAAAATGCTGCAGGGGAGGGGGGTGGCTTTGAAATGTGCCCAGGTAGCCAGGTGTGGTGGCTCATGCCTGTAATCCCAGCACTTTGGGAGGCCAAGGTTGGCAGATCATGAGGCCAGGAGATCAAGACCATCCTGGCCAACATGGAAAAACCCCATCTCTACTTAAAAAAATATATATACAAAAATTAGCCAGATGTGGCAGTGCATGCCTGAAATCCCAGCTACTCGGAAGGCTGAGACAGGAGAAATGCTTGAACCTGGGAGGCGGAGGTTACAGTGAGCCGTGATCCTGCCACTGCACTCCAGCCTGGGTGATGAGTGAGACTCCATCTCAAGAAAAAAAAAAAAAAATGCCCAGGTAGCCAGGCACAGTGGCTCATGCTTGTAATCCCAGTACTTTGGGGCCGAGGCAGGTGGATTGCCTGAGCTCAGGACTAATTTGCTCAGGAGTTTGAAACCAGCCTGGGCAACATGCCAAAACCCCATCTCTACTAAAATCACAAAAAATTAACCAGGCATGGTGGTGGGTGCCTGTAGTCCCAACTATTCAAGCGGCTGAGGCAGGAGAATCTCGAACCCAGGAGGTGGAGGTTGCAGTGAACTAAGATAGCACCACTGCACTCCAGCCTAGGCAAAAAAGGAAGGGAGGAAGGGGAGGGAGGGAAGGAGGGAGGGAAGGAGGGAGGGAGGGAGGGAGGGAGGGAGGGAGGGAGGAAGGAAGGAAGGAAGGAAGGAAGGAAGGAAGGAAGGAAGGAAGGAAGAAGGGCGGGTGGACCCAGGGGACTGCTGGTGATCTCCCTCTGGACCCCAGCCCCCTGATCCCTCCTTGGAGCCTCCCTTTACACAGGCTCCATGCTCTGATCTTGACACTGACACCAGCAGGGGTGCCAGGGGCTCCCACACCATCCCCTGAGAAGGCTTCTGTGCTTAATCTCCCTCCAGTGGAAACCACTGAACCACTCCAGGCCAAACCATCAATCCCATGCTGAACTCCGACCGCAGTTTACAGCCACACCTTAAATAAATGAAACTCCCCTTCTCTGTAAAGAATAGAGCATTCTAGAAAGCTGCCTGGAAGTGTTACAAGTAGTTTCCCCAAATCACCAAAGGGTCAGAGAGGCCACTAGGTTCCAGGTGGGAAGTCCTCAGTTCAGAACCTAACTCTACCAGTCATCAGGTATACAACCTCCGCAGGCTCACAGCCCCATCTCTAAAATAGCTCAGTGATACCCACACCATCCGCTTGAAGAGTGACACAGGGAGAGCCCTGGCACAGTCCTTGGATCCTGATAGATGCCTGAAAATTCCCTCTCTCTGCAGGTTGGTTTGCAAAGTAATGAAAAATACCAAGGAGACTGGGAGTGTTTTAGATTGTCATTCAGGATTAAAAATGACTAACTCGGCTGGGCGTGGTGGCTCATGCCTGTAATCTCAGCACTCTGGGAGGCTGAGGCAGGTAGATCACCTCAGATCAAGAGTTTGAGATCAGCGCGACCAAAATGGCAAAACCCTGTCTCTACTAAAAATACAAAATTAGGCTGGGTGTGGTGGCTCACGCCTGTAATCCCAGAACTTTGGGAGGCCAAAGTGGGAGGATTACCTGAGTTCAAGAGTTCGAGACTACCCTGGCCAACCTGGTGAAACCCTGTCTCTATTAAAAAAAAAAAAAAAAAAAAAAACAAATTAGCTGGGTGTGGTGGTACGCGCCTATAGTCCCGGCTACTTGGGAGGCTGAGGCAGAGAATTGCTTGAACCAAGGAGGCGGAGGTTGCAGTGAGCCAAGATCACACCACTGCACTCCAGCCTGGGCAACAGAGTGAGACTCTATCTCAAAAAAAAAAAAAGAGGACTTCTCCCAGCCTTACTGACCAATTGGACAACCTCTAAGAACTTCAGCTTCCTCCTCTTTAAAAGAAGCTAAATACTTTCCAGGTACATCAGTGGAATTCAGGTAAATGTAGAGACGCAGCCATGTGTGGGACAGAGTGAGCCCTGCACAAACAGCACCACTCCATTACCACGCTTCTCTTTCTGTGCCGTGTCCACCCTGAGTTTCTTGTTTTGAGTGTTACTATTGGGCTATTGGAAAATCCTAATTCTTCTTTTCAATGTGACCCAAGGAGGTGTTCTCCATTCTTAAATCTGATTTTAACATCTCTTTTCCCTATAGTGTCATATGTTTTCCATTTTGTAATGGAAGGCAATGGTTTAATTTATAAGTTTGTTTTCTGGCCACTTTTCCAGGAATATATTAATTTAATAAAACCAAGGGATGGCCAGGTGTGGTGGCTCACGCCTATAATCTTTACAGGTGTGAGCACTTTGGGAGGCCGAGGTGGGCAGATCACCAGGTCAGAGATCGAGACCATCCTGGCCAACATACTGAACCCCGTCTCCACTAAAATACAAAAAATTAGCCAGGTGTGGTGGCCCATGCCTGTAGCCTCAGCTACTTGGGAGACTGAGGCAAGGGAATCACTTGAACGTGGGTGGCGGAGGTTGCCATGAGCCAAGATTGAGCCACTGCACTCCAGCCTGGCAAGAGAGTAAGACTCTGTCTCAAAAAAAAAAAAACAAGAGATATGGTGAAACCCATCTCTACTAAAAATACAAAAATTACTGGGTGTGGTGGCATGTACCTGTGGTCCCAGCTACTCAGGATGCTGAAACTGGAGAATTGCTTGAACCCAGGAGGTGGAGGTTGCAGTGAGCCAAGACTGAGCCACTGCACTCCAGCCTGGGTGACAGAGTAAGACTCCATCTTAAAAACAAAAACAAAAAAACACCTCAGCAGGGAGATCTGTATGCATATAATTTCCTCTAGTAAAATATTCCTACTAACCTTTGCTTAGGCTAATGAATCCATGAGCATGTTTTTCACAGACATTCACACTGACTGGGGGAAAGCATGTGGTAGAAGAAGACAAGGTGAAAACTGTCCCCCCAGCAAGTCCAATGTCACATGGACACTCCCTTCTCCCATCCCTGCTGGGAGCAATGGGGCAGATCATGCCTCGGTGTGAATCTCCTCCTTCCTGGTGCAGTCTTGACCACAGGCCACTCTGACTCCTTGGGGCAGCAATTTCAGTGTTTGTTTTTTGTTTTGTTTTGTTTTACTATTGTTGTTTTTGAGACAGGGTCTCGCTCTTGTCACCCAGGCTGGAATACAGTGGCACAATCTCAGCTCACTGTAGCCTCAGCCTCCCAGGTTGAAGTGATCCTCCCATCTCAGCCTCCTAAGTGGCTAGGACTACAGGTACACACCACCATGCCTGGCCAATTTTTAAAAAATTTTTGTAGAGACGGGGTTTTGCCACACTGCATAGGCTGTTCTCATGTGAGTCACCGAGCTCTGGCCCCTTGCCTCGCCCACCTGCCTTGGCCTCCCAAAGTGCTCACACCTGTAAAGGTGTGATCCATCGAGCCAGACCCCAGCATTTTTAATGAAGGCATTTTAGTAAACATCTAGTTCAATGTTCATGGGTATACCTTCTCAAGGTTTTGTCAGTTAAATTTCCAAGTCAGAAGGGTTTTCCTTTTTTCTTTTTTCTTTCTTTTTTTTTTTTTTTTGAGACAGACTCTCACTCTGTCACCAAGGCTGGAGTACAGTAGCATGATCCTGGCTCACTGCAACCTCTGCCTCCCAGGTTCAAGTGATTCTTCTGCCTCAGCCTCCCAGGTAGCTAGGATTACAGGTACCCACCAGAGCTGGCTAGTTTTTGTATTTTTAGTAGAGACGACGTTTCACCATGCTGGCCAGGCTGGTCTTGAACTCCTGGCCTCAAGTGATCTGCCCACCTCAGCCTCCCAAAGTGGTGGAATTACAGGATGAACCACCACACCTGGCCAGAAGGATCCTTCTTGACTTCACACGTCCCCATCCCACCCCTGCAATTCCCTTGGTCCTTTTCATGCTCTGTCCCACCCTGCCCCAGCCCCCCACTCAGCACACTTAAAGCACAGAATGGAAACTAGCTCTCATGAGCGTGGTCACCAAAGAAGGTTTTCCCAGAGTGGGTCCCAGAGGAAGAGGCCTTGGGAGATTCTACAGTACCACATCTGCCCCGGGGCATCAGGTAGAGAAAAACAGATGTGAGCAGAGGTCAAGGGAAAGTGGACAAGCTTAAGAAGCCACCAGAGAGAAGAATCCACAGAGCCAACATCTGAGGCGGGAGGGACAGGAAGAGAGCCTATCAGTGCCTGAATCCAATCTAGGAAATTGAATGGAAATTGAGTCAGGAGCTGAGGCGAGGTAGGAAGATTGTGGAGGCTCCCTGGCTGCCAGGAAAACACAGCAATAAATTCCAGCCAGTATGAGTCCAGTCAGTCAGTACACATATGGGGGCCAGGGAGCCCCTCATCAGCCTGGCCTCAGCCTGCCTGACACAGCCACTTTGGAAAATCTCAAGGCAGAGCTGCCGGTGTTACTCAGCACAGCTGAGGTTGGCTGGTATGAGTCCATGCGGCCTGCCCATCACCCTTGGGCCTCTTTCTGCCACAGCAGGCAGCCATGGGGCTCTGTCAAGGGATTCCCCCCACCAGGCCCTCACCTGAGAGGGTGTCAGGCCCTGGGCCGCCATCTTCAAGACATCGAAGTTCCAGCACGAAGGTCTCGGTGGCTGGCCCCACCTCCATCCTGGCGGTCAGACCCAGATTCCCCGGAGTCGGCTGTGCTGAGAGAAAGGAAGGAGGTGGTTCAGATGGGCTGGCGTGCTTGGAGCCCCGCCAGGTGGCACAGACCCTCCACCTCTGCCTCCGACCACCCAGAGCAGTCAGCTTCACCCCTGCTGCAACTACAGGACCATCCAGGCCACAACGAAGACCAGGGAGTCTGGGAGGCCTGAAGGCTCAGGGTCAGGAAGGTGGCACTGCATGAGACCCTGTTCCTGCACAAAGGCAGGGCTGTCTCTCCTGATGCTTCACAGGGGGACAAAGAGCGGGGTAGCCCCGCTGAGACACAACTGTGGGTATCAGCCCTTCACAAGGGAGGGAAGCTGGAGTCACTAAAAGACATTCAGGGTAGGGGGCTCTGGGGCCAAAGAGAGACTGTCCATCAATAATTTGTCTCCTTCAATTCTTTTTTGACATAGGGTCTTTCTCTGTCACCCAGGCTAGAGTGCAGTGGTACGATCTCTGCTCACTGCAACCTCCGCCTCCTGGGTTCAAGCGATTCTCCTGCCTCAACCGCCTAAGTAGCTGAGGCTACAGGTGCGCGCCATCAAGCCCTGTTGTTATGTTATGTTTTCTTATATTGTAGACAATGTTGCCCAAGGCTGGTCTCGAACTCCTGGTCTCAGGCGATCCTCCTGCCTCGGCCTCCCAAAGTGTTGAGATTACAGGAGTGAGTCACCGCGCGCCGGCCCCTTTCAATTCTATTGCCTCCCTAGCCTGCTCTGACAAGGCCACTAGCAGGCCACGTGTATCAGGTGCCACCCCAGCTCCCCGGCAAGGCAGGTGTCCAGAGCACTGTCACCCACTGCCTGGCCCTGTGCCCAGGTGCTCCTGAGCGTCCGCCCTCTCCCCTAAACAGGCCAACTCAAGACCCCTCTAGCCTCGCGACATCCAGTCCAAACCCTCTCGAGGGTCACGTCCCTGGTGGCCTCACCTGGTGGAGCATTTCCTGCTCCCGGGGCAGCCTCTGCGCTAGGGGAGGTGTGGTCAGCAGAGGCTGCGAGGTGAAGGCCACTGCGTGCAGCCCGCTCCTTCCGGAGGCGCCTCCATCCAGAAAGAGCCGGGAGGCGCCGGGGCACCCCAGAGGCTATCTGGACACTCGGGAGGGTCCGTGCGGTCTGGGCTTCCAAGGTCGCCCTGGGCCAAGGAAAGGGGCCGAGAGGAGCGGGCGAGCAGAAGTTGGCGGAGACTCTCGGGTGGGGGCCGGGGCGGGAGGCAGCGCCTCGAATCCAGCGCGGAGCTCAGGGCCGGCCCCGCGGGACCGTGGCGGGCAACCGGGTCCAGGCCGGCGCCCGGGGTCGGCACTGCGGGGTGGCCCAGCCTGGGGTCGGCGGCGGCCAGGCGACGCGGGTCCTCGGGGGCTACAGGTGCCCGGAACCCGCGGGCGGCCTGGGCCGGGCCGCGCGGGGGCCGGGGCGGGGAGGGGAGGAGGGGGGCGGGCGCAGCGGCCGGGCCGGGTCCCGCTGGGCTCGCCCGCCCTCCCGGGAGTGCGTCCGTGCGGCCGCGGGCCGGGCCGGGGGCGCGGGCGCGGGGGCCGGCACAGGAAGTCCCCCCGGCATCCGCATCCTGTCCCCCGCCCCTGCCGCCCGCCGCGCCCCCGCGCCCCCGCGCCCCGGCCCCGCCGCCGCCGCCGCCGCCGCCGCCGCCGCTCTAGGCAGCCGCAGCTCGGTGAGCTTAACCCTTCCCGGCCCGGCCACTCACCCGGCCCGGGGGACACGATGCGGCGGCCCCTGGGGCGTCCCGGGCCGGCCAGTGCCGAGCGCAGCGCGCGCTGTGCCGCATCCCCGCTGCGCGTGTCCGCGCGCCACGGTTGGCGACTGTCGCTGCCTGGGTGTCTGGGTGGGGGGTGCCCAGCCGGATTCCTGCAACACCCTGGAGGACAGGCGTGGCTTCGGGACTTCCCTGGGGTACAAATTGTGGCCAATTAGCACTCAATTCGTTGGCACTCAGAGCGGGAGGGAGTGGGCGCCATCCGATCCCGGCCCCAGCAGGGCCTGGAGAGTCCACCCAGGTCCGCACCTTGGAGCCCTCCTCTTGGACCCCTGGACTGGGGAGGGGAGGGCAGGCCAGTAGGGAATGTGTGCCCCCCTCCCCCGTTCGGGTATTGTGACCTGCATAGATCAAATGGGGCCACCTTGGAGAACTGGCAGAGCTGGAATCCTCCCTCCCAGCGCCCCTGCCGCCTTCCCCTAGCCACAAGGCTGGTGGTCAGGCCCTCCCACCTCCCCCACCCTCGCCTTTTCCGGACTTTGCCAGCTGCTTCCTGCCTGGGTAGGGGTCTTCTCCAAGGAAAGCCTTCCCTAACCCCGTCTTTAAGTTCCACCACCTAACTTTACTGTCCTCGGAGCACAAACCTCTCTAACCTGGAGAATTCAAATTCAAATTAGGATGTTCAAATTCTTTAGAAAAACCCAAAGATCTGGGGACAGGGCATGGTAGTTCACGCCTGTAAACCCAGCTCTTTGGGAGGATCACTTGAGGCTGGTAGTTTGAGATCAGCTTGGTCAACATAGCAAGACCCCATCTCTACAAAAAATGTTTTAAAATATTAGCTGGGCTACTAAAAAGTAGCCTGTAGTCCCAACTACTTGGGAGGCCAAAGTGGGTGGACCACTTGAGCCCCGGAGGAGGTCAAGGAAGGCTTCAGTGAGCTATGATTGCACCACTGCACGCCAGCCTGGGTGACAGAGCGAAACCCTGTCTCCATCTAAAAACAAGCAAACACACCGGGCATGGTGGCTCACACCTATAATCCCAGCATTTTGGGAGGCCGAGGTGGGCAGATCACCTGAGGTCAGGAGTTCAAGTCCAGCCTGACCAACATGGAGAAACTTCATCTCTACTAAAAATACAAAATTAGCTGGGCATGGTTGTGGGTGCCTGTAATCCCAGCTACTCAGGAGGCTGAGGCAGAAGAATCGCTTGAACCCAGGAGGCGGAGTTTTCAATGAGCAGAGATTGCACCATTGCACTCCAGCCTGGGCAACAAGAGCAAAACTCCATCTCAAAAAAAAAACAAAAACAAAAAATCCAAAGATCTGGTGATCTGGGGTGTAGTAGGAATGCCCCCCACACGAGCCCTCAGGGTGCACAGTCTCCTCCCTTCATCCTGTCTCTGGGCTCACACTGCTGTGACACAGGTGGCCACCTTGTCCTGTTTTTGGAATCTCTCTGGCCCCCACAGGCACTGGAGTTCAAGGCTTCCCCTCTCTGGTTCTTACCTGAAAACCCAGCACTCTGGTGGCTTCCGCCCCAGGCTAGAACAAGTACAGCAAGAACCTGGCTTTGGAGCAGAGTCATCTGGGGTCATGGGACCTTTCTGCAGCCAGGTAACTGCAGGTAAATGACTGCCTTGGATCTGTGAAGGGGAGATGGCAGCCTGCTAGGCAGGATAAGCATGAACAGACAGAGGAGCAGATGAGGAGGATAAGACCAGGGGTTTAAGATAAGGGCAGGTGTGCACCTGCCTCCTCTTGCCTCCTGCAAGACCTTGTACCTTGAGGGGCCCCTCCCTCTTCAGGTGTTTAGCCTTTCCTTCTGCTGGCTTCTATCTGGCAGCATTTACACATCCTCAGGGCTCTCCCTTCTTAAAAACATGCTACCCTGGCCAGATGCAGTGGTTTATGCCTGTAATCCCAGCACTTTGGGAGGCCAAGACAGGAGGATCGTGTGAGCTCTGGCTTTGGAGGCTGCAGTGAGCCATGATCATGCCACCGCACTCCAGCCTGGGCAACAGAGCAAGATTCTGTCCATAAAATAGAAAAAAGCTACCCACGCCGGGCATGGTGGCTCATGCCTATAATCCTAGTACTTTGGGAGGCCAAGGTGGGTGAATTATCTGAGGTCAGGAGTTCAAGACCAGCCTGATCAACATGGCGAAACCCTGTCTCTACTAAAAATACAAAAAAATTAGCCAGGCGTGGTGGTGCATGCCTGTAATCCCAACTACTTGGGAGGTTAATGAAGGAGAATCACTTGAACCTGAAGTGCAGGTTGCAGTGAGCTGAGAGCTTGCCACTGCACGTCGGGAGCGAGATTCCATCTCAAAAAAAAATAAAATAAAGAGCCACCCGCTTCTCCCTCCTGCCCTTGACAGCCAAACATTTTCTGCCATATTCTCATCTGCCCATCCTTCCTTCTATTCTCTGACGTGGCCTCACCCCAGCCAGGCAACTCCCCCTGATGTCACCTGCAATGTCCATATCACTAAACCCTCATTACGTTTGGCCTCTGGGCAGTATGAGACACTTCTGCCATCATGTCCAGGGAGAAACACCTTGGCTCCCCTTCCTCTTGGTCCCTTCTCTGACACCTTGTAGGCTGTGCTTCCCTGCCAGGCTCATGCTCACTTCTGCACCACAGACGATTCCCACCCAGTCCACACACAGTTCCTCCCACTGAGCTTTTTGTTGTTTTTGAGACAGGTTCTCACTCCCATTGCCCAGGTTAGAGTGCAGTGGCACAATCACAGCTCATTGCAACCTCAACTTCCCAGGCTCAGGTGAACCTCCCACCTCAGCCTCCCAAGTAGCTAGGACTACAGGCATGTACCACCACATCCAGCTAATGTATTTTTTCGTAGAGATGGGGTCTCCCTATGTTGCCCAGCCTAGTCTTGAACTCCTGGCCTCAAGCCATCCTCCCACCTCAGCCTCCCAAAATGCTGGGATTATAGGCATGAGCCACCACACCTGGCTATAATATTTATTTTATTTTATTTATTTATTTTTGAGATGGAATGTTGCTCTGTCACCCAGGCCAGAGTGCAGTGGTGCAATCTCGGCTCACTGCAACCTCCACCTCCCAGGTTCAAGTGATTCTCCTGTCTCAGCCTTCTGAGTAGCTGGGATTACAGGTTTACACCACCATGCCCGGCTAATTTTTGTATTTTTAGTAGAGACAGGGTTTCACCATGTTTGCCAGGCCGGTCTCGAACTCCTGACCTCAAGTGATGTACCCGCGTCAGCCTCCCAAAATGCTGGGATTACAGGCGCGAGCCACCATGCCCAGCCCCAGCTAGAATATTTTAATCTTTTTTTTTCTCACTCTGTTGCCCAGGCTGGAGTGCAATGGCGTGATCTCGGCTCACTGCAACCTCACCTCTAGGGTTCAAATGATTCTCCTCCCTCAGCCTCCCAAGTATCTGGGATTACAGGCATGTGCCACCATGCCCAGCTAATTTTTTGTATTTTTAGTAGAGACGGGGTTTCACCATGTTGGCCAGGCTGGTCTCGAACTCCTGACCTTGTGATCTGCCTACCTCAGCCTCTCACAGTATTGGGATTACAGGCCTGAGCCACTGCGCCCAGCCTAGAGTCTTTTAATAAGCCTTCCCACATCCTCCTTTGGCTCTATAAATAACTCAACTTTCCACCTGGTCAATCTGGTCAAGAAGACATTTGCTTCACTGTTTCCTGGGGGCGTCCCTCCAGGGGCTTCCTCCCTGTGGATTCACCTGGGCAAGCTGCTCTTGGCGCTGCTGCCCGCTGTCAATTTGGGACCCGCGCCCCCGCTCCTCCCATCGCCATCCTTCTGGGACTTGCCTTTGTTTTCCTTACACTCTCTCATACTAATCCCTGTTTACTCACACCATGTCTGTCTCTTTCTTATATTATTATTTTTTTTTTGAGTCAGGGTCTTGCTCTGTTGCCCAGGCTGGAGTGCAGTGGTGCCATCATGGCTCACTGCAGCCTGGAATTCCTGGGCTCAAGTGATCTTCCTGTCTCAGCTTTCCAACATGCTGGAATTACAGGTGTGAGCCATGGTGCTTGGCCAAAGTCTTTATTCTCACATTAGATTGACTATGGATTATAGATTGGCAATTGTCTCCCCTAGGAATGTTAAAGGCACTTTTGTGTGTGTGTGGTTTTTGGTTTTTTATCTGAGACAGAGTCTCACTCTGTCTTCTAGGCTGAAGTGCAGAGGTGCGATTATAGCTCACTGCAGCCTCGACATCCTGGGCTCAAGCAATCCTCCTACCTTAGTCTCCTGAGTAGCTGGGACTACTCACCCACCTTGCCTGGCTGATTTTTTATAGAGATAGGATCTCGCTATGTTGCCCAGGCTGAGACCTCAAACTCCTGGCTCAAGCTGTCCACCAACATTGGCTCCCAAAGCGCTGGCATTATGGCGTGAACCAAGCCATCACGTCCAGCCTAAAACAGTTTCATTGCATTTTAGCTTCCAGAGTTGCTAGTGGAGAACTCCAGTGCCATTTGGATTCTTGATCCTTTGCGCCTGAGAGGAAAAGCTGATGGGCCAGGAGCAGGTGCAGGTGCCTTAAAGGGGAGTGGAATGAGGCAGACTTAGAGCTGTTCCCAGATGGCAGCTGAGGGGCTGCAGGAAGTCTGTCTCCTCCTGGAGATAGTGGAAAAGGTTTGGATTCTGCTCTGGGGAGGAGCAGCAAGCTAGGGAGAAGCACTGCAGTGAGCATCGATTATGCTGCCCTTCATTTTGGTGGAGCATATTCTCGAGTGTCCTTCCCTAGAAATGCTTGCATTCTCTGAATATAACAAAAAGGAAAATAAAAATTATTTATGTATTTTGAGATTGAGTCTTGCTCTGTCACCCAGACTGGAGTGCAGTGTGCAGTGGCGTAATCTCAGCTGACTGCAACCTTCACCTCCCAGGTTCAAGCAATTCTCTGCCTCAGCCTCCGGAGTAGCTGGGATTATGGGTGCGTGCCACCACACCCGGCCAATTTTTTTTTATTTTTAGTAGAAGACGGGGTTTCACCATCTTGGTCAGGTTGGAGTTCAAGAACTCATGATCCACCTGCCTCGATCTGACAAAGTGCTGGGATTACAAGCGTGAGCCACCGTGCCCAGCCAAATATTAAAATTTTTAAAAATGGAAAGCATGCTTTGGCGCTGCCCTAGCATGCAAATGTCAGGTGTTACTGTTCAGGTCAAACCCCCAGTAAACGCCATCAAATGTTCCAGGACAGGGAAGTGTGTTGCCAGATGTCACAGCTCACACCAGTAATCCCAGCACTTTGGGAGGCCAAGGTGGATGGATTACTTGAGGCCAGGAGTTTGAGACCATCCAGGCCAACATGGCAAAACCCATCCCTACTAAAAATACGAAAATTAGCTGGGCATGGTGGCAGGCACTTGTAATTCCAGCTTTCAGGAGGGTAAAGCAGGAGAATCGCTGGAACTCAGGAGGTGGAGTCTGCAGTGAGCCAAGATCGCACCACTGCCCTCCAGACTGGGTGACAGAGTGAGACTATGTCAAAATCCAAACAACTAATCAAGGTATCCACTGCAGTGACCCAGAACCACGTGTCCTCTGATGTTAAAGCTCTGAATTAAGACAGAAAGAATGAGGGTTGCCAGGACCCCAGTGTGGGGCAGTTCCATCTGATGGCATTGGTGTCCTCCAAGCAAAATCTCAGTGTTCATTTGCTGAGGCTTAGATTGAACTGGGGCTTCCTGAGGCTCCTCTGACACCATCTTGAAGTGCTGGTAGCCATGCAGGCTGGGACTTTTGACAACCTCAAGTCAGATGCCTTGGACCACGCCTGTAATCCCAGCCACTTTGGGAGGCTGAAGTGAGAGGATCACTTGAGCGTAGGAGTTTGAGAACTACCCTGGGCAACATGGTGAAATCCCAAAGTGTTGGGATTACAGGTGTGAGCCACCTCACCCGGCCTGAAGTGTACATGTTAAATGGATGAACTAGGTATGTGAATCATATCTTAATAAAACCACAACTTTAAAAACAACAGTGCAGCAAAAATCCTTTGTCATCCCTTTTTGTTTCTAGATTTGCTGGGTCACAGGGCCATTCTGCATTTTTTTGGGGGGGGATACGGAATTTCGCTCTTGTTACCCAGGCTGGAGTGCAATGGCACAATCTCGGCTCACCACAACCTCTGCCACCTGGGTTCAAGCTATTTTCCTGCCTCAGCCTCCTAAGTAGCTGGGATTACAGGTATGTGCCACCACACCCAGCTAATTGTGTATTTTTAGTAGAGACGGGGTTTCTCCATGTTGGTCAGGCTGGTCTCGAACTCCTGACCTCAGATGATCCACCCGCCTCGGTCTCCCAAAATGCTGGAATTACAGGCGCCCACTACCACGCCTGGCCAATTTTTGTATTTTTAGTAGAGACGGGGCTTCACTATATTGTCCAGGCTGGTCTTGAACTCCTGACCTTGTGATCCACCCGCCTTGGCCTCCCAAAGTGCTGGGATTACAGGTGTTGAGCCACCACTCCCAGCCTACATTTTTAATAGGTTGTTTTAATTACTCACACACTACTCAATGTACCAGCCAGGGGAGTCTGGTACGTTGCTTTATTTCCCACATTTTTTTTTCTTTTTTATTGTGGAAGAACCATCTTGGGTCTGAGAGGAGCGGAGACATATCTCACCTCTGGAAAGTTTTGGTGCAGGCCACTTTCTGAGATGGAGCTGCAAGGGCCCAACTGGTAAGAGAGTGTCTCAAACATGGAAACAACATGAGAGGTTCTTTTCCATCCTTTTCTTTTCAAAACAAGGTCTTGCTATGCTGCGCAGGTTGGAATGCCATAGTGTGCTCACAGCAGCCTCCAAGTCCTGGCTCAAGCGATTCTCCTGCTTCAGCCTCCCCAGTAGCTGGGACTACAAGTGCACATCACCACGCCTGGCTAATTTCTGTATTTTTAGACGAGGTTTCACCATGTTGGCTGGGCTGGTCTTGAACTCTTGAACTCAGGTGATCTGCCTGCCCCGGCCTCCCACAGTGCTGGGATTACAGGTGTGAGCCACCATGGCTGCCCAATTTTTCTTTTTCTTTTTTTTTTTTTTTTTTTTGAGACAGAATCTCACTGTCACCCAGGCTGGAGTGCAGTGGCAGTCTCAGTTCACTGCAGCCTCTGCCTCCTGAGATCCAGTGATTCTCCTGCCCCATCCTCCCAAGTAGCAGGGATTTCAGGAACACACCACTACATCCAGCTAATTTTTTTATTTTTAGTAGAGTCAGTTTCACCATGTTGCCCAGGCTGGTCTTGAACTCCTGGCCACAAGTAATCTGCCCACTTTGGCCTCCCAAAGTGCTGGGATTACAGGCCTGAGCCACTGTGCCTGACCACAGGAGGTTAAATTTCGTCCCCAAAAGGTAAGCTCAATCTTTTAATGCTCCTTGTTTGCTGTTTCCATCTCTCATATCAGGCTGGGAGAGCTACAGTGACATGCTTCCTAATCTTTCCTTCCTCCTAAAGTCAGTTATGGGAGGATTCCAGGCAGACACCTTCCCCTTTGCAGTAGGAAAAAGATCCCTGAGGGCTGTGTTTTGTACCTGAGGGAAGAAATGCGACACGAAGCAAACAGACCTGAAGCAGGGCGGGCATGGTGGCTCATGCCTGTAATCCCAGCACTTTGGGAGGCAGACGACAGCAGATCACCTGAGGTCAGGAGTTCAAGACCAGCCTGGCCAACATGGTGAAACCCCATCTCTACTAAAAGCACAAAAATTAGCCAGGCGTGGTGGTAGGCACCTGTAGTACCAGCTACTCAGGAGGCTAAGGTAGAAGAATCGCTTGAACCTGGGAGGCAGAGACTTCAGTGAGCTGAGATCACTCCACTACACTCCCAGCCTGGGCAACAGAGTGAAATCCTGCCTTTAAAAAAAAAAACAAAAACAAAACCTCGAGTGCTGTATGCTCACTGACCTCAGCTGCCCAGCTCAGCTGGGGCATGGGTGTCCAAGTTGTTTCCATCCAAAGAAATGACTAAAACTACCACAATCCTAAAAGATTGGAAAGGCGGCCAGGGCACTGGCAAACACCTCTGATCCTGACACTTTGGGAGGCCAAGGTGGGCAGATCAGTTGAGTTCAAATGTTTGAAACCAGCCTAGGCAACCTAGCAAGACCCCATCTCTGTAAAAAATACAAAAAAAAATTAGCCAGGCATTGTGGAGTGCACCTGTAGTCCCAGCTACCAGGGAAGCTGAGGTGCCAGAATCGCTTGAACCCAGGAGGTGGAGGTTGCAGTGGGCCGAGATCACACCACTGCACTCCACCCCTGGGCGACAGAGCAAGACTCTATAAAAAAAAAAAAAAAAAAAAAAAAGAGCTTGGGAAGGAAATCCCTGCAGCTGGAAGCAACATTTATGAAGCCATTAAAAATACATTCCATAAAGTATATATGACTGTTTAGAAAAAATTTATTCGAACATATGAAAGGAAAATTTAGACACCCCCAACAAAGCAAAGAAATTCCTTTCCGAAGTGAGGGGGATTCCCGACAGCTTCCCTGAGCGGTGCTGCACACAAGCTTGTGGTCACTATAGGCAGCCTGGGCTCAGCTCCCGGGGCTGCAGAAAGAGCCTGCTTTTTCTGGCGGGGACACATCATCTTCACGAGGAAAGA
This sequence comes from Callithrix jacchus, assembly GCF_049354715.1. Lineage (NCBI taxonomy): Eukaryota > Metazoa > Chordata > Mammalia > Primates > Cebidae > Callithrix > Callithrix jacchus. The sequence goes on along the minus strand of NC_133503.1, from coordinate 16,328,203 downwards.
GGCCAGACACACATGGGCTTGCACCTGCGGCTCCTGCCGTCACACTCCTCGCCACACAGGCTGTGTCTGAAATGCCTAGAGAACAGAGGCTCCCAGCATCTGCATGTTTTAAAAATGCCTGCATCAGCCTCTCGGCAGAGGGCTGTACTCTTCCCTTCATCCAATCTGGATGTCTAAGAATGCGACCGGGTGGGAAGCACCTGAACTCCGTGACGTCAAAGCTTCCGCACCCAGACGATTCTGCCAGCGGGGAGGGGCTGCCCTGCCGCTTCCCCGAGGTCCTCTTCTGGGGGGCCGACCACCCCTTCCTTCTCAGAAGGCTTTGTCCAAAGAGGGTGCAGAAGGCACGCGCAGGCCAGCCTAGCGGATGGGCCTGAAGGGGAACGTCACGCCCGAGATGAAGGTGTGCCCGGGGTGAGTGGGCAGGGCGGGGTGGGCGGCAGGGTGGGCCGGCACGGCCCCGTAGCCCAGCGGGGGCGTGTGGATGTGGGGGTAGAAGCCTGGGGGGAGCGCGGCGTGAGGCGGCTGCTGCACGGGGCCCGAGATCACCAGCTGGAGGAGGCTGCGAACAGAAGGAAAAGCGTCAGCACGGGCCCCGGGACTTCGCAGGTGCACATGGCAGGCGGGCTCCGTCCCCCCACACCCCGCCCGGGAGAGGCACCGACGCAGACACGGACCACTCGGGGGGAGGGGGGTCCAGGCGGTGGACGCGGAGCAGCAATGGCAGTGCCAGGACCCTGCAGGCGAGGATGCACAGGAGCGGGCTCTGCGCGGGGCCCGTGGCCCACGGGAGCTCCCTCTGCGTCCCAGGCACGCAGCCTCCATGTCAGCCTCTGCGGCTCTCTGCCGCGCTGTGACACACAGGACAGCCGGCCACAGCCTCCTCAGAGCCGTGAAGACCGCGTCCTACCTGAATTCCAAGCAGAAGCCCCAGGAAGCTGGCCTTGCAAACGACCCCGAAATTCAGAGTCCTGAAATTCAGAATGAGTCCGGTGCGGCCTCCTCGGGGATGGCCCAGGCCTGGACCCAGCCCTTATGGACCTCCGGGACCTGCCCACCTCCCACCCAGCCCTGTGCAGCTTCAGCTTCAGACTCCCCTACTTTTGTATTCCACCCAGCACCCAGCACCCAGTACCAGGGCTCTGAGACCAGCTGCACGCCCTCCCCACCTGCCACGCCCTCCCACCAAAGCCCCCGGGACTCAGAGGCCTGGACCTCCCCTCCCGGTGGTACCCCACACCCACGGCCCCCACTTCCTGGAATCCTCCTCCCCCTAAATTCAACATGGCTTTCCCAACTCCGGGTCCCTTCCCAGACTTCTGAAAGAATTTCTCATGGCCCTTACCTTCTAACCACACCCTCCCCAGGATGATCCCCCAGACTCCCTGGCTTGGCTCATCACCCCAGCTCCCCCAGCTGGGCATCCTGCCCACCACGGGCCATGTCAGCTGGAAGGGACCAACTCCCCATGGGTTCTCCCCAGTCAGAACCCCTCTTGGTGGGGTCTGGTGGCTCAGGCCTGTAAACCCAGTACTTTTTTTTTTTTTTTTTAAGAGACAGGGTTTCACCATATTGGTCAGGCTGATCTCAAACTCCTGACCTCAGGTGATCCACCAGCCAGCCTCCCAAAGTGTTGGGATTATATGCGTGAGCCACCACGCCCAGCCAATCCCAGCACTTTTGGAGGCCGAACTGCTTGAGGCCAGGAGTTCAAAACCAGACAGAGCAATACAGTGAGACTCTATCTCTATAGAAAATAAATTAAAAATTAGCTGGGCATGGTGGCACACACCTTTAATCCCAGCTACTCAGGAGGCTGAGGCAGGAGGACAACTTGAGTTCAGGAGTTCAAGGCTGCAGTGAGCCCTGAGCCATGATTGTGCCACTGTACTTCCAACCTGGGAGACAGAGTGAGAGCCTGTCTCAAAGAAAAAAAAAAAAGGCCCTCTGGGGCCCTCCTGGCTTCAGGTCCCATGTCTCCTCCCTATCCTGCCTTCCCCTTACCTCCCCCATCGGAAGCTTCTGCTGCAGACAGACAGGCTCTGCTCACCCCTCTCCTGACCTGCCCCAGGATCCCACCCCGGCTGGGTCCTGTGTCGGCAGTCCCTGTGTTGGTCTTTCCTAACACCAAGGCCAGCCTGCCAGGTCCTGCCCACACCATCACTTGGCCAAGGCTGTCTGTCTCTGCACACTGCCCTAACTGGGCCCCACAACAGCCCGTTTTCCAGACCACTTCACCCTTCTGTGGGCCCTGCCTGCTCTCTGCTGACTCCCCTTGCTCCATCAAGGGGTTAGTCTGTCACAGACGGAACCCCCAAGTCCCCCAGTACAAAGGCTTGCACGCAGGACTCCCAGGAGGGGCTCAGGCAGTAAACAGAGTGTATGTTGAGGGCTGGTTCATTTTAGTGCCCAAAGCTCTTCTGAGCCACTTGTCTTTCTGTTATTACTTTTTAAATAACTCTGGGTAAATAATTTAGCAAAAGATTAACCACCCCAAGGAAGAGGTACAGCAAGGGCCAAATTTTAGTCATGTAATGATTGGAACCTGCACACCCTGCCAGAAATAGAAAGCACTTAAAGAAGTTTCCAGTCTAGTTGGAAAAACGACAAACATGGAGACCATCAAGAATCTAAGATGTAGGCTAGATGTGGTGGCTCATACCTGTAATCCCAGCACTATGGGAGGCTAAGGTGGGCAGATCACCTAAGGTCAAGAGTTCGAGACCAGCATGACCAATGTGGCCAAACCCCTTCTCTACTAAAAACACAAAAATCAGACGGGCATGGTGGTGGATGTCTGCAATCCCAGCTACTCAGGAGGCTGAGGTAGGAGAATTGCCTGAACCCAGGAGGCGGAGGTTGCGGTGAGCCAAGATTGCACCATTGCACTCCAGCCTGGGTAACAAGAGCGAAACTCCATCTCAAAAAAAAAAAAAAAAACCACGAAGGGGTATTATTCCAGGTGACCCCGACCTTCCCCCATAGCAGTGCCAGGACTGACCCTAGGAGGTTAGGGCTCCCTGATCTGCATCAGGAGAGGTGGCCACCAGCTCCTTGGAAGGGACAGAGTCAGAGGCTCCAGAGCAGGACCAGCAGGGGACAGGTGAGAAGTTCCAGGGGGCTCCAATGCATACCCCTAGTTATGAGATTCATGATACAAGGATTTGTATCCCACTGTCATTATAATTCCCCGAAAATACTAAAATGTTAAATAATTAAGCAGTGGGAAAAGGAGGGAACTATCACAAAGGGATTCCTGCAGGAGGGGAAAGATGCCAGCTGAAACCAACAATGTTCTCCAATGCTGTGGAAGCTGCTAGAACCCAGACCAAAAAAAAAGGAAAAAGAGGCCGGGCACAGTGGTCATGCCTGTAATCCCAGCACTTTGGTAGGCAGAGGAAGGCGGATCACTTGAGGTCAGGAGTTGGAGACCAGCCTGGCCAACATGGCAAAACCCCGTCTCTACTAAAAATACAAAAATTAGCCAGGCGTGGTGGCGCACACCTGTAATCTCAGCTTTTTGGGAAGCTAAGGCAGGAGAATTGCTTGAATCCAGGATGTAGAGGTTGCAGTGAGCTGAGATTATGCCACTGTACTCCAGCCTGGGCAACACAGCGAGACTGTCTTAAAAAAAGAAAGAGGCTGGTCCGATGGCACTGGTGTTTACAACTAATTGATCACAATCAGTTACAGATTTCTTTGTTCCTTCTCCACTCTCACTGCTTCACTCGACTAGCCTAAAAAAAATAAATAAATAAAATAAAAAATAAAGAATACAATTAAAAAAAACACAGAAAGGAAGGGAAGAGTGTGGGCCCTGGGGGAGGTGGTCCTCTGGTCTGCCTGTGCTGCTGTTAGGACACCTCAGGCAGGACAGTCTCCTACCAGAGACTGTTTCCTTCCGCCCCGTTGGGCTTTGTACCCATTTAGACACCTGCCCTGGCTCCTCCCTTGCAGAAACTGGCATAATGAGTATGGTGCGGATGGGAGTCCCTAACTCCCAAACAAGGACGTGGTTCCTCTGCGGGCTGTGGACTAGCACCCAGCTGAACCCTGGACTGGAGCCTGCAAGCCCTACCCAGTACTCTGCCACTGGACCTGACAGAGCCAGGGGGCCAGGCCGAGAGGCTGTGTGTACCTCCAGGGCTGCTGAGCCACTCGCTGCCCCTCGGTCCACACTGCTTGCCAACACCTGCCCTGGAAGCCTGCTTCTCCTTGCTAAAACCAGTGTGAGGGCTCTGAAGAAAGAACATTACCAGCCCACTTTGTCATTTCAATAAACCCTGTCCATGTGCACAGGAGTTCTGCTTTCCACTATCCACATTTCCTCCCCAGCAGTAACTATTTTTAGCACATACCTAATGTTCCAGCCTCCTGATGTATCACAACTAATTTACTAAGTATCACTACGTTGTAGGACAGGTTGTTTCCAGTTTTTTGCTAGCTAGTAACACTGTAACTGTATGAAACATTTTTTGTGCCTGCAAAAATTAGCCTATGGTGGTGCACACCTGTAGTCCTAGCTACTTGGGAAGCTGAGGTGGGAGGATGGCTTAGGCTGGCAGTGGGCCAAGATCCTGCCACTGTGCTCCAGCCTCTATAATAAACTGATACTTTGTCTCAAAAAGAAAAAAAAATGTTAAATAATTAAGCAGTGGGAAAAGCTGACACTTATCAGATATTCACTATAGGCCAAATACTAGTCTAAGTGCTTTCTGAGTTTTTACTTTAAAAAAAAAAAAAAAAAGAGAGAAAGGGTCTTACTCTGTTGCCCAAGTAGTACAGTGTTGACCATAGCTCACTGCAGCCTCAAATTCCTGGGCTCAAACAATCCTTGTCTCAGCCTCCCCCAAAAGCTGGGATTACAAGTGCATGCCACCATATTCGGCCGCTTTTTTTTTTAAGACAGAGTTTTGCTCTTGTTGCCCAGGCTGGAGTGCAATGTTCCGGTCTTGGCTCACTGCAACCTCTGCTCCCAAAACTCAAGCAATTCTCCTGCCTCAGCCTCCCAAGTAGCTGGGATTACAAGGCACCTGCCACCACGCCTGGTTTTTTTGTATTTTGCGTAGACAGGGTTTCACCATGTTGGCCAGGCTAGTCTCGAACTCCAGATGTCAGGTGATCCACTCACCTTGGCCTCACAAAGATCTGGGATTACAGTCGTGAGTCACCGTGCCCAGCCTTTTTTTTTTTTGAGACAGAGTGTGACTCTGTCACCCAGGCTGGAGTGCAGTGGCACAATCTTGGCTCACTATTAAACCTCTGCCACCAGGGTCCAAGTGATTCTCCTGCCTCAGCCTCCCAAGTAGCTGGGATTACAGGTGCATGCCACCATGCCTGGCAAATTTTGTATTTTTAGTAGAGATGGGGTTTCACCACGTTGGTCAAGCTGGTCTTGATCTCCTGACCTCAAGTGATCCTCTTGCCTTAGTCTCCCAAAGTACTAGAATTACAGGCATGAGCCACGTCTTGGCTTTTTTTTGAGACAGAGTGCTGCTCTGTCACCAGGCTGGAGTGCAGTGTTGCGATCTTAGCTCACTGCAACCTCTGCCTGCTGGGTTCAAGCAATTCTCCTGCCTCAGCCTCCTGAGTAGCTGGGACTACAGGCACATGCCACCATACCCAGCTAATTTTTGTATTTTAGTAGAGATGGGGTTTCACTATGTTGGCCAGGATGGTCTCGATCTCTTGACCTCGTGATCCGCCTGCCTCAGCCTCCCAAAGTGCTGGGATTACAGGCATGAGCCACCGAGTTCGGCCTCTTTTTTTTTGAGATGGAGTTTCACTCTTGTTGCCCAGGCTGGAGTGCCATGGCCTAATCTCAGCTCACTGCAGTCTCTGCCTCCTGAGTTCAAGCAATTCTCCTGCCTCAGCCTCCCAAGTAGCTGGGATTACAGGCATGCACCATCACACCCGGTTAATTTTTGTATTTTTAGTAGAAATGGGGTTTTACCATGTTGGCCAGGCTGGTCTTGAACTCCTGACCTCAGGTGATCCACCCATCTCGGCCTCCCAAAGTGCTGGGATTATAAGTGTTAGGTTACTGCACTCAGCCCTGGCCTGTTTTTACTCAGTTAATCCTCACAAAAACCTTACAGTGTGAAGTTAGGGGAAGCAAGAGGGATATTAGGTGAGTCCCATGGTTTTCTGATTTTATAGATAAGGACTTGAGGCAGATGGCTGGGAAGTTACCCAAGGGCATATGGATTTGTGGAAGTGACAAGGTCAAGATTCTCAGCAGAATCTGACCACAGCTCCTACTTTTCACCCAACAATGAACTGCATTTGTGGAGGTCTCCACGTGGCAAGGAGTCAGATAAGAAATTCACAAACACCATTGCCTCTTATCCTCAGTACCACCCTGAGTCGGAATATTTTACAAGGGGTTAAGCTGACGCATAAAGACAGGTCAAGAGAATTCCCAAGCGTCACAGCCAATCCCAGACAGGGCCACGCTTGGAACCCAAGTCCATGCTACCCAATGGCCAAGCGCTGGCAGCCGGCCTAAAAGTACAGTGGCTCTAGAGCCCTGGCTTTGCTGAATTCCCAAAGGGCTGTGCAGTTCACAATGTCACCGACAGAGGGCCCTCTGCACGCTCACTAGGGAGATTTTCATGATCTGGAGCCGGCTCTGGCTTCGTTCACCGACTCCCAGCAAAATGACCGTTTTTCAGGTTTACTTTCTACTTGAGTTCTGTTCACGTTCATTATCTGGTCGTATCCATGCCCCACTTATCATCAGGATCTTTCCGGGCTCTCCCCAAAGAACCCAGGACAAAGGGGTCCGCCCTGCCTCGCCTCCCCCCACCCTGCCCCAGCAAGCAGGCCCAGCTAGAAGTCTGGAAGATACTTACTTATTATGGGGCAGCCTGGAGCACAAGGTTCTCAGGTCATCTGCAATTAAGGAGATACAAGATTAACAAACATACTGAAGACAACATGGTGAAATATACACTGATATTCAAGGATGCCAGCAAAACAGCAGGAGTGCTTCACACTACATTTTCCTAGAGTTTGGAAACTGAGTTCTAGCCGGGCGTGGTGGCTCATGCCTGTAATCCCAGCACTTTGGGAGGCTGAGCCGGGTGGATCACCTGAGGTCAGGAGTTTGAGACCAGCCTGTGTCCAACGTGGTAAACCCCATCTATACCAAAAATACAAAAATTAGCTGGGCATGGTGGTGGGTGCCTGTGATTACAGCTACTCAGGAGGCTGAGGCAGGAAAATCGCATAAACTCGGGAGCAGGAGGTTCCAATGAGCCAAGATTGAGCCACTGCACTCCAGTCTGGGCAACAGAGCAAGACCTAGTCTCAAAAAAAAAAAAAAAAAAAAAGAATCTGAGTTTTCCTTGTCTTCAATTTTTGCTTTAAAAAACCCATCCCCCAAGGTTGTGTGCAGTGGGTCAGCCTGTAATCCCAGTACTTTGGGAGGCCAAGGCAGGCAGATCACAAGGTCAGGAGTTTGAGACCAGCCTGACCAACATGGTAAAACCCTGTCTCTACTAAAAATACAAAAATTAGCCTGTAATACCAGCTACACAGGAGGCTGAGGCAGGAGAATCACCTGAACCCGGGAGGCAGACATTGGGGTGAGCTAAGATCACGCCATTGCACTCCAGCAGCCTGGTGAACAGAGCAAGACTCTGTCTCAAAAAAGAAAACAAAACAAACCAAAAAAATCCCCAAACAAAAAATGACACTTAAGAAAGGAGGCAGCCCTGCTGGCAGTTTGTCAGATGGCTGGAAAAAGCCCAGAGGCAGGGCTCTCTCTGGGCAATCAGGCACCCAAGGCATTCTAAGAGAAACAACAACATGAGAAACCCAGGACCATCCCTTGGCACCAGAGGCAACCCTTTTTAGTGAATCAGTTGTTAAAAAGCAAACCCAAGCGCCTTATTAACACCATATCATTCTCCAAGGAGAGTCCAAGCACTGAAATGCAGAATTAAGGAACCCTCAAAATAGGCTATGAGGCCTGGCGCAGTGGCTCCTGCCTATAATGCCAATACTTTGGGAGGCCAAGGCAGGAGGATCACTTGAGCCCAGGAGGTTGAGACCAGCTTGAGCAACATAGTGAGACTTCATTTTTACAAAAAATTTAAAAATTAGCAAGGTGTGGTAATATGTGCTTGTAGTCTTAGCTACTCAGGAGGCTGAGGTGAGAGGACGGCTTTAGCCCAGGAGGTCGAGGCTGCAGTGAGCTATGATCGTGCCATTGCCCTCCAGCCTGGGTGACAGAGCAAGATCTCATCTTTAAAATAAAGACCAAAAAACCTACCAGCAGTGGGAATGTTTTGTGTTATCAACTGGGAAGTGGCTGCATGAGTGTAAACATTAGTCAAAACTCATCAAATCCTGCCCTTAAACCACATTATTTTATTGTACATAAATTATGCCTCAATTAAAAAAAGGACAAGCACAGGTGTGGTGGCTCACACCTGTAATCCTCATACTTTGGGAGGCTGAGGTGAGAGGACTGCTTGAGCTCAAGAGTTTGAAACCAGCCTGGAGAAGATGGTGAGACCCTGTCTCTACAAAAAAAATTTTTTTAAATTAGCTGGAGGCTGGGCATGGTCGTTCACTCCTGTAATCCCAGCACTCCGGGAGGCTGAGGCAGGTGGATCACAAGGTCAGGAGTTCAAGACCAGCCTGACCAAGATGGTGAAAGCTCATGACTACTAAAAATACAAAAATTAGCAGGGTATGCTGGCAGGCACCTGTAATCCCAGCTACTTGGGAGGCTGAGGCAGAGAACTACTTGAACCTGGGAGGCAGAGGTTGCAGTGAACCGAGACTGTGCCACTGCACTCCAGCCTGGGCAACAGAGCAAGACTGTCAAAAAAAAAAAAAAAAAAGAGGGGGGAGCTGGGCACAGTGGCTCACACCTGTAATCCCAGCACTTTGGGAGGCTGAGGAAGGTGGATCACAAGGTTAGGAGTTCTAGACCAGCCTAGCCAACATAGTATAATCCCATCTCTACTAAAAATACAAAAACTAGCTGGGCATGATGGTGTGTGCCTGTAATCCTAGCTACTCGTGGGGGCTGAGACAGAAAAATTGCTTGAATCCGGGAGGAAGAGGTCACGGTGAACTGAGATGGTGCAACTGCACTCTAGTCTGGGCAACAAGAGTAAAACTTTGTCTCAAAAAAAAAAAATTAGCTAGGTGTGGTGGCACACACTTGTAGTCCCAGCTACTCTGTGACTGAGGCAGGAGGATTATTTGAGCCCAGGAGTTGGAGGCTATGGTGAGTTACGATCACGCCACTGCACTCCAGCCTGGGTGACATACTGAGAGACCCTGTCTCATAAAAATAAAGAGAAATGAAACTTAAAAAGGGCATAGAAAAAGAAAAATGGGACTGGGTGACGTGGCTCACGCTTGTAATCCCAGCACTTTGGGAGGCTGAGGTGGGTGGATCACGAGGTCAGGAATTCAAGACAATCCTGGCCAACTCAGTGAAACCGTCTCTACTAAAAATACAAAAATTAGCTAGGTGTGGTGGCGGGCACTTGTAGTCCCAGATACTCGGGAGGCTGAGGCAGGAGCATTGCTTAACCCAGGAGATGGAGGTTGCACTGAGCTGAGATCACGCCACTGCACTCCAGCCCGGATAACAGAGTAAGACTCCATCTCAAATAATAATAAATAAATTAAAATAAAATAAAATTAAAAAGAAAAAGGGTTCTCTGGAAGGAAAGCTATCCAGGCTCTCAAGGAGTCCCCAGTCCTGGGCAACAGTGAACCCTCCCATCTGGGGTATATTAGGACCCTGCCGGGGTGAGCAAGGAGAGTGGAGTGCCAGGGCCACGGCTGGGGCCCCTTCCTCCGCTGTTCACTAGGATGAAAAGAAGTCCTAAATGAAGCAAAACAGTGTCTGTCCAGGAGCCCTTTTTTCCTTCTGTGGGGCGGTGGAGGCCTGGGCCAGGGAGGCACCCACCTCTCGTGCACAGCAGAGCTCCTGAGGCCATAGCCACCTGCAGAGCCTGCGCCAGCCGGTCCAGCGAGAGCTCGATCTCCTGGGAGGCATTGAGAGGGTTCAGTTCATCTGCCAACCTGTTGATCTCCTCGACCAGCGGGACCATGTGGTCGAAGAGGATCAGGCCCAGGCGCCCGTAAAGATTCTTCTCAGTCAGGTGCAGCTGCAGCGTCATGAGGACCTGCAGGACACTGAGGTGGAGTTTCGAGTACAAGAGGTGGGAGTCTCTGTCCATCCCCACGCCTGGGTCCTTTGCGACTTTGTTGCTGACGTGGCCATTGGCTAAAGGGGGCTTCTTTTTCCTTTTATAAGCCAGGGGGGCCTTCACGCACCAGCGGATCAATCCAACGAGCGGGGTGAGCTCTAAGAATCCTATTGGCAGATTGGCTGCAATCGGAGTATTTAAAAAAGTGATGAGAATCAACCTTGGGTCCTCAAAAATCCAGTTGACAATCATTTCAAGCAAGTCCATAGGTGGGATGAGGTCATCTGCAAACAAAGACCATTAGGTCAGAAGTGCTCTTGGCCTCCAGGACAGGGGCGGGAACTGGAGAGAAGGAAGCCGGGCTCCAGGGCTCATGGCACTGCCTGCCTGATGGTCCGATCACGCCTCCGGGCTTAGCTATTTTCTGTCTCCTTTCCTACAACGTCCACTCCACGCAGACTGGGACTCTCGTCTTAGTCAATGTTATATCCCAGTGCCCAGTACCCTGGGGCAAGGGAGGGGTTCCAGAAATACCTAACTCTACAATTCCCTGGAACTTCATGCTTTGGAGAAATTTCCTCCTGTATGTTAATTTAAATAAAATTCCACACTTTTTATATCCCACACTGCCACACATCACCGCTTCCCTCCTGAGTAGATGTCCTCCCTGTGCTCAGTGTCTCCTGTATGGGACAGTGACAGCACAGCAATGGTGGCCTTCAGGGAGCTCAGAGTCCTGTCAGTCATTTGTCAGCTGCCAAGGGCTGTCCCAACCCCAAATCTGGAACCCTCATCTAAGCAACCCTCAGAGATGTGATCCCTGAGACCTGGCAGGCTCTTGGCCACAACAGAGAACAGATGGTGACACTTACTCTGGGCTTCCTATGAGCCTGGCACAGGTCTCAATCCTTCACACAGACAAACTCGTTTAACCCTCCAAACCCCAGCTATTGTCTCATACAAAGGACAAGGAAACTGAGGCACAGTCACATCAAGTGATTTCTCAGGACTCATCAAAACTATGTATCCCAGGCTCATACCTAAATCCCAGCACTTTGGGAGGCCAAGGCAAGAGGCTCACTTGAGTTCAGGGGTTCAAAATCAGCCCTGGAAACATAGTGAGACCCAATATCTACAAAAATTCTTAAAAATCAGCCAGGAGTGGTGGTGCACACCTATATTGCCAGCTATTCAGGAGGCTGAGGTAGGAAGATCACTTGAGCCTGGGAGGTCTAGGTTTCAGTTAGCTGTGGATGTCCCATTGTACAACAGCCTGAGCAAAAGAGTCAGATCCTGTCTCAGAAAACAAAACAAAACCACAGCATATGGCCCAGATCTGACCTCAGCAGCCTGGCGAGGCTACACGGCAAATCCGGGGCTTGGTGTACAACACCCTTAGACTGACTGTGTGCACAGGAGTGGGCCTTCAGCCTCCTTTCTCTCGAGCCGTGCCCCCCCATCTGACATGATTCCTGCCAATGGTTGGAGTATGAACTGTCCCAGTCACCTCTGCAGTGAGACGATGGCTACATCAGGGAGCAGCTGCTGTCCTGTGTGCGTGGTGTTTTTTTTTTTTCCCAGGCTGGAGTACAGTGACGTGATCTTGGCTCACTGCAACCTATGCCTTCCAGGTTCAAGTGATTCTCCTGCCTCAGCCTCCTGAGTAGCTGGGACTTCAGGTGCGTGCCACCACGCCCAGCTAATTTTTGTATTTTTAGTAGAGACAGGGTTTTGCCATGTTGACCAGGCTGGTCTTGAACTCCTGACCTCAGGTGACCCACCTGCCTCAGCCTCCCAAGTGCTGGGATTTCAGGCATGAGCAACGGTGCGTGGCCATGTGTGCAGCCTATTGATTCCATGGAGATGTTTCTGTCTGGGCAATGCCAGGGTCCTACTACCTCACTAGTGTATCCCTGCCCCCCTCAGCTATGAGCTGAGGCATCTCCACGAGCCTGTAGGCAGTGTGTGTATGTGTGTGTGTGTGTGTGTGCGCGCGTGTGTGTGGTGCGCGCACGCACCTGTGCAGGTGTACCCTCAGCACACATCAGAATGTGCACTTTGTGAGTCCTCAGTCTCCACCCCCCGCTTTAGAGTCCCATATTCTCAGCACCATTCAGGAAGAGGAGATATTATTATGTGGGTTTCTTCCTTTTTGTGGTTTTGAAGACACAGGCTCCCCAAGAATGCTCTCCTGTTACCAGAAGTGCCCAAGAGTGGCTTCAATCACAATTCTGATGGCAACTTCCAGGGCCACTGCTGTGTGGCGGTGACTTGAGAAATCACCAACATCTCAACTGTCACACTGGCTTATGAGAAAAACACTGTGTCTCTGCTCTGGTGTGTCAGTGCTATTTCTGAATATTATTTCCTGTTCCATATGGTAACTCATCCCTTCCCAATGGTAAGGCCAATTTCTGTATTCAATGGCCTGGAATAACCAATGGCTTAAAAGGCAGGTTTGATTCGGTGGCTCACATTTATAATCCCAGCACTCTGGGAGGCCGAGGCAGAGAGATCACTTGAGGTCAGGAGTTTGAGACCAGCCTGGTCAACAGGGTGAAACCCCGACTCCACTAAAAATATAAATATTAGCCAGACGTGGTGGCGCACACCTGTAGCCCCAGCTACTTGGGAGGTGGAGGCAGGAGAACCTCTTGAACCCGGAAGGCAGAAGCTGCAATGAGCTGAGATCACATCACTGCACACCAGCCTAGGTGACAGAGTGAGGCTCAGTCTCAAAAAAAAAAAAAAAAAAAAAAAAAAAGAGGCAGTAACTATGATACCATAGCTGGGTTCAGTGAAATCTTTCCTATTGGAAGATGAAAGGCCTAAATGCCGCTCCTAGCTGTTAACAGCTCCTAGGAAGCCTTTGGAGGAGAGAACTAAGGGAAACCCCACTGTGGCAGGTGGCACTGCTCCACAAGGCCTGCCTCCCATTCCGCAGGCAAACTGCTATGAAAAGGAGTAGGAAATTAGCATATGAATATGGCACATGCTTGCATATTCACAATATTTCCACACAAAGTTTCTCAAGAAAACTAAAATGCCAAACAACAACAAAAAAAGGTGGCCGGGCTCGGTGGCTCACACCTGCCCTCCCAGCACTTTGGGAGGCCAAGGTGGGTGGATCACCTGAGGTCAGGAGTTCAAGACCAGCCTGGCCAACATGGTGAAACCCCATCACTACTAAAAGTACAAAAATCAGCCAGGTGTAGTGGCGCACACCTATAATCCCAGCTACTTGAATCCAGGAGGCAGAGGCTGTGGTGAGTCAAGATTGTCCACTGCATTCCAGCCTGGGCAACAGAGTGAGATTCCTCAAGATTAAAAAAAAAAAAAAAAAAAAAAAGGGTAACAGATAAAAGGCTAAAAAATGATCAGGAGGCTGGCGGGAGACCAACACTGGACTAAATAAAAACAACAGATGCTGAAGGCTTACAAACTGCTGGTCTGGCTGTCAGACCATGAAGAGAAAGACACTATTTGTCAGCCTGTGAGCAGCAAGAGCCAAGGGCAGAGAAGGAGGAACCCAAAACAGCAGCAGAAAAGCAGGTTTTGGTAGCTGGGCATGCTGGTGTGTGCCTAGAGTCCCAGCCACCTGGGAGGCTGAGGTGGGAGGATCACTTAAGCCCAAGAGTTGGAGGCTACGGTGAGCTATGACTACACCACTGTATTCCAGCAGCCTGTGCAACAGAGCAAGACTCTGTATCCAAAAAAATTAAAAAATTAAAGAAACTAGGGGAATGATGAAAAATCAGTCACATGTCCAGGGAGTGGGTCACACCTCACAAGACATCAGACCCTCGCTTTCTGGGCTGTCTGCCACTTGGACCACTGCACCTGAGGCAAATAGGTATCACTAAGAATAGTTCCCTCTTAGCCAACTGCACACGTCCAGGTGGCCCACAACTTGAGCTTTTGGCCTAAATTAAAAACACACATGGCCAGGCGTGGTGGCTCACGCCTGTAATTCCAGCACTTTGGGAGGCTGAGGCAGGTGGATTATGAGGTCAGATCGAAACCATCCTGGCCAACATGGTGAAACCCTGTCTCTACTAAAAATGCAAAAAAAATTAGCTGAGCATGGTGACGCACGACTGTAGTCCCAGCTACTCAGGAGGCTGAGGCAGGAGAACTGCTTGAACCCAGGAGGCGGAGATTGTAGTGAGCTGAGATTGCACCACTGCACTACAGTCCAGGTGACAGTGCAAGACTCCACCTCAAAAAAAAAAAAAACCACACACACACACACATTTTGAGCTGGGTGCAAAGGCTCACACCTGTAATGCCAACACTTTAGGAGGCCAAGGCAGGTGGATTGCTTGAGTCCAGGAGTTTAAAACCACTCTGGACAACATGGTGAAACTGCATCTCCATAAAAATATAAAAAATTAGCCAGGCATGATGGTTGCAAACCTGTGGTCCTGACTAATCAGGAGGCTGAGGGAGAATTGCTTGAGTTCAGGCTTCAAGACCAGCTTGAACAACATGGCAAAACCCCATCTCTACAGAAAATACAAAAATTAGCCAGGTATGGTGGCACGCAACTGTAGTCCCAACTACTTGGGAGGCTGAGGTGGGAGAATCACTTGAGCCTTGGGGGCAGAGATTGCAGTGAGCTGGGATTGCGCCTCTGCACTCCAGCCTGGGTGACAGAGTGAAACCCTGTCTCAAAAAAATAAAAACTCGGCTGGTCACAGTGACTCATGCCTGTAATCCCAGCACTTTGGGAGGCCAGGCTATTCCAGATCAGCCTGGCCAACATAGTGAAACCCCGTCTCTATTAAAAATATTTTTAAAAATTAGCAAGGTGTAGTGGTACATGTCTGTAGTCCTAGCTACTCAGAGGGTAAGGCAGGAGAATTGCTTGAACCCTGGAGGCAGAGGTTGCAGGGACCCGAGATTACGCCACTGCACTCCAGCCTGGGAGACAAGCACCATCTCAAAAAATAATAAAAATAAAACTACTCATTTCAGAAACAAAATGGCCAAAGCATTTACTAGATGCGTCACCTGGCTATTCAGCAGAAAATAAAACTGAGGCCATGAGCTGAAGCTTCTTTCACAGAAATAACCTGTTTAAAGTTTACCTGACGACAGGTCATAGAGGGCGGTAACAGAGGTGATGAACTGGCAGCAGAATCTCGGGCTGGCACTGAATATCTGCTTCAGCGTCTGAATGGATCCTGGCACCAAACAGCAGTAGTCATCCACGAGGGCCTTGGCTAACCTCACACAGTAGAGCACGGGCGTCCGCTGGAAAGAAGCCACAGTTCACGTCACTACAGGTGTTGTGAGCAGACTAGCAACTATGCATACGAGGTGTCCCCCACCAGAACTGGCAGAACCACTTCCAAGATGGAAAAAGATGTTAATGTGGCTGGACACAGTGGTTCATGTCGGTAATCCTAGCCCTTTGAGAAGCCAAGGCGGGAGGATCACCTGAGGTCAGGAGTTCGAGACCAGCCTGGCCAACATGGAGAAACCCTGTCTCTACTAAAAATGCAAAATTAGCTAGGCATGGTGGTGCATGCCTGTAATCCCAGCTACTTGGGAAGCTAAGGCATGGGAATCGCTTGAAGCCAGGTGGGGGAGGTTGCAGTAAGCCGAGATCAGGCCACTGCACTCCAGCCTCGGCAGGAAGAGCAAAACTCCATCTCAAAAAACAAAGGATAATAAAGGCTTACTCTGAAGCAGTGGTGGGCAATCTAAAGCCACTGACCAGGCTGGTATGATGGCTCATGCCTATCATCCCAACACTTTGGGAGGCCAAGGCAGGAGGATCACTCGAGCCCAGGGGTTCCAGACCAGCCTGAGTAAAATAGCAAAAATCTATCTCTGTAACAAATTAAAAATGTAGCCGGGCGTTGTGGCACACACCTGTAGTCCCAGCTACTCAGGAGACTGAGGTAGGAAGATCACTTGAGCCTGGGGAGGGTGAGGTTGCAGCGAGCCCCAAGGTCACACCACTGCACTCCAGCATGAGCAACAGAGCAAAAACATTTCACACACACGCAAAAAGTCCACAGACCAAATCTGTCCCACCTGTTCTTGTAAACAAAATTCCACTGAGACATGATCATGCTTATTCATTTGCCTACTGCCTAAAGCTGTTCTTGTGCTAGAAGGGCAGAGGTGAGCAGCTGTGAAAGAGACTACATGACCCACAAAGCCTAAGATATTTCACTATCTCGCCCTTTAGATAAAACATTACCAACTTTTTTTTTTTTTTTTGAGATAGCGTTTCGGAGTTTCGCTCTTGTTGCTGGATCACAGTGATGGGACCTTGGCTCACTGCAACCTCTGCTTCCCAGGTTCAAGTGATTCTCCTGTCTCAGCCTCCAGAGTAGCTGGAATTACAGGTGCCCACCCCCACCACCACGCCTGGCTAATTTTGTATTTTTAGTAGAGATGGGGATTCTCCATGTTGGTCAGGCTGGTCTTGAACTCCTGACCTCAGATGATTTGCCCACCTTGGCCTCCCAAAGTGCTGGGACTGTAGGCGTGAGCCACCGCATGGAGGCTGTCAACTCTTGCTTTACAGTTTACCTAGGAAACATCACCTGCTTTCAGGTGAGGAAACGACAACTTTTGTAATCCTACAGGATGCCAGATGAAACGCCACAGGTAAAAATTAACAGTTGCTATCACATTGAAGAGATTCAGGAGAGTCTGTGAACTATCAAATGATGAAAATGGTGGTTCACAGCAGTACTCGCTAAATTACTCTTAAAATCCTGTTCTTGGCCGGGTGCAGTGGCTCAAGCCTGTAATCCCAGCACTTTGGGAGGCCGAGGCAGGTGGATCATGAGGTCAAGAGATCGAGACCATCCTGGTCAACATGGTGAAACCCCATCTCTACTAAAAATACAAAATATTAGCTGGGCATGGTGGCGTGTGCCTGTAATCCCAGCTACTCAGGAGGCTGAGGCAGGAGAATTGCCTGAACCCAGGAGGCGGAGATTGTGGGGAGCCGAGATCGCAAGCCATTGCACTCCAGCCTGGGTAACAAGAGCGAAACTCCGTCTCAAAAAAAAAAATCCTGTTCTTAGGCTGGACAGGATGGTTCATGTCTATAATCCCAGCACTCTGGGAGACTAGGAGGATCATTTGACCTCAGGAGTTCATAATCAGTCTGGACAACATGGTGAAACTCTCTCTACAAAAAATACACAAATTAGCCAGGCATGGTGTTGCGTGCCTGTGGTCCCGGCTACTCAGGGGGCTGAGGTAGAAGGATGGCTTGAGCTCAGGAGGCGGAGGTTGTAGCGAGCTAAGATAGAGCCATTGCACTCTACCCTGGGTGACAGACTGAAATCCTGTCGGCAAAAAAAAAAAAAGAAAAGAAAGAAAGAAACACACCCTCATTTAAAAAAATGTATATATTTTTCTGAGACCTAGTCTCATTCTGTCAGCCAGGCTGGAGAGTGCAGTGGTGCGATTTTAGCTCATGGCAACCTCCACCTCCCAGGTTTACACAATTCTCCTGCCTCAACCTCCTATGTGGTTGGGACCACACACATGGCTAATTTCTGTATTTTTAGTAGAGATGGGATTTTACCACGTTGGCCAGGCTGGTCTCGAACTCCTGACCTCAAGTGATCTGCCCCCCCCCAACCTCCCAAAGTGCTAAGATTACAGGTGTGAACCACCGGGCATGGTCTAAAAGAACGGCAATTAAGAGAAAAGACCACTGCAGAAATCCAATTAAGTGAGAATTCAGAACAGCAAACTCCTCTTCAGAGAGGGACATGGGGACGCGAGCTTTTTTTTTTTTTGAGACGGAGTCTTATTTTGTCACCCTGGCTAGAGTGCAATGGCATCATCTTGGCTCACTGTAACCTCTACCTCCCAGGTTCAAGTGATTCTCCTGCCTTAGCCTCCTAAATAGCTGGGATTACAGGCATGCACCACCAAGCTCGGCTAATTCTGTATTTTTAGTAGAGACACGGTTTCAACATGTTGGTAAGGCTGGTCTCGAATCCCTGACTGCAAGTGATCCGCCTGCCTCAGCCTCCCAAAGTGCTGGGATTACAGGCGTGAGCAACCCAGCCAGGCCAAGGCTCTCTCTCGAGCAGTACCTGCAGCCAGGAGGCGGCACACTCCAACACCGGGATTCGACACACAGCGACCGCCATGGAGACCAACTTTCCCAACAAACTCATCCGGCTGTCATCGGCTTTGTTCCCTTGAGGGCTGAAAAGGGATGAAAAAATAATCTGCCGAACTGAGTCCTTGGTTTGCTCCTGGAAATAATTGCACATGATTTCAAGAAGTTGAAGCTCCTGCAGTGAATTCAGTCTCTGCAAAACAAATCCAGGAAAAACGTTAAGAAATGTGGCTGTAACGTACTTATTAAGTCATATAGTAAGAAAACAGGAAATAGGCCACATGCGGTGGCTCACACCTGAATCCCAGCACTTTGGGAGGCAGAGATGGGCGAATCATAAGGTAAGGAGTTCGACCAGCATGGCCAACATGGTGAAACCCCATCTTTACTAAAAGTACAAAAAGTTAGCTGGGCATAGTGGCAGACACCTGTGATCCCAGCTACTCGGGAGGCTGAGACAGGAGAACTGCTTGAACCTGGTAGACAAGAGGTTGCAGTCAGCCGAGATCACACCTGCTGCACTCCCATCAGGTGACAGAGGGAGACTCCGTCTCAAAAAAAAAGAAAACAGGTAATAACAGTATCCCCCCACCCCCGCAGAACTTTTCACCCTTCATGAAGCTCAGGTCTCAGGGAGTAGATCTTTGCTGTTAATCTTAGACAAAAGTCATGCAGACCTGGCGTTGTAGCTCACGCCTGTAATTCCAAATTTAATCCCAGGGTTGAGAGCCCAGAGTCTGAGACCCCAGGAGTCTGAGACCAGCCTGGGTAACACAGGGAGGCCCCATGTCTACAAAACATTCAAAAATTAGCTGGGCATGGGGGTGCATGCCTGTAGTCCCAGCTACTCAGGAAGCTAGCTGAGGCGGGAGGATTTCTGGACCCCGGGAGTTGAAAGTTGTAGTGAGCTGCGATTGCACCACTGTACCTCCAGCCCAGGCAACAGAGTGAGACCTCATCTCAAAAAAAAAAAAACGAGAGAGAGAGAGAGAGAGGGAGGGAGGGAGGGAGAGAGAGGGAGGGAGGGAGGGGGGAGGGAGGGGAGGGGGAGAGAGAGAGAGGGAGGGAGGGGGGAGAGAGGGAGGGAGGGGGGAGAGAGGGAGGGAGGGAGGGGGGAGAGAGAGAGGGAGGGAGGGAGGGGGGGAGAGAGAGAGGGAGGGAGGGAGGGGGGAGAGAGAGAGGGAGGGAGGGAGGGGGGGAGAGAGAGAGACAGACAGACAGACAGACAAGAAAAGATGTAAGGAGAAAGCCATACAGATCATTTATCCATCCTCCTGGAGGGCTCAGGATGACCCACAACGGCTTGAGCCTCCCGGTAACAGCCCAGCAGACCTCTAGCGAGCGGGCAGTTGCCAGAATTTGTCCCCTTAACACCGAGACTCGGCTGTCACACGCCTCGCAGAGTGGACAGGCAGCTGAGCCACACTGCAGGACCCGGAGAGGGGTTGGGGGCTGCGGCGGGAGCGAGGCCGAGCGTGAGCGCGGGTCTCCTGGACGCGGGACGCCCGGAGCTTGACACAGCCCTTAATCGCCGGGGAAAGGGCCCTCCAGCCTGCCTGCGGGGCCCAGGCACCCGACCGTCCCGGGCCGCACCTTAGGCTGCGCACTGCGCTCCTTGGGCACCTGGAACACGAACTCCTCCAGCAGCTCCACGGGGCCCTTGTCCACGATGGGCAGTGGCGCGCTCTGCAGCTGGCTGCTGAAGTAGATGTCCAAGTGATACAGCACCTCCTTGGCGGCGCTCAGCGCGTCGCGGCGCAGCAGCGAGTGGCGGATGTCGCTCATGGTGCGGTCGCCACGGCCCCCGCGCCGAGCGCGTCTCACTTCCGCCCGGGGCCCGGGGTTGCGCCGCTGCCCGTGGAGACAAAGAGGCGCAACCCAAGCCTCCGCCCCGACCCCGGGCCTGGGCCGCGGCACCCGCCCGCTGGCCCACCTGCCGCTACCTGCTCCCCGCTCCCTCCCTGCTCAGGGCGCCATCTTCGCCGCTGCCGCTGCCGCCGCCGCCGCCGCCGCCGCCGCCGCCGCCGGCAAGCGGACACCCGAAGGTCCGACTGCGGCGCCGCTGGGAGCCGCCGCCGCGTAGCCGAAAGACGGCCGAATGACGGGCGCGGAGACGGCGGCCCGCAGGGGCCAAGCACAAGCCCGGCCCAGGAGCGCTCTCCGGATGGCGCCCCCTGGCGGCGCTAGCGATGAAGGGCGCGTCGCGGCCACAGGTGGACCCCGCCCCCAGGCCCCAAGCCCGCCCTCGCCTTCGGAATCCGCCCAACCGCCGAGGCAAGCCCGCTCTGTCCTTGCCCAGGTTCCCTCGCGGGCTCTGCGTCGCGTTCAGAGCCGCCGCTGGTTAATTTCACCGTGCTTTCCACCACCAGCAAGGATGCGGGGTAGTGCCCGGCTTTGGCTTAACCCAGCGGACTTGGGTTCCCTGGCCGCCCCAGCTACCGGTCTTCAAATTTCCATCTGTTCTCAGGTGGGGGAGCTACGGGGGAGGATGCCTGGAAGGCCCCTTGCCCCTGACTCCCACTTCCTGACCTCTCTGGCTGACGGTTTCTTGGCCTAGCAGGTGCAGAACACCTGCTCCCTGCTCCTCAGAGCCCTCCTGTTGAAGAACATTAAGTTTACCCTGCCCCATGGTTCCCATGTGGAAGATACTTTCGGTTTGTAATTAGTGGTAGGCAGGTAACAGCTGCGTATTTGGTATATTCTTGAGTTATGTATGTAGAACACTTGCGTATTAATGAGAGTCACCTGTCAAAGAGCAAATACGTAGATGAAATCTGCTAGGAGTCCTCAGTCTGGAGAGCTGTCAGCCCCGTAGGCTCTCGCCTCGGACAGATCCACTCTGTAGTGCTATCTGACTGTCTGCCTCTCAAATACCTTCAGCCCGCCTGGATGGGGGTCTCCCGACCAAGCTGGTTCTCAGTAACCTCCCACTCAAAAGACCTTCTGCACTAAGACCCCTTTTCTGGCTATCATCTCTCCTCTCTGAACTAGGTGGCAGTTAACTTTCACAATTTTTAAACTGGGCAAAAAAGGACTTGAATATGGCCAGAGGAGGGCAGGCAGGAGGCCACGCATGCAGGAATGTGCCTGGTGTACAAAGCCATACTGGCCGGAAGGCAGGCCTGGGTGAGGACACTCTGCTGTTGAGATGAAAATCCTTTGGGGGAAGACAGGCGAATAGAGAAGGCATAAAAGAGAGTACAGCTAGGCACAATGTGCAGACACTGAGTCAATGAGACCCTCCTGTACTTCAGAGACAAGTCAGAGACATGGCCACAAGCCCCTCCTGTCCACATGCCCAGAGTTTACAGATGCCAAGGTCTCAGCGCCACCTGGAACCTCTGAGAAATCATATCTTGATCTCCTTGACACTAGGACTTCAGAGATGCCCAGTTTCAAAAGAAAGTAAGCAAGGGGGATTCCTCCCACCACATTGGCAAAGATGAGGCACTCAACACTCATTTTCCCCTCTCCCTTGCCCACCAAAAGTGACTGATAAGCACAGCAGAAATCAAAACAAGCCATGCTTGGAAAATGAGCAAATCCACATGTGTAAATAAATGAGAACTACAGCTGAAAGGCAGTCACACACTTGTCATTCTTGTTTCTTCCTCTCATGATATGGAAAGGCAGGTAGAAATATCTCTTGAAGGTTGCTCCAAAGCCCATGGGAGTGAATGTTCTGGTGGATCTGGGGTTCTGCTGACGGACACCAGGCCACAAGGGGACAACGCCAGCACCAGGCCCTGTCACCTCTGTGCCACTCGTTAGTAGTCTGGTTGGTGGCCGCCAGGTACACAGCAAAGCACAGGTAGCCACCCAGGAGGAAGCTCAGGACCACAACAAAGCCCAGCATGAAGACAATCCGTGGAAAGGTCAGGAACAGATACTAGGGGCAGAGAAACAGCAGTGCTGGATTGTGACATCCGTGAGGGTAAATACCTGCCAACCCTGGTCCTGCCCAGCCACCAGTGCAGCTTCCTCAGCCCACCTACCTGTGTCCAAATGTGACAAACTGAATACAAACAGCTGACAAGCAGCCCAGGAATAATCCCAGTACATACAAGAGTTTCCTATGGAATGAATGAAGTGGTCACACAGAGGGTGAAGGGAAAGGAAATGTACTGTTCCAGTTAGCTAGCTATGAAAGAATGCAGACTTCATTCATCAAAACAAAATCCAGCTGGACAAAAGAGATCAATGTCTTAAAACAAAATACAACCCCAAAAATAGATGTACAAGGATATTCATTGTATCACTGATTTTATCAGCCCCTCTTCCCAAAAGAAACAAGATTTTTCTTTTTTTTTTAATAAGTAGAAACAGGGGCAGGCAGGGTGGCTCACCTTTGTAATCTCAGCATTTGGGGAAGCCAAGGTGAGCAGAACACTTGAGGTCATAAGTTTACCAGCCTGGCCAACATGGCCTTCTCTACTAAAAATATAAAAATTAGCCAAGGGTGGTAGCACATGCCTGTAATCCCAGTTACTCAGGAGGCTGAGGCAGGAGAGTTGCTTGAACCTGGGCGGTAAAGGTTACAATGAGCCGAGACTGTGCTACTTGCACTCCAGCCTAGGCAACACAGTGAGACTCCATCTCAAAAAATAAAAAATAGGACAGGCGTGGTGGCTTACACCTGTAATCCCAGCACTTTGGGAGGCTGACGTGGGTGGATCACGAGGTTGGGAGTTCAAGACCAGCCTGGCCAACATGGTGAAACCCCATCTCTAAAAGTAAAATAAAATTAAATTAAAATTAAAAATTTAAAAATCAGTAGAAACAGGGTCTTGCAGCCGGGCATGGTGGCTCACGCCTGTAATCCCAGCACTTTGGGAGCCCGAGGCAGGTGGACCACCTTAGGTCAGGAGTTTGAGACCAGCCTGACCAACATGGAGAAACCCTGTCTCTACTAGGAATACAAAATTAGCTGGGCATGGTGGCCTGTAATCCCAACTACTGGGGAGGCTGAGGCAGCAGAATCACTTGAACCCGAGAGGCAGAGGTTTCAGTAAGCTGAGATCATGCCATTGCCCTCCAGTCTGGGCAACAAGAACAAAACTCCATCTTAAAAAAAAAAAAAAAAGAAAGAAAGAAACAGAGTCTTGCTTTGTTGCCCAGGCTGCTTTCAAACTCCTGGCCTCAAGTGATTTTCTCACCTTGGCCTCCCAAATTGTTGGGATTACAGGTGTAAGCCACCGTACCTGGCAAAGAAACAAGTTAACTGTCCATCCATCGGGAAGGGTAAAACTCTGGGATGGTCACACAATGGGAAAAAAAGGAGCCATTAAAAATGATGTCAATTTCTATGTACTGACTCTGAAAAGATTTAACATATTGACTAATGAGAAAGGTGAGATGCAAGGATTACACTGTCATCTTGTTTGGGTAAAAACAAAACTGGCTGTGTCAGTGGTGTGTGACGACAGGAACAGGGCTGCTTAAAGTTTTCCAAGTTATTTTTGCAATAAGCAAAATGAAGAATTTAGAAAGTTTAATATTTTTGAAAGTGACAAGAAAAGAGAACATTTAACAAAACTCTTGATGGAGGAGACTTTCTAGTTGAAGTTACAAAGAAGAGAGATTTGATGAGAAAGAATGTCTAAACTTTTCTATACCAAAAAAACCCTAAAAACCTAAAACCCCATTCCCACGATCCAAAAGAACCACAAACAGAAAACCAATATAACAAAAGACTAACTGTCATTATTATATAAAGACTTAAAATCAAAAGTTATTCCAGGCCAGTCATGCTGGCTCACACCTATAATCCCAGCACTTAGGGAGGCCAAGGTGGGAGCGCTTGAGCCCAGGAGTTCCAGGTTATAATGAGCTGTGATGCTACCACTGCACTCCAGTCTAGGTGTCAGAGTAAGACACTGTCTTTAAAAAAAATAATAATAAAGTTAAAAAAAATAAAAATAAAAAAACAAAACAAAACAAAAAGTTACCATACAACCCAGCAATTCCACTCCTAGGTGAATTTACCTAAGAGAAGTAAAAACATATGTCCATACAAAAAACTTTTACATGTTCATAGCAGTATTATTCAAAAATAGCCGAAAAGTAAAAACACCAAAATGTCCATCAACTGATGAACAAATAAATAAAATTTGGTCTATCCATACAATGGAATGTTATTCAGTCATAAAAAAAAATAAAAAATGAATGAAGTGAGACCAGGCGCGGTGGTTCACAACTGTAATCCTAGCACTTTGGGAGGCCAAGGTGGATGGATCACTTGAGGTCAGGAGTTAGAAATCAGCCTGGCCTACAGGGTAAAACCCCGTCTCTGCTAAACATACAAAAATTAGCCAGGCATGGTGGCACATGCCTATAATTCCAGCTACTCAGGAGACTGAGGCAGGAGAATCACTTGAACCCGGGAGGCAGAGGTTGCATGGAGCCAAGATCACACCATTGCCCCCTCCAGCCTGGGCAACAAGAGCAAAACTCCATCTCAAAAAAAAAAAAAAAAAAAATGGAGCAGGGCGTGATGGCTCATGCTTGTAATCTCAGCACTTTGGGAGCTGGCCAAACACAGTAAAACCCCGTCTCTCCTAAAAGTACAAAAATTAGCTGGGTGTGGTGGTAGGCGCCTGTAGTCCCAGCTATTTGGGAGGCTGAGGCAGGAGAATCGCTTGAACCCGGGAGGCAGATGGTGCAGTGAGCCAAGATTGCGCCACTGAACTCTAGCCTGGGTGACAGAGGGAGACTCTGTCTCAAAAACAAACAAACAAAAAAGAATAAAAAGAATAAAGTAGATTCAGGCCACAACATGAGTTAACCCTGAAAACCTTGTGTCACAAGAAAGAACTCAGTGGAAAAGACCATATATTGCACAATTCCATTTATATGAAAGGTCCAGAAAACACCAATCCCTAAAGACAGAAAGTAGATTTGTGATTACCTGGTTCTGAGGGAGGAGGAAATGGGGTATGTCTCCTTTTGGAGATGATGAAATGTTCTATTAGATAGTGATAAAGGTTGCATAACTCTGTGAATATACTCATACCACCGAATAGTATAATTTAAAGGGTAAATTTTATGATATGTGAATTTTTTTTTTTTGAGACAGAGTTTTGCTCTTGTTGCCCAGGCTGGAGTGCAGTGGTGGCACGAACTTGGCTCACTGCAACCTCTGCCTCCTGGGTTCAAGGGATTCTCCTGCCTCACCATGCCTGGCTAATTTTGTTGTGTTTTTAGTAGAGACGGGGTTTCACCACGTTGGCCAGGCTGGTCTCTAACTCCTGACCTCAGGTGATCCGACCACCCTGGGCTCCCAAAGTGCTGGGATTACAGGCGTGAGCCACCACGCCCGGCCCGTTTGTTAGTTTTTGAGACAGGGTCTTGCTCTGTCACCCAGGCTGCAGTGCAGTGGCGAGATATCAGCTCACTGCAACCTCTACCTCCTGGCTTCAAGTGATTCTTGTGCCTTAGCCTCCCGAGTAGCTGGGACTACAGGCACATGCCACCACAGTCAGCTAATCTGTAGTATTTTAGCAGAGACAGGGTTTCACCATGTTGGCCAGGCTGGTCTCAAACTCCTGAGCCCAGGCAATCTGCCTGCCTTGGCCTCTCAAAGTACTAGGATTACAGGCATGAGCCACTGTGCTCAACCTCAGCTCATTTTTGTATTTTGTGTAGACACAGGTTCTCTACAAGAGACCAGTTATTCACTCATCAGTTGATGGACATTTGGGTGTTGCCCAAGCTGGTCCTAAACTCCTGGCCTCATGTGATCCTCCCACCTCGGCCTTCAAAAGTGCTGGCATCACAGGCATGAGCCACCGTGCCTCACCTAACTTCATGCTTTTACTGGGAAAATAAATGTCCTTTTTGCAGTTCTGAAACTTGAAGTCAGAAACCTACAGCATAATTACCTGAATAAGAAAGACCGTGTCCATAATGTGGAGGCGTCCAAAGTCATCAATGTAAGTCTCCTGGTACAGGTCTGACATCACCACCAAATGGACCAGAAAAGCAGTGCTCACAATGGCGACAGTGGCAGCCGAGGCCGTCAAGGTCAAGAGGTAGATGAGGAAGTACCTGATGTTCCAGGCCCCAATGCAGTTGTTCACCCAAACACAGTGATGGTCAAAACGGTGCACACACCAGTTACACACACCTGCACAGAAACGAGGGGACAAGTGCTGGGATGGGGCCTGATGAGACAAGGAAACCACACACCTACTGAGATTTTCACAATCTGACCACAGGACGTATGATCAGGGGGAAATGGCAGCTGCTTAGTTCCAAACTAAGCTTTTGAAACTGCAGTGTCCAGTACAGGAGCAACTAGCCAAATGTGGGTATTGAGCACTTGCAATCTGACTACAAGAAACATCTGAGGTAGTGGTGGCATGCACCCGTGGTCCCAGGTATGCAGAGGCTAGGCAGGTGGATCGCTTGGGCACGGGAGGTCAAGGCTGCAGTGAACTCGCGCCACTGCACTCCAGCCTGGGTAACACAGTGACAACCCTATCTCAAAAAAAAAAAAAAAAAAAAAAAAAATGGAAAGGACATTTTGTCAATGTTGACAAATTTACCGTTGCTTTTTACTACAATACTCCTTTGAATTCAGTGTGAATATGGAAGCAACACAAAAGTTAGTGAATTTACTTCACGTGGACAGACATAATTTTAAAACTGATGTTTCTGCTTTAAAGTCAATTCTTCTGATTAAGATGAGGCATTATGTCAATGCAGACATGGATGGCAAAGGACAATGATTCTTGTGTCACCAAATTCAGATACTGGAAAATTTTTAAGAATTTCTGGATATAGGATGCATATGTGAGTCTACATTTTCAACTGTACATTTTATTAAATCTAAATACACATTTTATTAAATCTAAATTCTAAAACGAAAATTTGGTGTCCAAATCAAGATATGCTGTAAATATAAAATACCAGATTTTAAAGGCTTAGTATGAAAAGCAGAATATAAACAATCTCATGAAGAATTTTTTTACATTGATTACATGTTAAAATGGTATTTTACATATGCTAGGTTAAATAAAACCCTGATTAAAACTGTCTCCAAGCACAGCTACATTTTGAAAAACATTTTTTTGTTTTTGTGCCCACAGAAAAAAGAAAAAAGAATTAAATAAAAGAAAGATATTTTTAAAAATTGTTTCTTTTCATGGCTTTTTGAGACAGGGTCTTGCTCTGTTGCTGAAGCTAGAGTGCAGCAATTTAATCATAGCTTACTGCAGCCTCGATCTCCTGGGCTCAAGCGATCCTCCTACCTCAGCCTCTCAAGTATCTAGGACTACAGACACATGCCACCATGCCCGCTAACTTTTGTGTTTTTTGTAAAGGTGAGGTTTCCCCATGGTGCCAGGCTGGTTTTAAACTCCTAGGCTCAAGAGATATCAGCCTAGGAGTACTGGGATTCCAGACATGAGCCGCTGTGCCCGGTCATATTCTATTTTTGTTAGACAG
The DNA here is from genome assembly GCF_049354715.1 of Callithrix jacchus. Lineage (NCBI taxonomy): Eukaryota > Metazoa > Chordata > Mammalia > Primates > Cebidae > Callithrix > Callithrix jacchus. Next base: position 16,300,462 of record NC_133503.1, on the reverse strand, counting down.
CACTGGTCTAGAATTTTGGGCCCTTCCAGAAGACTAGGCTTTGCAGGATTGAAATCTGCAAACACAGCATCCCACAGAAATATCTTGTGGGCAGCGAGTCCTGCCCTATGGTAAGGGAAGGGCTGTTATGCCCAGGGATGAGAACTGTCTACTACACAAGAACACAAACCCTGACCCTCACTCATCTGAAAGAAACCATTATCTCAACTCTATAAGTAGTGGCTACACCATGTCTGGGGGTGAACTATGATTCAGGAAACATTCTTTCACAGACAAAGCCCACACGTGTGCTGTTGGGGGTGCCGCTGGAGCCATGAGAGCCACACTCACTGCAGTGCTTGGATCGAGCTGGTTTCCTTAAATCACACGTAGAGCACCTTACGTTCTTCAGAAACATCACTTCATCAAATTCATAAACATGAAGAAATAATAATTCATTTGCTTTTGTTATAATGCCTGGAAAAAGAAAGAACATATGTCAGTTTCGTGTAATATGGTGGAGTGGATGGTCACAAAACCCATCCTGATAAAACACAACTGAAATCTTTAATATCTTTTTTTGAGATGGAGTTTCACTTTTGTTGCCCAAACTAGAGTGCAATGGCACAATCTCGGCTCACTGCAACCTCCGCCTCCTGGGTTCAAGCAATTCTCCTGCCTCAGCCTCTCAAGTAGCTGGGATTACAGGCATGCGCCACCATGCTCAGCCAATTTTTTGTATTTTTAGTAGAAACAGGGTTTCACCATGTTGGCCAGGCTGGTCTCAAACTCCTAACCTCAGGTGATCACCTGCCTCAGCCTCCCAAAGTGCTGGGATTACATTCCTGAGCCACTGTGCCCAGCCGCTATCTTTAATATCTTAAGCAGTTACTTTTTTATTTTTTTTGGACACAGAGTTTCACTGTGTTGTCCAGGCTGAAGTGCAGTGGAACAATCTCCGCTCACTGTAACCTCCACCTCCTGAGTTCAAGCAATTCTCCAGAGTAGTAGCTAGGATTACAGATGTGTGTTACCACGCCTGGCTAATTTTTGTATTTTTTAATCTTTTTAGTAGAGATGGGGTTTTACCATGTTGGCCAGGCTGGTCTCAAACTCCCAACCTCAGGTGAACCTCCCACCTCGGCCTCCCAAAGTGCTGGGATTACAGGTGTGAGCCACCATGCCCGGCCAAGCAATTCATTTTGAATAATGGCTTTACTGAGACATAACTCATTAACCTAATTCACCCATTTAAAGTGTAGAATTCAGCACAATTGTACACAAAGTGTACAAGGCCACTCCTTGTTTGCAGCACTATTCGTAAGACAGTGGAGCTGTCACCATGCTGTATGCTAAGAGCCTCAACTTACCAGGATTGGTTACACAAGTGAGGATGAACGAAAACAGGTTTACAATTAGCAGCAGATAGGGTAGAAGGAGGTAATACAAGGAGAACTCTAGCTCTTGACAGTAGCCAAATAGCTCCCAGGTGTACTCAGTATAAACCATCCCTTGCAGGACCAGGTGCAGGACAATGAAGGAGTGGTTTCTGAAAGGAAACAGGCATATGGTTTATTCATGGGGGCTTCTACTTGAAGAATCATAAAATACTAAAGAAAGTAACGAAGGGCCAACCACTTCCTTTGGGCTTGAGATAATAGTAAGAATTATACAGAAGACCATGTGAGGCCGGGTGCAGTGGCTCACACCTTGGGAGTACTTTGGGAGGCTGAGGCAGGCAGATCACGAGGTCAAGAGATTGAGACCATCCTGGCCAACATGGTGAAACCCTATCTCTACTAAAAATACAAAAATTTAGCTGGGTCTTGTGGCACACACCTGTAGTCCCAGCTACCAGGAAGCTGAGGCAGGAGAATCACTTGAACCCAGGAGGCAGAGGTTGCAGTGAGCCGAGATCACGCCACTGCATTCTAGCCTGGGCAATAGAATGAGACTCTGTCTCAAAAAAAAGAAAACTGTGAAACATTCTGCATGTATTTAACAGAAATATATGTCAGTATTTTCCCAATCTTTAAATATCACTATTTAAAAGCAGACAAGTTAAAACCTCAGTCTCAAAAGGCAAACTGACTATGAGTAGAGGTTCCCAACTCAGGACTCATGATTCTTTCCAGCATTCTTTCCCTCAGCGTGCTGGAAACCACAAGGAGCTTCCTGAAGCTAGAGGATCACAACAATTAATAAAGCAGAAAAGAGGAGGATATTTAAACTCTGAAATACAAATACCTTGTATGGAAAAGGTAATGAAGCAATCTGTGCATTGCTCTCTGAAGACATTCTGGAATTATATAGGAAAATATCTGAAAAGCAAAGAAAAAGACTCAATTTCATTTCTCATTTCTTCTCCCAAACGAATCAGACACTCCACATACAGCTGGCAATATGAGTGATGGTAAGTTGTTTCCATATATGGGTAAAGAAGTGGTTTAGGTGCTCTTTCCCCAGCCTGGGTTCAATCCCAGGTTCCAGTGTCCACACCCAGATCACTGGGCATTAGCCCAGGTCCCTCCCAAGACCATGCCTTTCCATCGGTTGCTTGCCCCAGTTTTGGTCACTTTGATCCCTGAAGGATGGGGCTAACTGATGCTGACCTTTCTGCTCATACATCCCCCAGAGTCACCCATCAAGCCCCCCAGGTGGACACTGCTCACATCCATGCCCAATAACAAGTATTTAATCCAGAGGAAATCAATCCAAGCAACCTATTCTCTCAAAGCACCACCACAAGAGGACTTTCAGCAGGAACAAAAAACACACACACAGACAGAGGCTGTGGAATGTCCCATAACAACTGCCATCAATGAAATCAATCAATCAATAAAGTTAAATGGCATCTTTGTTGTTGTTGAGATAGGGTCTCACTCAATAGTCCAGACTGGAGGGCAGCAGCATGATCATAGCTCACTCCAACTTCAAACTCCTGGCTAAAGGGATCCTTCTGCCTCAGCTTCCTGGGTAGCTGAAATTACAGGTGTGAGTCACTGCACCCAGCCTAGCATCTCTTTTTTGTCCTGTAGTGAACCTGGAGTCTCTTAGACTAGCACAGTATTCAAACTCCAGTGCTATCCAAGGATCATCCTCACCTGTGCTCCTCCCTTGACCAGGCCTTTCGAGCAATGGGTTTTCGAGCAGATGCAGATCAGAACCAGACCCATCAGCACCGAAGCTAGGTAGAACAAGAAGAGGACCAGAAAGTCCATCCTGGGGCTACAAAGGAACAGAAAGAGTGTGACTATCTGCTACTGAAAGGTTTCTTCCATGGCACATATTCTCAGATGTCAACTCCCAAAAGGCTACCAAAGCAGAATTCATCTAGATTTTAATGACATCTCAAAGCAAAAAGCAGAAAAACAAACAATTCACCAACTCTTAGGCACACAAAACAGAGGCCTGCTGCCTCTCAGTGGGGCCTCCCAAATGATCCTGAACTCCCTCCAGCAAGATAAAATTCTGGGCTAGGTGCAATGGCTCATGCCTGTATTCTCAGCACTTTGGGAGGCCAAGGTGCGCAGATCACTTGAGCTCAGGAGTTTCCCACCCTGGGAAACACAGTGAGACCCTGTCTCAATTAAAAAAAAAGATATATATCTTTTTTAACAGTTTCACTCTTGTTGCCCAGGCTGGAGTGCAGTGGCATGATCTCGGCTCACTGCAACCTCTGCCTCCCCGGTTCAAGGAATTCTCCTGCCTCAGCCTCCCTAGAAGCTGGGATTACAAGTGTGCACCCCACATCTGGCTAATTTTTGTACTTTTAGTAAAGACGAAGTTTCACCACATTGGCCAGGCTGGTCTCAAACTCCTGACCTCAGGTGATCTGCCTACCTCAGCTTCCCAAAGTGTTGGGATTACAGGCGTGAGCCACCGGCCCCAGCCCAAGATAAAAATGTTGAATCTAACTCTGTGGCCTGCCTTTGGGACATCTCCAACCTGCTAACCCAAAATAAAGTGAGGAAAAAAAATGTATCTGCCTTCCTTGCCTCCAGGCACAAATCATTCTTTTACTTCCTTAAATATTCACAAAGATACAAGAGGTGCCCCAAAGAATCTCTGACAATGCCTTGAGAACAAGCATCTCCTAGAGGCAGTGAGGAGCCCTGCACCCAGAATCAGGCATCCTGTCCTAAGAAGCATCCCTCCAGGACACTGTCCACAACCATCAGGGATCACCCTCTGGAACCAGAGTCAATACACAGGTCTGTGTTAAGAAATTGGATACTGGATATTGTGTTAAGATATTGGATACTGGGGCTGGGCACGGTGGCACATTAGGAGGCCAAGGCGGGCAGATCACAAGGTCAGGAGTTTGAAACAAGCCTGACCAACAAGCCTGAAACCTTGTCTCTACTAAAAATACAAAATTAGCTGGGCGTGGTGGCGCGAGCTTGTAATCCCAGCTACTCAGGAGGCTAAGGCAGAACTACTTGAACTCGTGAGGCGAAGGTTGCAGTGAGCCAAGATCATGCCACCACATTCCAGCCTGTGTGACAGAGCGAGACTTTGTCTCAAAAAAAAAAAAAAAAAAAAAAATACAGGATACTGGAATTCTTTTCCATAGTGTAGTGGTTTAAAAAAAAATAGAAAAGAAAAAAAAGGTACTGGAACTGGCCGGCCATAGTGGCTCGTGCATATAATCCCAGCACTTTGGAAGGCTGAGGTGGGAGGATCACTTGAACCCAGGAGTTCAAGAATGGCCTGGGCAACATAGGGAGACCCCATCTCTACAAAAAATACAAAAATTAGCCAGATGTGGTTGTGCATGCCTTTGGTCCCCAATACTTAGGAGGCTGAGGTGGGAGGATTGCTTGAGCACAGGAATTCAAGCCTGGGCAACAGCGTGAGACCCTGTCTCAAAAACAAACAGAAACATACCGGAACTGGTTACTTTTGACCTTAGCAGATATGATTCTGGGCTGGAAATACAAGTGAGATAACCAAACAAGAAACTATTCATGACATGATAGGGTTAAGAGCAAACAAACAGCAGTGATGCTCACAGCATGATTCAGGGTGCCCAGCCTACATCTCTCTTGGATAATTTTCAGCCAGCAGCTCTGGCATTCCTCCTCCCCACATGCACAGATAATTCGAACAGCAGCTCCTCTGGGGCAGCACTCTGCGCGTGGCACAACCCATAGCTGCCGGACATGGTTCTTCCAGGAGCTTGGATCTGGCTACAGAGACACATCAATTCAACACTCACGTAAGACAAGAGTAGCAGTCAAAGGCAGATACACTGTGGAAAAGAATTGGAAGTAGGGGATGTTCAGCCATGAAGGGGTAAGACTTTGGGAGAAATGGCACAGGCTCAGTTGCTCAGGCCTGCTCCCAAATCTTGGGGAGGCTAAGGCAGGAGGATCGCTTGAGGCCAAGAGTTTGAGACCAGCCTAGGCAACATAGTGTGACCACTGTCCCTACATAAAAATTTAAAAACCAGCAGGGTGTGGTGGCGCGCCTGTGGTCCCAGCTACTTGGAAGGCTGAGGTGTGAGGATCGCTTGAGCCCAGGAGGTCCAGGCTGCAGTGAGCTGTGATCCTGCCACTGCCCTCCAGCCTGGGCCACAGAGCGGCACCCCATAAATAAAAATAATAAAATAGGCCCGGCGTGGTGGCCCACTCCTCTAATCCTAGCACTCTGGGAGGCCCAGGCGGGTGGATCACCTGAGGTCAGGAGTTCGTGACCAACCTGACCAATATGGTTAAACCCCATCCCTATTAAATAGAAAAAAAATTAGTCGGGCGTGATGGCGCACGCCTGTAATCCTAGCTACTCGGGCGGAATCGCTTGAAAAAGGAAGGCGGAGGTTGCAGTGGGCCGAGATCACGCCATTGCACTCCAGCCTGGGCAAAAAGAGCGAAACTCCGTCTCAAAAATAATAATAATAAAGACTTTGAGAGAAACAGCTGGTTGGGAAGAAATAAGCCAAGCCTTAGTTCTCTCCCTGCCCCTCCCCACTAGGGCCTCCCGAGGCTGTCCCCATCAAGGCACCTCCTGGACGGGCCTGGCCGGAGCTTTCCCTGAGGACTGGAGCCTGCTAGAGGAACGCGGAGCGCAGCAGGCTCGGAAGGGACAACAGGCCGCCCGGGACTCGGGGGAGGTGGGGGTGGGACAGCGGGCCCACACATAAGGGGGTAAGGGAGGGTCAGGGGAGGAGACCGACGGTCATGGGACAGCATAAGCTTCAGACAGCTCCGCGGAGGCGGCCTTACCGCCAACCTCTGCCAACCGCCAGGCGCTCGGCTCCCGCGCCTCCTGTGCTCGCCACCAGATTTCCTGCGAACTCGTGACGTCAGCGAGGCGCCCCTGCGAGGCCGACTTCCGGCGGAAGCGCGCGAGGGCCGCTGCGAGTTGCCGGACTGGACTCGCGGTGACCTCCCGGGTGTCCTCGCAGCTAGCTTGGGGACCTCCGTGGCCGGGTGTAACCGGTGGGAAGTGCGATTTTATTTTATTTATTTTATTACATTTTTTTATTTACTTATTTATTCATTCATTCAAAAACAGCCTCGCTGTGTTGCCCAAGCTGGAGTGCAATGGCGCTATCATAGCTCACTGCCCCAGCCTCCCACGTAGCTGGGACCAGAGGTACATGCCACCACACCCGTCTAATTTTTATTTTTTGTAGAGACGGGGGTCACCCTATGTTGCCCAAGCTGATCTCGAAACTCCTGAGCTCAAGCGGTCCTACCCCCTCGACCTCCCAAAGTGTTGAGATTACAGGCGTGAGTCCGTGCACTGGGCTGTAAGTGGGATTTTAGAGCAGTATTGCCAGGAGACTTACAGGAGGATCGACCTGGGCCTGGTAGGGGCGGCGACGCTGGGGCTGTAACCGACTAAGCTGCCCTGCGGCCTGGGCAGAGCCCAGTCATGTCCCAGCTCAGCCTAGCAGGGGGATACGGGTGGCCCAGGGCAGTCACACTTAGGGGACTCTGAAACTGTGTCTGCATGGGTGCTTCCAGCCACCCACATTGTTGGGATCTAGCTGAACAGTTCCAGCATCTTCTGTTGCAGAAGCGGCAGAAAGTACAATGTATACCCATCAGTCAGATTCTGCTCAACGTGTGTCCTTGCTCCCGATGACAAGGACATCTTGCTCTGTACAGCCCTGAATGTTCTCTCCCTGGGACAGTGAAAATGCTTGACCACCTTGAGGATAAAAGGGAAGGCTGTTTGATGCTAGGCAGGCTTGGGGTAACAAGAGCTGCTTCCAAACATAGCCCTGAGAAGGCCCCGTGGGGTGTCCTTTGCTCTGACCATCTCTGAATCAGCTGAAGCCAGGGTCTATTCTTGATGCCTCTGAAGGCCTGAGCCAGGCCTGTCCTCCTTTGAGGGGAAATGTCTGATCTCCAAACACTGACCTTAAAACTCCTCTTTTCCTGTCTCTTTGCTACCTATGTCAGCTTCTTGATGCCTTTTCTTTTCCTTTTTTAAAAAACTCCTTACCAACAGGAAGCCTTCTCCTATGTACGTTGTATCCAAGGTCTTCATACATTTATGGACACAGAATTGAAAAAGCAAGGCTCGGCCGGGCGCGGTGGCTCAAGCCTGTAATCCCAGCACTTTGGGAGGCTGAGGCGGGTGGATCACGAGGTCAAGAGATCGAGACCATCCTGGTCAACATGGTGAAACCTCGTCTCTACTAAAGATACAAAAAATTAGCTGGGCATGGTGGCGCGTGCCTGTAATCCCAGCTACTCAGGAGGCTGAGGCAGGAGAATTGCCTGAACCCAGGAGGCGGAGGTTTCAGTGAGCCGAGATCGCAAGCCATTGCACTCCAGCCTGGGTAACAAGAGCAAAACTCCCTCTCAAAAAAGGAAAAAAAAGAAAAAGCAAGGCTCATGCCTATAATCCCATCACTTTAGGAGGCCAAGGTGAGAGGATTGCTTGAGCCCAGGAGTTTGAGAACAGCCTGGGCAACATATGGAGACCTTGTATCTACAAAAAATTTAAAAATTAGCTGGGTGTGGCAGGCATATGTGGTTCCAGCTTCTTGGGGAGCTGAGGTGGGATTCTTTGAGCCCAGGGGGTCAAGGCTGCAGTGAGTTAGGATCACACTATTGCACTCCAGCCTGGGCAACAGAACAAGACCCTGTTTCAAAAAAAAGATGAATCTCTTGGTACTTAGTTAATTCCTGAAACCTAGGTATGTTCGATTTTTCGCCTCTTCTTTAAAACCTCCAAGTACAAACATTGATATCTGCATTTTATAAATAGCGTAGGAGAAAAGAGAGTAAGCTTAAAACCAAAAACTTAATTCAGTGTGATCAAAGGATTGCATTGATTATGACACATGCGGCAAATAATTCCTCTCTGGAGTGTCGCTAACCCCTCCTGTTAGCTCCTGAAACTGGACCTGCAGTATCAGTTTTTTACCTGCTATGAGATCAGTTGACAGGATCAACCAGCTTTACACCACGATCTCTTGTCCCCAAGGGAATGATGGATGTATACTTTGGAAATAGGATACAGGACTTCGTAGCTACTCCTGCAAAAGGCACATTACACATGATGCTTGTTTACAATCAGTGATTTATTGGTCATGAGGAATTTTGCCATGAAGAAATTAAGAAGAAAAGGAAGGCTGGGCGCAGTGGCTCACGCCTATAATCCCAGCACTTTGGGATTATAGTGCCGAGGCGGGTGGATCACGAGGTTAAGAGATCGAGACCATCCTGGTCAACAAGGTGAAACCCCATCTCTACTAAAAACATAAAAATTAGCTGGGCATGGTGGTGCGCGCCTGTAGTCAAAGCTACTCGGGAGGTTGAGGCAGGAGAATTGCTTGAACCCAGGAGGCGGAGGTTGCAGTGAGATCATGCCATTGCACTCCAGTCTGGGTAACAAAAGTAAAACTCTGTCTCAAAAAAAACGGAAGAAAAGGAACATAAAAGTATTTCTGAGCTGGGCACTGTGGCTCACAGCTGTTCCCAGAGGGGAGTCTCCCTTGAAGCCAGGAGTTTAAGACAAGGCCAAGTAACCTAACAAGACCTCGCTGCTACAAAAATTTTAAAATTAGTTGTGTGGTGATATACAACTGCATTCTCAGCTACTTGGGGAGGCTGAGGCAGGAGGATTGCTTGAGCCCAGGAATTTGAGGCTTTAGTGAACCATGATTCTGCCATTGCATTCCAGCCTGGGCAATAGAGCAAGACCCTGTCTCAAAAAAAAAAAAAAAAAAAGGACCAGGTCTGTGTTGGCTTACCATTATATCGGTAGCAACTATTTTAGCACCTAGCTCATAGTAGATGCCCAAAAAAATGTACCAACTGAATGAAAGAAAAGGATAAATTGTATCAGAAGGAAATCTACATCCTTGTTATCACACAAGAAAAATTCCTGTGGCCAGTAGGTGGGGCCACAGTTGTCACTATTAGCTGTCTTGGAGCATAATATGTGAGTGCCCAGTTTACACCCAAATTTCCACTTTGCCTTTGCTACTGTGATTGCTGCTCCCGCCTTTTGAGACAGAGTCTTGCTCTGTTGCTCAGGCTGGAGTGCAGTGGCGTGATCTCGGGTAACTACAACCTCCTCTGCCTCCTGGGTTTAAGTGATCTCCTGCCTCAGCCTCCTGGGTACCTGGGACTGCAGGTGTGTGCCACCACACCCAGCTAGTTTTTGTAGTTTTAGTAGAGACAGGGTTTCGCTGTGTTGGCCAGGTTAGTCTTGAACCTCTGACCTCACCTGCCTCGGCCTCCCAAAATGCAGGGATTACAGGTGTGAGCTACGACGCCCAGCCTTCAAACTAGATTAAACAAAAGAGACATCTTGGTCCCTGCCACTGGAATGTCCAGAGATGATGCTGGCCTCAGGAATGACTTGAACCAGCAGCTCAATGACATAATTGAGAACCAATGTTCGTTGTGTCCCTCACTCTGTGACTGGAAGATTGGCTTCATCTGAAAACCAGCTTTCCTCCTGATGATGTGATGGCCACCAGCCGAAGCTGGGGCTTCATGCTTCCACACACACATTCAATGAAGAAGAGTAGGGAGGTCTCCCTTGAGGTCCAAGTAGGAATACCAACATTCAGTGTGATTGAGCTGGCTTGGGTCATAGACTCACCCCTGAACCATGATGCCACCAGGAAAATGGAATGTTTCCTTTGTCTTGGGTAAAACAAGTCCTCCTGCTGAAGCTACAGAAGATCACTTTTCCCCAAAGCATGGGAGTTGCTCAGGGGAGGGGTTGGATTCTGGAAGGGAAGTGTAAGCACTACTGGGAAGGTGCATGGATGCTGGCCAGGTAGCCAGTCAAACAGTGGGCATCTAATAAGTGATATCTGGAATGCTGCAAGGAATATGTCAAAAATGCCTCTTCAAATTAAGATTCAACCCAGGGGCGAGTGCGGTGGCTCATGCCTGTAATCCCAGCACTTTGGGAGGCCAAGGTGGGTGGATCACCTGAGGTCAGGAGTTTGAGATCAGCCTGGCCAACATGGTGAAGCCCCGTCTCTACTAAAAATACAAAAAATTAGTCGAGCATGTTGGCAGGCGCCTGTAATCCCAGCCATTCGGGAGGCTGAGGCAAGAGAATTGCTTGACCTGGGGAGGAAGAAGTTGCAGTGAGCTGAGATTATGCCACTGCACTCCAGCCTGAGCGACAGAGCGAGACTCCATCTCAAAAAAATAAAAATAAAAAAATTCAACCCAGGTTGAATGAAGATGGAAGGGTGAGAACATGGGATGCTTGGGGCATGGCAGGAATTTTGGTGGGTGTCCTTCATTTCCCAGACTCAAAGACAAATCTATTAATACAATTCCTTCCTGGCAGCTGTCTCCTGGTGCAGATTCAAGGGAATGTGTATGCAAAGGAAGGAGAAGGAAATTTTAGCCACAAAGCAAAGCTGCAGTTACAGTTGCGCAAGGTCACTCAGAATGGATGCAATTCCTTAGGAAAAGCAAGAGTGTATAAGGAGAGAAGAGGCTGAGGCTCTCCTACTTCTGGGACCAGCAGAAGAAGAGGAGCTGGCAAAGAAAGCCAAATGAGGATGTTCATAGGAGTAGGAGGAGGCTGGGCACTGCCTCACATCTATAATCCCAGCACTTTCAGAGGCTGAGGCTGGAGGACTGCTTGGGGCCAGGAGTTTGAACCAGCCTGGATAACATAGTGAGACCCCATTTCTACAAAAAAAATTTAAAAATTAGCCAGGCATGTAGTTCCAGCTACACAGGAAACCAAGGTGGGAGGATCACTGGAGCCCAGGAGGTCAAGCCTGCATTGAGCTATGATTGCACCACTGCACTGTAGCCTGGGCAGCAGGACAAGACCTTGCATCTTGGCCAGACGTAGTGGCTCACACCTGTAATCCCAGCACTTTGGGAGGCTAAGGTGGGTGGATCATGAGGTCAAAAGATTGAGACCATCCTGGCCAACATGATGAAAGCCTGTATTTTTATTTTGTACTAAAAATATAAAAATAAGCTGGGCGTGGTGGCACGTACCTGTAGTTCAAGCTACTTGGGAGGCTGAGGCAGGAGAATCACTTGAACCTGGGACTCAGAGGTTGCGGTGAGCTGAGGTCATGCCACTGCACTTCAGCCTGGCAACAGAGCGAGACTCTCAAAAAAAGAAAAAAAAAACCTTGCATCTTTAAAAAAATTTTTTTTGGCCAGGCACATAGCTCACGCCTGTAATCCTGCACTTTGGGAGGCTGAGGCAAGCGGACTGCCTTAGGTCAGGAGATCAAGATGAACTTGGCCAACATCGTGAAACCCCGTCTCTACTAAAAATACAAAAATTAGCTGGGCATGGTGGTGGGCGCCTGTAATCCCACCTACTCAGGAGGCTGAGGCAGAAGAATCTCTGGAACCTGGGAGGCAGCGGTTGCAGTGAGCCAAGATTGAACCCACTGCACTCCAGCCTGGGTGACAGAATGAGATTCCATCTAAAAAAAAAAAAAAAAAATTAAATAAAACAAAGCAAAAGAAGTGGGAGGAGAGCCAGGGAAGGGGGACATCATGGAAGCCAAGGAGGGCATGCACTGCCAGCTCCCTAGGGAGGCTCCAATGATGAAGCCAATGGAAGAAACCTGGAATGAGCCTCCCACAGACTCTGTGAAATGTCACCAGGGAATGGCTCACTGTAGCCCTCCAGGTTCTTATAACTCCTCTGGCCCAACAAACCTCTGCAGAGCTGGCTAGAGATGCTACGTCATTGGCTGGGGGCCTCCAGAATGAAGTAGGAAGGCTTTGGAAGCCCGGCTGCCTGGAGGAGAGGGATCCCTCTGAGACTGCAGTGTCAGAGGGGTTCTGAACACCAGCTGGAAGCAAGAGGACCAGAGGGAGAGCCATCTGGAATACTTAGTGTTGGGTGGTGGTTGCACACACAGACACAGTGAGCTTGCTCGTTGCAGCAGCTGGCATGCCTTACCCTAACCGTCTCTCTCTGATGATACTCCCAAGAATGGGGTGGAGACTGAAACTGCCTTTGCAAATATGACAGTGAGAGAAATCTGACCTAATTGACTCCATCCTACCTCTAACTTCCAAGCTGCCCTTGTTCATTCCTGGATATTGGCCAAGTTAACTATGGGAGGAATTTCGTTTAACTTTATTTAAAAAAAAATTTTTTTTTGAGACTGGGTCTCACTTTGTTACCCACGTTGGATTGCAGTGGCCAGATCATGACTCACTGCAGCCTCCAACTCTTGGCCTCAAGCAGTCCTCTAGCCTCAGCTTCCTGAGTAGCTGGGACTACAGGCAAGTACCGTCATGCGTGGTTTATTTTTGACTTTTTGTAGAGATGGGTTATCTCTATGTTGCTCAAGCTGGTCTTGAACTCCTGGGATCTAGTGATCCTCCTGCCTCGGCCTCCCAAAGTGCTGGGATTATAGGTGTGAGCCACTGCATCCAGCATTAGTTTAAAATGATGATAAAAGCCCCTTCCCAATAATTAACCCTTCCTTGTTCATGGACTAATCCACCTTTGTAAAACTAATAAATAGCCAAAGATTAGGCTTATGGGAGGAATCTGAACTCCACTAAAATGTAGGCCTACTTAAATGATAACCAGCCATTGTTCCAGAGGTCACAAAATTCATAACCTATTGCTCCTATAGATAACATTACTATTGGAAAATCTAAGATTGGTGTTCCAGGTGACTTTCAGATCCTGTATCATAATGGACCAGCTGGTGCCACTGTGACTGGTAAATGGGCTCGACTGGTTACATGATCCCACCCAGGGACTGACTCAGCACAGGAAGACAGCTCCAGCCCCCTAGGATTTCATCCCTGTGCAAACAATGAGGATTCCTCATTCCTAGCCCCCTGCTTGCCAAATTACAAAACACTAGGCTCTGAATTTTCAAGGGAGACTGATTTGAGTAATAAATTCCAGTCCTTTCATGTGGCTGGCCCTGTGTTCATTAAGCTTTCTTTACCGTAATACCTTTGTCTCAGTAAATTGGCTCTGTCTCTGTAGCCGAAAGAAGAGCCTTTCAGGCAATTACAGCATCAAAGGTGAGCATATACAGCTGACCCCAAAGTCATGTTGTCAAATCCAGCCTCCTTTGTGTCTCTGAAACTACCACTGCAAAGTTTTAACTGAGGAAATTATGACAGTGAAAGAAATCAGACCTAACTGACTTTAAGCTGTCCTTATTCCTGGGCATAGGCTGTACTAACTTTGGGAAGGAATTCAGCTCATGGTTTGACTCTGAAACAAAATTGTTAACAGCAATTTCCCCAAAAAAAACCCCTTCTTTTCTGGGGACCTGTCTGACTAACAAATTAGCTACAAGATTAGTAATTACAGTTTAGGGGTTGTGCAGCCTCTGTCTCCAAGAGTCTGAACCTCCCTAGATTGCTCCTGGAGATAACATCACTATTATAAAACCTAAGATCAGTGCGTCAGATATTTTGCAGGCCGTGCACTGGATGGATGAGCTGACACCACCCAGATGAGTAATCTGGCTCCATCAGTTCTGCCATCCCAGCCAGGAACAGAAGACAGCGAGAAAACCCACTTCGACCCACTGTGAGTCCATCTCCAACCTGACCAATTAGCACCCCTCACTTCCCAAGCCCCTACCTGCCAGATCATCTGTAAAATCTCTGATCCCTAAATCCCCAAATGCTAAGGGAGACTGATTTGAGTAATAGTAAAACTCCGGTCTTTCGCACAGCCGGCTCTGCCTGAATTACTCTTTCTCCATTGCAATTCCCCTGTCTTGATAAATTGGCTCTATCTAGGCAGCAGGCAAGGTGAACCCCTTGGGTGATTACATTTCCATAACTGGACTTAGTGTGACTGCTGTGACTCAGGTTCCAATGGGACAGCAAACCTGCCTCTTCTACCCTCCTTTTTCTTTTTCTTTCTTTCTTTTTTTTTTTTTTGAGACAGTCTCTCTCTGTCGCCCAGGCTGGTATGCAGTGGTGAAATACCAGCTCACTGCAACCTCCGCCTGCTGGGTTCAAGCGATTCTCATATCTCAGTCTCCTGAGTAGTTGGGATTATAGGTGCACACCACCATGCCTGGCTAATGTTTTTGTTTTTACTAGAGACAGGGTCTTGCCATGTTGGCCAGGCTGGTCTCAAACTCCTGACCTCAGGTGATCCACCTGCCTCGGACTCCCAAAGTGTTGGGATTACAGGTGGGAGCCACTGTGGCTGGCCTACCCTCCTTCTTACCCTCTTTGCCCATGGCTCAGTCTTTTACTGCTCTTGGAGATGAAAAATTAGTTCTGGTGCAATCAGTTCCACTCTATGGTATAACACAGAAGATTTTGAAATATTTTTTCCCTTCCAAAATCCTCAAATTTGACGTTGCAAAAAAAAAATTTTTTTAATGGAGTCTCGCTCTGTCACCCAGACTGGAGTACAGTGGCGCGATTTCAGCTCACTACAACTTCCACCTCCCAGGTTCAAGCAATTCTCCTGCTTCAGCCTCCCGAGTAGCTGGGATTACAGGCGCCCACCACCATGCCTGAATAATGTTTTGTATTTTTAGTAAAGACAGGGTTTCACTGTGTTGGCCAGGCTGGTCTCGAACTCCTGACCTCATGATCGGCCTGTCTTGGCCTCCCAAGTGCTGGGATTACAGGCATGAGCCACCGCACCTGCCCAAAGGTAGCTCTTTTTAAGCTAAATCTCCCCCGACCTTACCCCCACACACTCACATACCCAGCTAATGCTGGCATGACTATTGAGGGGAAGAGTAGCAGGTAGAAGGAACAGGAAGGGCAAACGGCAAAGCGTAGTTCACTACATTTATTTATCTCTTTCTTTAAATTTTATTTATTTATTTATTTATTTATTGAGGCAGGTGGATCACCTGAGATCAGGAGTTCGAGATCTCAGCTCACTGCAACCTCCAACTCCTGAGTTCAATTGATTCTCCTGCCTTAGCCTCCCGAGTAGCTGGGACTACAGGCTCTCGCCACCATGCCGGACTAGTTTTTGTATTTTGGGTAGAGACAGGGTTTTACCATGCTGACTGGCTGGTCTTCAATTCCTGACCTCAAGTGATCTTCCCGCCTCAGCCTCCCAAAGTACTAAGATTGCAGGTGTGAGCCACCACGCCTGGCCAGTTTATTCATTTAAATTTTAGAGACGGGATCTTGCTATGTTGCCCAGACGGGTCTCCAACTCACCGCCTCAGGCAATCCTCCTGCCTCAGCATCCACAAATGCTGGGATCACAGGGGCCACCATGCTTGGCCCACTACGTTGATTTCTACCAACCTGCCTTATTCTAGGCAGGACTGGAGATGGCTTACAGAGGTGCACAGAAACAAGGTAAAATAATTTTAAAGAGGCTGAGCACAGTGGCCAATGCCTGTAATCTCAGCACTTTGGGAGGGCAAGATGAGAGAATCACTCAAGGCCAGAAGTTCAAGACCAGCCTCAGTAACAAGAAGATACAAAAATTAGCTGGCCTTGATGGTGCACTCCTGAGTCCTAGCTACTCAGGAGGCTGAGGTGGGAGGATTGCTTCAGCCCAGGAATTTGAGGCTGCAGTGAACCATAATCATGTCACTGCACTCTGTTGCCTGGGCAACAGAGCAAGACCCTGTCTTAAATACATACATACATACATATATACATACATAACTTTAAAGAGATTAGAAGCAGGGCCACACGTGGTGGCTCACGCCTGAAATTCCAGCATTTTGGGAGGTCAGATCATTTGAGGTCAGGAGTTCCAGATCAGCCTGACCAACATGGTGAAACTCCATCTCTACTAAAAATACAGAAATTAGCTGGGAATGGTGGCTAATGCCGGTAATGCCAGCTACTTGGGAGGCTGAGGCAGGAGAATTTCTTGAACCTGGGAGGCAGAGGTTGCAGTGAGCCAGGATCGCACCACTGCACTCCAGGTTGGGCGACAAAGCAAGACTTCAAAATATATATATATATATTAGAAGGGGAAACAAGAAGAAGAGAATGTGAACATAAGACAAGCTGAAGCCAGGCATACCCATGGGCTGTTCTTACTTCGAGGTGGAAGTGACAGGGCTCGGAGAGTCTCCCTCAGACACCAGGGCTCACAGGCTAGCACACTGGACTTTGATGTGGTCATCAATGAAACTTCATTATGTAAAGTCACTGAGATTAAGGTTGGTTGTTACAGTAGCTGGTATTCATGGCGCTAATACGCTATGTTGGTTGTTGGTGAAAGCCATAGCAGAGCCCAGGGCTAACCATCAAGCCTGCCTTCAAAACGCTGCTACATTGGCTGGGCACAGTGACTCATACCGTAATCCCAACAAGCTGGGAAGCCGAGGAGGGTGGACCACCTGAGGTCAGGAGTTTGAGACCAGCCTGGCCAATGTGGCAAAACCTCATCTCTACTAAAAATACAAAAATTCGCTGGGCGTGGTGGTACACGCCTGTAATCTCAGAACTTTGGGAGGCTGAGGTGGGAGGATTACTTGATCCCAGGAGTTTGAGACAGTCTGAGCAACATAGCAATACCTTTTCTACAAGTAATAAAAAAATCAGTCAGGGCGGGGCGCAATGGCTCGTGTCTGTAATCCCAGCACTTTGAGAGGCTGAGGTGGGTGGATCACCTGAGGTCAGGAGTTCAAGATCAGCCTGGTGAACATGGTGAAACCCCATCTCTACTAAAAATAAAAAATTAGCTGGGCCTGGTGGCAAGTGCCTGTAACCCCAGCTACTCAGGAGGCTGAGGCAGGAGAATCACTTGAACCCGGGAGGCGGAGGTTGCCCTGAGCCAAGACCACACCACTGCACTCCAGCCTGGGTGTCAGAGCAAGACTCTATCTAAAATATAAAATAAAATGCTGTTACATCATTGGTCAACTTCAGGTCTCAGTCACTGTGGTGGACAATCATCTAAACCAACCCCCAACCTTGCAAGCTGTCACTCGTCTCTTTTTCTTTGTTATCTGAGGTCTTGAGGACACAGTAACAGACACACAGAGGCTTTCGATAGGAGTGTCTGACTGTAAGATAAAAATCCCCTGTTTGGGTTGGGTGAGGTGGCTCACTCCTATAATCCCAGTACTTTGGGAGGCTGAGGTGGGAGGACCTCTTGAGCCCAGGAGTTTGAGCAACATAGCAAGACCCCTTCTCTAGAAGTAATAAAAAATCAGTCAGGCATGGTGGTGCATGCCTATGATCCCAGCTGCTCGGGAGGTTGAGACACGAGGACGGCTTGAGCCCGCCACTGTTACCAGTCCTTAGGATGACACAGCAGTTCCGGCTCACTAATTCACTCCACCATCACTCCACCCCTACCCTGTAGATCAAAGTGATTGTAACCAATAGTGTGGATGATCAGAACTCAGGGCCTTCATTGCCTCCTCCAGAGTAATAAGTGATGGCCCCCTGGTCCCACTGTCTCTCTTAATCTATCTTTTTCTCATACCTTTGTCACCACTGAACTCAGGGTACGCACGGGTGATGTAGGGCTGGCTCCCTACTTTCTGGTGCCCAACATAGGGCTTATGAATCCCTACATTCTGGTGAGCCAAGATCACACTACTGCACTCTGGCCTGGGTGACAGAGCAAGATTCTTACTCAAAAAAAAAAAAAAATTCCTCTGTTTGGACTCTGTCTCCCCAGTCCAGAGAGGCTGGATGTGTCAGGGTAGACTTGGCAGGAAGAGAGTGAGACGCCAGCCAATTTTAAACGGATGTCTGGGTTTTACCACTCATTTCCTGTCTGTCCTCCTTTGCCGTCCTTGGCCAAAGCCTATCCAGGCTCTCAACATAAACCAGAATGAAGTACCATTTAGCCATATTCTGATAAAATTTCATTGTGGACATGCATTCATTCACTGGGGCTACCTTAACAAAATACTACAGACTGGGTGGCTTAAGCAACAGACATTGATTTTCTGGCAGTTCTGGAGGGTGGAAGTCTGGGATTAAGGTGTTGGCAGGGCAGGTTCCTCCTGAGGCCTCACTCCTTGGCTTGTAGATGGCTGCCTTCTTGCTGTGTCCTCACATGGTCTACCTTCTGTGCCTGTTTGTGTCCAAATTTCCTCTTCTTATTTTTATGTATTTATTTTTTTGGAGGCAGTCTCTGTCGCCCAGGCTGGAGTGCAGTGGCATGATCATGGCTCACTGCAGCCTCCACTTCCTGGGTTCAAGCGACTCTCCCACCTCAGCCTTCTGAGTAGCTGGAACTATAGGCATGCACCAATATGTCCGGGTTGTTTTTAAATTTTTTGTAGAGACAGGGTCTCGCCATGTTGTCCAGGCTGGGCTTAAACAATTCTCCTGCCTTGGCCTCCCAAAAACTTTCCTCTTCTTATGAGGACACCAGTCAGATTGGATTAGGATTCACCCTAATGACCCTATTTTAACTTAATTACCTGTTTAAAAGTCCTATTTCTAGACCAGGTGCATTCCAGCCTGGGCAACAGAGCAAGACTCTGTATCTAAAAACAGACAAACAGAAAAGAATTTGAACTTGTTTTCAAAATACACCACATAGACTCTTAAAACTCAACAACTAGGCCGGGAGCAGTGGCTCACGCCTATAATCCCAGCACTTTGGGAGGCTGAGGTGGGTGGATCACGAGGTCAAGAGATCGAGACCATCCTGGTCCACAAGGTGAAACCCTGTCTCTACTAAAAATGCAAAAATTAGCTGGGCGTGGTGGTGTTTGCCTGTAGTCCCAGCTACTCGGGAGGCTGAGGCAGGAGAATTGCTTGAACCCAGGAGGTGGAGGCTGCGGTGAGCTGAGATTGCACCATTGCACTCCAGCCTGAGTAACAAGAGTGAAACTCCATCTCAAAAAAAAGAAAACAAAAAAAAAACTCAACAATTAAGACAGTTTAAAAAAAATTTTTTTTTAGACAGGGTCTTACTCTGCCACCCGGGCTGGAATATAGTGGCAAGATCATGGCTTACTGAAACCTCGACCTCCTGTGTTGGGAAAAGCAGTAAAGAAGAAAGGACTTACAGAGTGCCTGCATAAATTGGTTGAGTAACATATAAACGAGGAACAACAAACTGCAGAGGGCCACAAGAGGCCTCTGAGGAGGAAGGCCTCTCCATGCCTCATATTCCGGTGCAGGGTGACCTAGGCTCTGTTACCATAAACATTGTGCTCAAGGACATAAAACCCCTTCGTAGCACTATGACGTAAGCCAGACTTGTAGGCTCCTTATAAGGCCTGAGTTCCACCAGCAGCATATGGATAATAAGTTAAAGATAACCATGTGTTCTTGTTTTGTGAAACTCCCAAACCGCCACTGTTACCAATTCTTTGGATGACGCAGCAGTTCCGGCTCACTAATTCACTCCACCATCACTCCACCCCTACCCTATAGATCAAAGTGATTGTAACCAATAAATAGTGTGGATGATCAGAACTCAGGGCCTCCTCCAGAGTAATAAGTGATGGCTCCCTGATCCCACTGTCTCTCTTAATCTGTTTTTTTCTCATTCCTTCGTCATCACTGGGGTACCCATGGGTGATGTAGGGCTGGCTCCCTACATTCTGGTGCCCAACATGGGACTTATGAATCCCTACATTCTGGTACCACTGTATGAGGCTCATGGATTCCCTACATTCCTGGGCTCAAGCGATCCTCCCATCTCAGCCTCCAGAGTAGCAGGAATTACAGGTGTGTACCACCATGCCCAGCTAATTTCCTTCTTTCTTTCTTTTTTTTTCACTTTCTTTTTGTTTATTTATTATTCATTTATTTATTTTTGAGACAGTCTTGCTTTGTTGCCCAGGTTGGAGTTGAGTGGCACAATCTCAGCTCACTGCAAACTTCGCCTCCCAGGTTCAAGAGATTTTTCTTGCCTTAGCCTTCTGAGCAGCTGGAATTACAGGCATGCACCACCACACCCAGCTAATTAAAACATTGATGAGGCCAGGCACTATGGCACACACTTGTAATCCCAGCACTTTAGGGGGCCAAGGCAGGAGGATTGCTT
Organism: Callithrix jacchus; assembly: GCF_049354715.1. Taxonomy (NCBI): domain Eukaryota; kingdom Metazoa; phylum Chordata; class Mammalia; order Primates; family Cebidae; genus Callithrix; species Callithrix jacchus. Next base: position 16,280,104 of record NC_133503.1, on the reverse strand, counting down.
GAGCTCAGGAGTTCAAAACCAGCCTGGGCAACATAGAGAGACCCTGCCTCTATAAAGAGAAAAAAAGGCCAGGCATGGTGGTTTACACCTGTAATCCCAGTACTTTGGGAGGCAGAGGTGGGCAGATCACCTGAGGTCAGGAGTTTGAGACCAGCCTGGCCAACATGGTGAAACCCCATCTCCACTAAAAATACAAATATTAGGCCGGGTGTCATGGCTCAAACCCCATCTTATTTTTAAAAAAAGGAAAGAAAAGAAAGAAAAAAAATACAAATATTAGCCGGGTGTGATGGCATGCGCCTGTAGTCCCAGCTACTCAGAAGGCTGAGGCTGGAGAATTACTTGAACCCAGAGGTAGAGTTTGCAGAGTTTGCGGCTGATAACAAGAAAAATCCGTGATCATCAGGGAGATACCTATTATTAGATACAACATACCTATTATTAGAAAGGCTAAAATGGGCTGAGCATGGTGGCTCATGCCTATAATCCCAGCACTTTGGGAGGCCGAGGTGGGCAGATCACCTGAGGTCAGGAGTTCCAGACCAGCCTGACCAATATGGTGAAACCCCATCTCTACTAAAAATACAAAAATTAGCTGAGCATGGTGGCGGGTGCTTGTAATCCTAGCTACCCAGGAGACTGAAGCAGGAGAATCACTTGAACCTAGGAAGTGGAGGTTGCAGTGAGCCAAGATCCCGCCACTGCACTCCGGCCTGGGCAATAGAGCCAGACCCCATCTCAAAAACAAAAACAAAAAGAATGGCTAAAATCCCTCCCACCCAAGGGCGGAAACAATACCCATTGCCTGTAGACATGTGGAGTGGCTTGTTGGAACGCAAAGTGATCCAACCCCTTTGGAGATGGTTTGTCAGTTTCTTATGGAGCTAAACATAGACTTACCATATGATCTGGCAGTCATGATCCTAGGTATTTACCCAACTGATTTGCAAACTTATGTCTAAGAAAAAGTCTTTATGTAAATGTTTATAGCAGATTCACTCCTAATTGCTAAAAGCTGGAAGCAACCAAGATGTTCCTCAGTAAGTGAATATACACCTAAAACAACTTATACTGTAACACAAAAAGTTTATTTTGAAAAACTGCAACATTGGGAAACATAATTGGGTTGTCAGAAGAGCATAATACTAGTGATTATAATAATAATCACAAAATAACGCACCCTGTGCGCCACACGGGGCCTGCCTCAGAGATTTAAGATTCCTGGGTTGGCTGGGCACAGTGGCTCACACCTGTAATCCCAGCATGTGGGAGGCCGAGGTGGGTGGATCACCTGAGGTCAGGAGTTCCAGACCAACTTGGCCAACATGGTGAATGCCATCTCTACTAAAATACAAAAAATTAGCTGGGCATGGTGATGCACGACTGTAATCCCAGCTACTCAGGAAGCTGAGGCAGGAGAATTGCCTGAACCCAGGAGGTAGAGGTTGCGGTGAGCCGAGATCGTGCCATTGCCCTCCAGCCTGGGTAACAAGAGCGAAATTCCGTCTCAAAAAAAAAAAAACTTAGCCAGGCGTGATGGTGCATGCCCGTAAGCATAGCTACTTGGGAGGCTGAGGCAGGAGAATCACTGGATCCCGGGAAGCAGAAATTGCAGTGAGCCAAGATAGCGCCTTTGACACCCAGCTTGGGTGACAAAGGAGACTTCATCTCAAAAAAAAAAAAGATTCCTGGGTTGGTTGTAGTGGCTTACATCTGTAATCCCAGCATTTGGGGAGGCTGAGGTGGGAGGATCACTTGAGCCCAGGAGTTCGAGACCAACCTGAGCAACACTGTGATTCCTCATTTCTATAAAAATAATGACAATAATAATAAATTAACCTGTCACAGAAATGCTCACCTGTAGTCCTAGCTACTCAGGAGGCTAGGGTAGGAGGATTGCTTCAGCCTAGGAGTTGGAGGCTGCAGTGAGCTATGATTATGCCACTGTAACCCCAGCCTGACACGGCTAGACCCTGTCTCTCTCTGTTTTTTTTTTCTTTTTTTTTTTTTTTAGTGGAGTCTCACTCTGTCTCCTAGGCTAGAATACAGTGGTGGGATCTCAGCTCACTGCAACCTCCACCTCCTGGGTTCAAGAGATTCACCTGCCTCAGCCTCCCAAGTAGCTGGAATTACAGGCACCTGCCACCATGCCTGGCTGATTTTTTGTATTTTTAGTAGAGATGGGGTTTCACCATGTTGGCCAGGCTGGTCTCGAACTCCTGACCTCAGGTGATCCACCCGCCTCAGCCTCCAAAAGTCCTGAGATCACAGGCATGGGCCACCATGCCCAGCCAGAGGCCCTGTCTCTTAAGAAAAAAAAAATGAGACTTAGGAATTCTCTAATTTAAAAAAAAAAAAAAAAAGATTGAGCCTCTGATGGCTTAAAAAAAAAAAAATGGAAAAAGAGAAAAAAAGTCAGGCTTCTATGGCTCTCATCTTATAATCCCAGCACTTTGGAAGGCTGAGGCAGGTTGATCACTTGAGCCCAGGGGTTCAAGACCAGCCTAGGCAACATAGGAACACCAAGTCTTTACAAAAGGAAAAAAAAAAAAAGATTACTTAGGGCGGCCTGGGCAGGGGGCTGTACTTCTTCTGTTAGAGGGATGGGGCCACAGTGTAGAGTTTATTAATGTCTTAATTCATTTCACAAATATTTATTAAGCATCTGTGGCTCGACAAACATTATTCTGGGTACCACAGATACAGCAATAAACAAAACAGAGAGAAATATATGCCCTCCTAGAGTTTGCATTCTCATGGTTGGAGAGGACAATAATCAGGATGAATCTATAGGACACCTGGGGGCATGTCAGATGCCTCCTCCACTCCCCTCCGTGAAATTGGGAGAGGGGAGCAGAGGGGGTCTGGGTAGGCTTGTGGAACAGAAGACATCTGCACAGAGACTGGGAATGGGGAGGTGGAAGCATGCAGACATGTGGGAGGAATGGTCCAGGCAAAGGAAGAAACTTGTGCAAAGGTCCTGAGGTGGGAGCTCAATGCTTGGCCTCAGCAAGGAGTGAGCGGGAAAAGAGTCCTATAGCAGGGGAAAAGTCCGAGAGGTGCAAAGACCTGATCGGGTGGGGTTCTGCAGGCCATGTAAGGATTGAGTGATGGGGAGCAATTTGAGCATATGAGCTGGGTGCAGTAGCTCACATCAGTAATCCCAACACACTTATGGAGGCAGAGGCTGGAGGACAGCTTGAGTCCAGGAGTTCGAAACTAGCCTGGGTAACAGAGCAAGATCTTTTCCTCTAGAAAAACAAACAAGCAAATAAACAACAAACAAACAAACAAAAACAAGTTTCAGGCTAGGTGTGGTGGCTCAAGGCTGTAATCCCAGCACTTTGGGAGGGCAAAGCAGACAGATTACTTGAGGTCTGTAGTTCGAGGCCAGCCTGGCCAACATGATGAAACCCCATCTCTAGCAAAAATACAAAAATTAACAGGGCATGGTGGCAGGCACCTGTAATCCCAGCTACTCGGGAGACTGAGGCAGGAGAGTTGCTTGAACCCAGGAGGTGGATGTTGCAACTGCCTCAAAACAAAACAAAACAAAAAACAAGTTTGAGCAGAGGACTTACAGGATCTGACTTTCCTTTTTTTGGCATGGTGTGGGGAGGGGGAGGCAGATATGGAGTTCCACATCTTGTTCAGGCTGGGCTCTTTGGTGTCTCTCTTTTTTTTTTTTTTAGAGACAAGGTCTGGCTCTGTTACCCAGACTGGAGTGCAGTGGCCAATCACAGCTCACTGCAGCCTCAACCTTCTGGGGTCAAGCGATCCTCCCACCTGAGCCCCCCACCTGAGTCTCCTAAGAAGCTAATTTTTGTGTTTTCTGTAGAGATGGGGTTTTGCCATGTTGCCCAGACTGGTCTTAAACTCCTGAGCTCAAGCAATCTTCCTACCTCAACCTCCCAAAGTGCTGGGATTACAGGCATGAGCCACCTAGCCAGGCCTGGTGTCTTTTCTTATAAGGACACTAATTCTATCAGATCAGGATCTCAGCCTTATCACCACAGTTGACCTTAATCAGTTTATTAGGTCCCATCTCCAAATACAGAATTACAGGACATTCACCTGGTGTCCATTGGAGAATTGCTTGTTGTTTAGGGGAACCCCCACCTCCCCATCTGGTATCAGGAACGTTTGTGTTGTTGGTCAGGCATGGTGGTTCACACCTGTAATTCCAGCGCTTTGGGAGGCTGAGGCAGGTGGATCACTTGAGGCCAGGAGTTCAAGACCAGCCTGGCCAACATGGTGAAACCCTGTCTCTATTAAAATTACAAAAATGAGGCTGAGCACGGTGGCTCACGCCTGTAATCCCAGCACATTGGGAGGCCAAGGTGGGCAGATCACAAGGTCAGGAGTTCGAGACCATCCTGACAAACAGTGAAACCCCGTCTCTACTAAAAATACGAAAATTAGCTGGGCTTGGTGGCACACACCTGTAATCCCAGCTACTCAGGAGGCTGAGTCAGGAGAATTGCTTGAACCGGGGAGGTGGAGGTTGCAGTGAGCTGAGATCGCACCACTGCACTCTAGCCTAGATGACAAAGCAAGACTCCGTCAAAAAAAAAAAAAAAAAAATCAGCTGGGCCTGGTGGCACACGCCTATAATCCCATCTTCTTGGGAGGCTAAAGCACCAGAATTGCTTGAACTTGGGAGGTGGAAGTTGCAGTGAGCCGAGACGGCGCTACTGCGCTCCAGCCTGGGTGACAGAGTGAGACTCCATCTCGAAAAAAAAAAAAGTTGGGATAATCAGTATGAACTCAGGTTTAACCAGTGCTCCCAAAGTGCTGGGATTACAGGCGTGAGCTACCGCATCAGGCCTAATGCCTCCAACTCTAACCCAGAACCATGAGTCATTCTAGCTTTCCCTACTTTACTTATCTGTGACCTCCCACTCTAGCAGAAAAAAACCTGGCTCCCACCATCCACTTATTTTATTTTCTGAGACAGAGTTTTGCTCTTCTTGCCCAGGCTGGAATGCAGTGGCGCAATCTCGGCTTGCTGCAACCTCTGTCTCCTGGGTTCAAGCGATTCTCCTGCCTCAGCCTCCTGAGTAGCTGGGATTACGGGTGCATGCCACCATGTCCAGCTAAGTTTTTTTGTATTTTTAGTAGAGACGGGATTTTGTCATGTTGGCCAGTCTGGTCTCGAACTCCTAATCTCAGGTGATCCGCCCTCCTCGGCCTCCCAAAGTGCTGGGATTACAGGTATAACCCACCGCACCCAGCCAAGTCCCCTTACTTAACTGTTCAATTTCAGCATGCACATATAGTGCAATTTCAGAATTGTTTCCTGTACCCCGTGGGAAACTTTATCGACTAGAGTACAGTGCTATGTGCAATTCCTTTTGCTTTTACTTGTATAAACTTGATTCATTTCCAAAATTACTTAATTACCTTTTCCCCCCATTTAGATCATTTCTTTTTGTTTGTTTGGTTGTTTTTTTGGAGACAGGATCTTGCTTTGGTGCCCAGGCTGGAGTGCAGTGGCCAATGATAGCTCAATGCAGCCTCCAACTCCTGGGCTCAAGTGATCCTCCTGCCTCAGCCTTCTGAGTAGCTGGGATCACAGGCATGCACTATCACACTCAGCTAATTTTTAATTTTTTGGGAGTTGGGGAAAAGAGTCTCACTCTGTCACCCCAGGCTGGAGTACAGTGGCGCCATCTTGGCTCACTGCAACCTCCGCTTCCCAGGCTCAACTGATTATTGTGCCTCAGCCTCCCAGATAGCTGGGATTACAGGTATACCCCACTGTACCTGGCTAATTTTTCTATTTTTAGTAGAGATGGGGTTTTACCACCTTGGCCAGGCTGGTCTCAAACTCCTGGCCTCAAGTGATCCACTCACCTCAGCCCCTCAAAGTGTTGGGATTACAGGCGTGAGCCATTGTGCCCGGCTGTAATTTTTTAATTTTCTGTGTAGATACGGGGTCTCCCTACGTTGCCCAGGCTGTTCTCAAACTCATCTCAAGCCCCACATGCCTTGGCCTCCCAAAGTGCTGGGACTAGAGTGTGCACCACGGTTGGCTAATTTTTCTTTTTCTTTTCTTTTATTATTATTATTATTATTTTTTATTATTTTTTTTTTTTTTTTGAGAGAGAGAGTTTCGCTCTTGTTACCCAGGCTGGAGTGCAATGGTGCGATCTCGGCTCACCGCAACCTCCGCCTCCTGGGTTCAGGCAATTCTCCTGCCTCAGCCTCCTGAGTAGCTGGGATTACAGGCAGGTGCCACCATGCCCAGCTACTTTTTTGTATTTTTAGTAGAGACGGGGTTTCACCATGTTGACCAGGATGGTCTCGATCTCTTGACCTTGTGATCCACCCGCCTTGGCCTCCCAAAGTGCTGGGATTACAGGCGTGAGCCACTGTGCTGGCTTATTTTTATTTTTTTCTAGATATGAGGTCTTGCTATGTTGCCCAGGCTGGTCTTGAACTCCTGGCTTCAAGTGATTCTCCTGCCTCAGCCTCCCAAAGTGCTGGGATTATAGGTGTAAACCACTGCACCTGGCCCCATGACAATTTTTGCTAGCCTGGGTCTCCCCTTCTCCTTCCAATATTCTCAGCCTGTAGTTCTCTCACTTCAGTGTTCTCTGCAGGAACTGGATTCCCCTGCCCTTTTGGGTCTCACGGTCCCCTCCAGCATCACTGTTCCCACTAAACCAAGTCACACACCCAACCCAAAGCAACACCCCTGAATCCTCTTGATCCACCTGCCATGTTCTGGGACCTCGTGGATGGGACGGGCCCCAGCCGTGGCTCACCCCCACCAGGAGTAAGCAGCTGGGGCCAGCCAGCCTGGGCCCTGGCCAAGCCCATCCAGCCATCCTGCTGGTCCACCTGGTAACTGGGGCCTTCTCGTGTTACCCAGAGGATCACTTTGCCTTAGAAACTCCAGCTGTCACTGCGGGAGCATCAGTAACAGATTCCAAGGCCCTGAGCAGCAGAGGGCTGGCTGCAAGCGAGTGTCCTTCGGTGTCCCGTGAGCACTGTGCTCTGAACTCCGGGGTCACTGCAGTCATCAGAGAGAAAGGTGAGCGGACCTGGGCTGGGGGCACAGCATCCACTCATCTGAGATCGGGGACCCAGAGATGCCTCTTTCTCATGATCTGAGCTAGCCCAGTTATTCCTGGTTAAGAACCTGCATTCCTGCTTCCAGGGGAGGTGAAAGAAGAGACAGTGGCCCAGGCTGGGGGCTCTGATAGACAGAAGAGAGGGCTTGGGTCAGTCTGCAGGGCTGGGGATACATCAGAGGGTTTGCCAGGATTTGGGAGCCCTGGAAGTCAGTACTGTAGGCTGAGCAACCAGGTTGGGTGTAGAGGTGTTAGGAGTTCCCTGCTTTGGGCTCTGATGGGTAGCCCTGCCACCCAGCACAGGTGTGGCAGCCAGAATAGATGTGCATGGGACGTGGGGATTGTGCCTCAGCCCCCAATTCGGTTTCCAGTCAGCCCTTCCTTTTTCAAATTTTTTCTGAGGCAGAGTCTCGTTCTGCTACCCAGGCTGGAGTGCAGTGTCACAATCTCTGCTCACTGCAACCTCCGCCTGCCAGGTTCAAGCCATTCTCCCACCTCAGCCTCCCAAGTAGCGGGATTACAGGCATGTGCCACGATGCCCAGCTAATTTTTATATTTTTAGTAGGGATAGGGTTTCACCATGTTGGCTAGGCTGGTCTTGAATGACTGACCTCAAGTGATCCACCCACGTTGGCCTCCAAAAGTGCTGGGATTACAAGCATGAGCTACCATGCCCACCCAGCTTTTCCTTGATGATGGGGAGCTGAGTCTTCTCTTATGGTTGACTTCAGTTCCCTCCAGGACGGGGTGATGGCCAAACCCCAGCTGGGCACAGGAGCCCAGTGCTTTGCCACCAAGCTACAGAGGAAGTGTCCCTGAGGCTCCATGCCTGGGGGCTGGCACCACAGCTTAGTAGCTGAGGATGAGGACTCCTGGGATGTGTTTGGGTCTGATCCTGCCAGCCTCAGGATATGACAGCCTCTGTCCCACCCAGTGTAAGGAGTTCTCTCACTTGGCCCTCTTGTGGCCAGGTGACACCAATTCTCACTGGGTGTCACTCAAGGACAGTTCCTTCTAAACCACAATGGGTCTCTTCCCTGTCTCCAGTTCCCCACTCTGCACCTTCCCGGAAAAATTCCCCAGGCCTCCTGGGAGAGGCTGGCTCCGGGAAGAGGACTGCCATGGGCAGATGACACATCTGCAGGGGGCTGAGCAGCACCCAAGCCCAGTGCCTTGCAAAACCAGCCCTTGGAGTTTCTTCCAAGCCAGCTCAGGAAGTCTTTACACACTGGCCAGAATACCAACACCACATACTGCCTACGGTTTCAGAGGCCACGATGGGCTCCTGCAAGAAGCCCCTGCTATAAATAGACAGAAATACACACACCAGCCTCCCAAAGTGCTGGGATTACAGGTGTGACCCACCACGCCCAGCCAATAGCCATGATTTTTAAAGAAAATCTTTTTTTCCTCATCTCACCAGGCACAGTGGCTTACACCTGTAATGCTCGGTAATACACCTGTAATATGGCATGCTCGGCTCTTTTTTAAAGACAGAGTCTGGCTTACACCTGTAATCCTAGCACTGTGGGAGGCCGAGGCAGGTTGATCACCTGAGGCCAGGAGTTCAAGACCAGCCTGGCCAACATGGCGAAACCCTGTCTCTACAAAAAAAAAAAAAAAATAGTCATGTGTGGTGGTGCGTACCTTCAGTCCCAGCTAGTCAGGAGGCTGAGGCAGGAGAATCACTTGAACCCTGGGAAGTGGAGGTTGCAGTGAGCTGAGATCAAGCTACTGCACTCCAGCTTGGGCAACACAGTGAGGCTCTGTCTCAAAAAAAAAAAAAAAAAAGACAAGGTCTTGCTCTGTTGCCCAGGCTGATCTTGAACTCCTGGGCTCAAGTGATCCTCCTATCTCTGTCTCCCAAAGCACTAAGATTACAGGCATGAGATTATAGGCACCTCATCTAGCCAAATAGCCTTTAAAAAACAGTAAGAAAGAGGAATTCATGAGCCTGTGTTACTGAGAAGCCCTTCTGTCAAATGTAAGTTGGGTGCATTTCAGGCATAGCTGGATCCAGGAGTTCTGATGATGTCGGAAGAACTGATCCTCCACATGGTGGCAACAGGGCTGCCAGCAGCCGCAAACCTGCAACGTTCATACAGCTAACAGACCCACAGAAAGACCTCTCTCTCAGGACCAACATATCAGCTCTGCAGGAGCTCCAAAGAGCCCTCCATGGGACACACAGGTTGAAATACAGTGATGGGCCAGCCTGGTCAATGCCCACCCCTGCCACCAGGGCCAGTACATAAATATTTGTTCCCCGAATCCCAGGGCATGGGAGAGAGGACATCAACGCACTCCACATCCTACAACACAAGTGAGGGGAAGCCTGTCAGGGCATTCTCAAGCCAGGCAGGAGACATCTGGACAGAGGTTGAAGGCTTTGCCTGAAGGGCGTGGGGAGGCTCTGTGGAGAGGGCCTTGGATGGGGGCCTGAGGGTAACCTGGCTCTGCCATTCCCTAGCTGGGTGACCTTGGGTTAGGGCCCTCCTCCTGTCTCAAGGTGCAGATACTCCATGTGCTGGGTCTGAGGAGGTTTCTAAAGTCTCTCCCAGGCTGGGCACAGTGGCTCACACCTGTAATCCCAGTACTTTGGGAGGCTGAGGAAGGAGGATCACTTGAGCCCAGAAGTTTGAGACCAGTCTGGGCAACATATCAAGACCCCATTTTTTTTTTCTTTGATATGGAGTCTTGCTCTATCCCTCAGGCTGGAGTGCAGTTGCACCATCTTGGCTCACTGCAACCTCTGCCTCCCGGGTTCAAGTGATTCTCCTGCCTCAGCCTCTTGAGTAGCTGGGATTACCAGCCCCAGCTGACCACCACACCCAGCTAATTTTTCTATTTTCAGTAGAGACGGGGTTTCACCATGTTGGTCAGGCTGCTCTCAAACTCCTGATCTCGTGATCCACCCGCCTTGGCCTTCCAGTGTGGGGATTGCAGGCATGAGCCACGGTGCCCCGTCTCAAGTCTCCATTTCTATAAGCTCCAGCGATATGAATGGTCTCTGGGAGACCATCCTGCTCCAACTTTCTGGGCTTCAGAAAGTTTGTGATTCATGCCAGATCCTGAAAGGAGATTTTGGTAGATGGAGAAGGGGTAAGAAGAGGGATTAAGGTGGAGGGAGTGAGGAGGTCCCATGGAAACCAAGTGAACCATGTAAGACAGTAAAACAGAATGGTGGAAGCAGCAGGGGCCCATGGAAAAGCATGTGGCCGCATTAGTTAAAAATTCAAGGCACTGTAATCCCAGCACTTTGGGAGGCCGAGGCAGGTGGATCACGAGGTCAAGAGATCGAGACCATCCTGGTCAACATGGTGAAACCCCGTCTCTACTAAAAATACAAAAAATTAGCTGGGCATGGTGGTGCGTGCCTGTAATCCCAGCTACTCAGGAGGCTGAGGCAGGAGAATTGTCTGAACCCAGGAGGTGGAGGTTGAGGTGAGCCCAGATTGCACCACTGCACTCCAGCCTGGGTAACAAGAGCGAAACTCCGTCTCAAAAAAAAAAAATTCAAGGCACTTAAAAGGGCAGGTGCAGTGGCTCACACCTGTAATCCCTGCACTTTGGGAAGCTGAGGTAGGCAGATCACTTGAGGTCAAGACCAGCCTGGCCAATATGATGAAACCTCATCTCTACTAAAAATACAAAAATTAGCTGGGCATGGTGGTGTGAACATAATTCCAGCTACTTCGAAACTGAGGCAGGAGAATCACTTGAACCAGGGAGGCAGAGGTTGCAGTGAGCCAACATTATGCCACTGCACTCCAGCCTGGGCAATAGAGCAAGACTCTGTCTAAAAAAAAAAAAAAAAGACAGATGGAAGGGAATTGAGACAAAGGCAGTCAGAGGGAGGAGGCAGAGATAAATAGAGGCCTTGAGTGGCACATGCCTGGGCCTTTGAGTGGCTTTGGAGCCACGGACAGAGCCGCAAGGAAATCCCTGTTCTGTCTCCAGTTCCAGGTGCATGACCACCACTGCCATGCCGGCCACCAACGAGGGCTGGCCCGAGGACTTTGGCTTCCGGCTAGGTGGCTCCAGCCCCTGCTTCGTCCTGGAGGTGACCGAGGGGAGCAGCGCGCATGCCGGGGGACTGCAGCCAGGGGACCAGATCCTGGAGGTGGAGGGACTGGCGGTGGGCGGCCTGAGCCGCGAGCGCCTCGTGCGCCTGGCACGGCGCTGCCCACGTGTGCCGCCCAGCCTGGGCGTGCTGCCGGGACCCGACGGTGGCTCGGGTCCGGGATCGGGCCCCGCTGCCCCGACCACAGCCTTTCGGGCCCCGAGGTCCGGCCGCGGCCTAGCTCTGGGCCGCGAGTTGCTGCGCCTGGCCGGCCGCAAGCGCCCCGACGCGGTGCATCGAGAGCGCAGGCGCAAGGCCCAAGAGTTCAGCCGCCAGGTAGGGCGTGAGACGGGCGGGGCAGGGGCGGGGCTCATAATGTGAGATGAGAGAGAGAGCGGAGAGAGTGGGCGGGGCGCCGCTATACCAGGGCCAGAGGCTGTAGGGAGCTATGATTGCACCACTGCATTCCAGCCAGGGTGACCGAGTGAGACCCTATCTCTAAAATAAAAAGAGCCACACATAGCACTTCTTGGCCCTTCATCCAAGATCAAACATAAAAGAGCCAGTGGGGTGAGGTGACTTACGCCTGTAATCCCAGCACTTTGGGAGACCAAGACCAGCCTGAGCAATGTGGTGAAACCCTGTCTCTACCAAAAATACAAAAAGTGCACCTGTGGTCCCAGCTACTCAAGGTGGCTGAGATGGGAGGATTACTTGAGCTTGGGAGGTGGAGGTTGCAGTGAGCTGAGTTCAGGCTACTGCACTGCAGCCTGGGTGACAGAATAAGACTCCATTCCCCCCCACCAAAAAAAGTGTAAAAGAGTGACACCTGTTCTCAGCCCCCACAAAGCCAGGATTAGGCCTGCCCTTGCACAGGAGTCTGGCTGGCTTGTTGGCTGCAGGGGGCCCTAGTTTGGGTTCTCCAACCTTTGAAAGGCATTTCCTCTTGGTCTTTGGCACAAACCAGGCTGTGATAGGCTGCAGGTGGAATATTAGGGTGGCCCTGAAGATTAAGAATCAGGATCCTAGAATGGATCAGACCTCCAGCCACAGGGAGAGCCCAAGGCCTGAGTCACCTGCAGGAATTGCAGAGCAGCCACAAGGGGAGACAGAGGAACCATTCAGAGATCCAGGGCTGGGATGGAAAGAGGGAGGATCGAATCGGTCTCAGGCCTGAATCCCAAGCAACCCCTGATTTTCAGGAAACTGCCATTTACTGGATAGATACAGGCAATCCCAAGAAACCTAGGATGTGACACAGTTATAGAAGAGGTTGCCTAGTATGGTCACATCTACCCTAGGCCACCGACAAGGTCTCAGTACAGCGACCTCCTCACGCCACTCACCTTCACTTTTGTCCTCCAAAGCTTTCAGATGTGGTCCCAAGGCCTTTATTTCACTAATACTTGAGTGGAACAAAAAGTGAGACTGTGTGTGACTAGGAAATAGTCTGGAGCCATGACACTCCATCCCTATCCCTGCCTGTGCCTCAGGGCCCCTGTGGATGTGAAGCCTGGAAACTTAGTACCTGTTTGGTGGCTGGGACACTTGAGCTTATAGACTTTTTTTTACATTATTTTCATTTGTAATTTTTGTGGGTACCTAGTAGGTGTACATATGGGGTATCTGAGATGTTTTGACACAGGCATGCAATGTGAAATAAGTGCATCATGGAGAATGGGGTACACATCCCCTCAAGCATGTATCCTTTGAGTTACAAACAATCCATCTACACTCTTGAAGTTTGTATTTACTTATTTATTTATTTTTTTGGAGACAGAGTCTCTATCTGTTGCCCAGGCTGGAGGGCAGTGGAGCAATCTCAGCTCACTGCAACCTTTGCCTCCCAAGTTCAAGCAATCTCCTGCCTCAGCCTCCCAAGTTGCTGGGAATACAGGCATGCACCATCATGCCAGGCTAATTTTTGTATTTTTAGTAGAGATGGGGTTTCACCATGTTGGCCAGGCTGGTCTCGACCTCCTGACCTCAGTGATCCTCTTTCCTGGGCCTCCCAAAGTGCTGGGATTTGAGGTGTGAGCCACCATGCCCAGCCTTTTTTTTGAGACAGAGTCTGGCTTTGTCACCCAGGCTGGAGTGCAGTAGCACAATCTTGGCTCACTGAAACCCCTGTCTCCCAGGTTCAAGTGATTTTTCTGCCTCAGCCTCCTGAGTGGCTGGGATTACAGGTGCCTGCCACCATGCCTGGCTAATTTTTGTATTTGTAGTAGAGACTAGATTTCACTATGTTGGCCAGGTGGGTCTCACACTCCTAAACTCAGGAGATCCACCCGCCTCGGCCTCCCAAAAGTGCTGGAATTACAGGTGTGAGCTACCGCACCTGGCTTAAATTATTTTAAAATGTACAATTAAGGCTGGGCACGGTGGCTCACACCCTGTAATCCCAGCAATTTGGGAGGTGGGCGGATCACAAAATTGAGACCATCCTGGCTAACATGATGAAACCTGGTCTCTACTAAAAATACAAAAAATTAGCTGGGCATGGTGGTGCATTCCTGTAGTTCCACCTACTCGGGGAGGCTGAGGCAGGAGAATCACTTGAACCCGGAAGGCGGAGGTTGCAGTGAGCCAAGATCGCACCACTGTGCTCTAGTCTGGGGAATAGAGTAAGACTCCATCTCAAAAAAAAAAAAAAAAAAAGTACAATTAAGTTATTATTGACTATAGTCACCCTGTTGTGTTACCAAGCTCACAGACTTTTCCTCCGTGGAAGGGAATCTACTCAGTCCTACCCCAGTAGCATTTGACCATGGGGTTTGGGAGGTCAGGGAGCCTGGAAACTCTGCTGGAGTTAGACTATTGCAGAAATGCCTTCCAGCCCACTGCCAAGGTGTCAGGTCCCCACCCACTCTGGCCTCCTCCAGTGCCCAATCTTGTTCTAGTCCTAAACTCTTCTAAATTAACCCCCTCAGGAGTGTCTCCTCCATCATGTACCCTAGCTTGATCCCCCAAATGGGCTTTTCTGACCCTGAGCAGACCAGCCTCTGTGGCCAGGTACACACTCACATACACACGGGACTCAACTCCACCTTTCCTCCATCACCAATGTCCAGATATTTCAAAGCCGTGACTTTCCTCCTGTACCCACAATAGGCTCTGCTGCTACAATAAACAAAGCCAACATTTTTGTTGTTGTCGTTGTTGTTTTTGAGACAGGGTCTAGCACTGTCACCCAGGTTGGAGTGCAGTGGTACAATCATAGCTCACTACAGCCTCCAACTCCTGGGCTCAAGTGATCCTCTTGCCTCAGCCTCTCTTGTAGCTGGGACCACAGTTGTGCTCCACCACACCTGGCTGATTAAAAAGAAAAAAATAATTGGAGAGATGAGGTCTTGCTATTTTGCCCAGGCTAGTCTCAAACTCCTGGCCTCAAGTGACTCTCCTGCCTCAGCCTTTCAGAGTGCTGGGATTACGCGTGTGGGCCACTGTACCCGACCCAAAATCAACATCTTAGTGCCTTTGTGCTACAGAAGTTTACTTTTCACCCACAGAGTCCTTTAGGGGATCAGGTGACTTTCTAGGGTGGCTCGATGTCCACATGAGATCTCGGCATTTCAGACTCCTCCATCTAAATTTGAAGCTTCAGGGTTCTCTACGAAAGAGGAGGAGAGCACGGAAAATTGTGCATCTGCTCTTAGGACAGCACCTCAATCCTCATTGGCCAGAACTGGTCACACTGCTGCTCTCTAGGATGCTGGGAAATGTAGTCTTCTGTGTGTCCAGGATAGAGAAGAACTAGAAATACTGGTGAGTGCAAGTAATGCCTTCTGCAATCCCAGATCACCTGCCATGGAACCAAAGGTCTATCCCAGACTCCATCTAATCCCTGCAGAGTTGGAAAGGGGTATGCTTAGAGCCCCAAACAGGGCAGGATGCAAAAGAAGAACTGCCCAAGAGCAGGGCTGGGAAGCAATACGCTGAGGGAAGACTCCAACAGGCTTCCCAGGCCAGCTGCAGGGCGTTTTCTGGCACGAGGAAAAGGAACAAGGCAGCAGAGGATTTTGGTTAGGGCTTGTTGGGTACCCCCCAAAAGCTGAGAGTGAATCTCCAAAAATGACTGCCTTGGGAAGATGAAGGGCCTCTGTGGAGCCCAGTTAGTTTTCTTTTCTTTTCTTTTTTCTTTCTTTTTTTTTTTTCTTAGATGGAGTTTTGCTCTCATTGCCCAGGTTGAAGTGCAATGGCTCACTGCAACCTCTGTCTCCTGGGTTCAAGCAATTCTCCTGCCTCAGCCTCCCAAGTAGCTGCGATTACAGGCATGTGCCACTATGCCTGGCTAATTTTGCCTTTTTTAGTAAAGACTGGCGGGGCATGGTGGCTAGTCCGGGTGTGGTGGCTCGTGCCTATAATCCCAGCACTTTGGGAGGCCGAGGCAGGCGGATCACCCGAGGTCAGGAGTTCAAGTAGAGACATGGTTTTACCACATCGATCAGGCTGGTCTCGAACTCCTGACCTCAGGTGATCCACCCCCTCAGCCTCCCAAAGTGCTGGTATTATAGGCATGAGCCACCACACCCGGCCTGGTTGGTTTTCAATCACCAGCCCTCCAATTCTCGCCCACACTGTCTGCCTGCCCCAGTTTTTCCTCCTTGAAGTGGCTGATATTTAATAGAAAATCCATTAGTGTCCCGTGATGATGCCTCATGCTTAGATGTAGGCTGAGAACATCTGGGTAATAACTGACACCGAAACCGCACTGTGGCACGGGCCCCAGGAGGGAGGAACTATTTTTTCCTCTTTCTTACATAAAACATCTCTGCAGCCAGCCATGTTCTCCTTTGAATCGAGGTTGCTGCTGACTTTGATTTCCAAACCGGTAACCTTCCTCAGCACGGCGCATGCATGGGGAGGGGGTAACCGGTGCTGTCAGTCTGGTCTGCTCACAGGGAGGGAAACAGAGGTGAGCTCAGGGCCTGCAGGAAGTACAATGCAAGGCTGCTTTTTGGTTCAGTCCCATCCACATTCACTGAGTGCCTAATATGTCCCAGGCACTGTGCTTGAGGCTGGACATGCACAAGACCTCGGGTCATCATGCCTGGTGAGGGAGACAGACAGTTATACAGATTCATGGTATGTCTGTGCTCAGATTCAGATGTGCACAGAAAGTGACCTCTGACTGGAAGCCTCCTGCTACTTCTCCTCCCCTTGTGGAATCATCTAGAAAGCGGATGGGTATAAGTTCTGGAGCTCAAGAGCGAGCTCTGGGCCAAAGATCGAGGTCTTGGGAGTCACCGTCTGGGGTTCTTGGCCGGAGCAGGCGGTGGCAAAGAGCAGTGGTACAGAAACAGCACATGTAGACAGCTCTGGACAAGAAAAAGGAGAAGGAACAGCTTTCAGGATCAAAGGAGGACTGTCCTTCATTTATTTATGGAGACAGGGCCTCACTCTGTCGCCCAGGCTGGAGTGCAGTGGTGTATTCACAGCTCACTGCAGCCTTGATTTCCTGGGCACAGGAGATCCTCCTGCCTCAGCCTCCCAAGTAGCTGGGACTACAGATGTGCACCACCATATCTAGCTAGGTTTTTCATTTTTTTTTCTTCCCCCACCACCTCCCGAGATGAAAATCTCACTCTATCGCCAGGCTGGAGTGCAGTGGCATGATCTCTACTCACTGCAACCTCCACTTCCCGGGTTCGAGCAATTCTTGTGCCTCAGCATCCTGAGTAGCTGGGACTATAAGCACGTGCCACCATGCCTGGCTAATCTTTTTGTATCTTTTAATAGAGATGGGGTTTCACTGTTGGCCAGTTTGGTCTTGAACTCCTGACCTCGTGATCTGCCCACCTCAGCCTCCCAAAATGCTGGAGTTACAGGTGTGAGCTATTGCACCCGGCCTATTTATTTATTTATGGAGATAGTCTCGCTCTGTCGCCCATGCTGGAGTGCAGTGGTGTGATCACATCTCATTGCAGCCTTGATTTCCAAGTCACAAGAGATCCTCCAACCTCAGCCTCCTGAGTAGCTGGAGCTACAGGCATACACCACCACATCTGGCTAATTTTTTCATTTTTTTACAGACAGAGTTTGTTTATGTTGCTCAGGCTGGTCGCTAACTCCTGGCCTGAAGCGATCCTACCACCTTGTCCTCCCAAAGCTCTGGGATTATAGGTGTGAGCCACCATGCCCAGCTTGATATTTATTTATTTATAGCTTGAGAGAGACTTGAACATGTATATAACAGGGAATGGAGAAGTAGAGATACTGAAAACCATGCAGGCTGGGCGTAGCGGCTCACGTCTATAAACTCAGCACATTGCGAGGCAAAGGTGGGTGAATCACTTGAGGTCAGGAGTTCAAGACCAACCTGGCCAACATAGAGGAGCCCCGTCTCTACAAAAAATACAAAAATTAGCCAGGCATGCTGGCCTTTGCCTCTAATCTCAGCTACTTGGAAGGATGAGGTAGGAGAATCACTTGAACTCAGGAGGAGGAGGTTGCAGCAGGCCAAGATCTCTGTCTCAAAAAAAACAAAAAAGAAAGAAAATCATGCATTTTTCAGTCATTGATCATGGGCCTGTGATATGCAGGACGGGAAACAGCCATGAGCAACACAGACAAGGAGCCTGACTTCATACACCTAACATTGCTGCAGGGCAAGAGACGGTAAGCAAGTGAATTAATCAATACACAAGCTATTAAAGATCATGATAGGCGGATGTGATGGTTCATACCTGTAATCACAGAACTTTGGGAAACCGAGGTGGGAGGATCACCTGAGGTCAGGAGTTCGAGACCAGCCTGGCCAACATGGTTAAACTGTCTCTACTAAAAATACAAAAACTAGCTGGGCATGGTGGCCCTTGCCTGTAATCTCAGCTACGTGGGAGGCTGAGGCAGGAGAATCACTTGAACTCAGGAGGCAGAGGTTGCAGTGAGCCGAGATTTCAACACTGCACTCCAGCCTGGGTAACAGAGCAAGACCCTGTTTCAAAAATATTGTATTTATTTTTTGTCTCAAAAAATAAATAAAATAAGCCGGGCGCAGTGGCTCACGCCTGTAATCCCAGCACTTTGGGAGGCTGAGGCTGGCGGATCACCTGAGATCAGGAGTTCGAGACCAGCCTGAGCAATATGGTGAAACCCCATCTTAAAAAATAAATAAATAAAAATTTTTAAATAAATAAATAAATAAAATTCATCTTTATTTTTGGCCTGGATAGCCAAGAAACTACATACAAATATGGATGTTCTGCAATTATTTAGCCCCTACTGTCAGATATTTACACTGCTGCCAACATCTCAGTGTTAAAAATAATACACAGGTGAACCACCTCACTCATACATCATGCATGTGTCTTGTTGAGGATGTGTCTAAGATAAATTCCTAGATGTGAGATCATTGGGTAAAAGGATGGGCTTTGAACATACTTAACCTGGCTTCCAGAAACGTGCTCATTTGCACGCTCATTATGTCAATCTGCATGCTCATTTCCAACGTGACCATTTGCATGCTCATTGCCATGTCAATTTGCACGCTCATTTCCAATGTGATCATTTGCACGCTCATTTCCGACATGTCTATTTGCACATAATTTCCAACGTGTCCATTCGCACGCTCATTTGCAACGTATCAATTTGCATGCTCATTTCCAACGTGTCAGTTTCCATGCTCATTTCCAATGTGACCATTTGCACACTCATTTCCAACGTGTCGATTTGCACACTCATTTCCAATGGTCACACACTCCTCTGTGCAGACGTGCCTTGATTAGTATCAGCTGGTTTGTGCACAAAGACAAAGAAACAAAAGTTTGGAGAGAGAACTGAGGGAGACAAATTCAGGGCTAAGATAATATGCCAGGACTTTTTTATGGAGCCAGAATGTTCTCTGTGGGATCTCTTAGCAAACAGTATGGAAGGGAGTGGGGTATTATAATAGTAACTAGTAATTACTGAGTGTCTGGCATGGTTTTAAGCTTTTGTATCAGTTCCTTTGATCTTCACAGCTCTCTTTGGGCTTGAATCCTCACCCCTTCACCTTAGCCCGGTGATGCCATCACCTCTACCAGCCTCAGTTTCCTTACATTGAAAATGAAGATGCTGGGCAAGAGAGATGGCTCACACCTGTAATCCCAGCACCTTGAAAGACCATGGTGGGAGGTTCACTTGAGCCCAGAAGTTTGAGACCAGCCTGGGCAATATGGCAAGACTCCATCTCTAAAAAAAAAAAGAAAAATTAATTAGCCAGGTATCTTTAAGTAGATGAGGGATTATTAAAAAACAAATTAGCCAAGCATGCAGGCACACACTTGTTGTCCCAGCTACTTGGGAGGCTAAGGAGGGAGGATCACTTGAGCCCAGGAGGTTGAAGCTGCAGTAAGTTATAATCACTCCACTGTACTCTAGCCTAGACAACAGAGTGAGACTAAAAAATTCAGTTAAAATAAATTGGCTGAGCACACTGGCTGATGCCTGTAATCTCAGCACTTTGGCTGAGATTGTGACAATGTGATGTCAAGGCAGGTGGGTCACCTGAAGTCAGGAGTTCAAGACCAGCCTGGCCAACATGGTGAAACCCCATCTCTACTAAAAATATCAAAAATTAGCCAGGTGTGGTGGCAGATGCCTGTAATCTCAGCTACTTCGGAGGCTGAGGCAAGAGAATCTCTTGAACCAAGGAGGCAGAGGTTGCAGTGAGCCAAGCTTGAGCCATTGTACTCCAGCCTGGGTGACAGATTGAGAATCCATGTAAAACGTAAATAATTAACTTAATTAAATCAAAATTAAATAAATAGGCCAGGAGAGGTGGCTCATGCCTGTAATCTTTGGGAGGCCGAGACAGGAGGGTCACAAGGTCAAGAGATTGAGACCATCCTGGCCAACATGGTGAAACCCTGTCTCTACTAAAAATACAAAAATTAGCCAGGCGTGGTGACACTCGCCTGTAGTTTCAGCTACTCAGGAGGCTGAGGCAGGAGAATCACCTGAACCTGGCGGGGCGGAGGCTGCAGTGAACCGAGATCGTGCCACTGCACTCCAGCATGGCGACAGAGCAAGACTCCATCTCAAATAAAATGAAGATGCTAACGATGAGACCAGGTCCATTTTGAGGGCAGACGTGAGGTTAGAAATGGCATGATATAGCTGGGTGCAGTGACTCACGCCTATAATCCGAGCACTTTGGAAGGCCGAGGTGAGTGGATCATCTGAGGTCCGGAGTTTGAGACCAGCCTGACCAACATGGAGAAACCCTGTCTTTATTAAAAATACACGATTAGCCAGGGGTTGTGGTGCATGCCTGTAATCCCAACTACTTGGGAGGCTGAGGCAGGAGAATCATTTGAACCCAGGAGGCAGAGGTTGTGGTGAGCCAAGATCATGCCACTGCACTCCAGCTTGGGCAACAAGAGGGAAACTCCATCCCAAAAGATCACTTGAGGTCAGGAGTTCGAGACCAGTCTGGCCAACACAGAGAAAACCCATCTCTACTAAAAATACAAAAAATTAGCCAGGTTTGGTGACACATGCCTGTAATCTCAGCTACTCAGAAGGCTGAGGCAGGAGAGTCGCTTGAACCCATGAGGCGAAGGTTGCAGTGAGCCACGATTGCACCACTGCACTCCAGCCTGTGGAGGTAAACTGAGGGATGAAAGGAAGAAGGAAAACAGTTCTCCAGGGTTCCACTCTGGATCCCTTTTGGTCATTCACAGGACCCCTCCTTGCAGGTGGATGAAATCTTGGGGGACCAGCCGACTGCCAAGGAGCAGGTGTTCATCTCGCTGAAGCAGTTTGCAGCTGAGCAGAGGGTGGATGACCTGGTGTGGGCTCTCACCCTGGCACTGCCCCGGGAGGCCTGCGGGCCACTCCTGGACAACCTCAGGTACTGCAAGCAAGGGGCAGGGTGGACAGGCAGCGTGGGTCTCGCTTAGGACCATCATCCCCCACAGCCACTCCAGGAACCCCTGCCAGCCCAAGTGGGAAATGGTGGCCTTGCTCTTGAACTGCATGGCAACATACCTGCAAGACCCAAACAAGGGTTGGCCAAAGACCCTGAAGGGCCACCGTGAGAAGGCAGCTGTTGGCTCTGCCTGATGCCAGGGTACCACCTTGAATGATGGGAGAAGGGCCGGAGCAGACCTCAGAGAGGATCCACCTTCTGATCTAAAGTCACCACCTTGGCTGCACACGGTGGCTCCTGCCTGTAATCTACATGCTTTGGGAGGCTGAGGTGGGGGGACAGCTTAAGGCCAGAAGTTGGAGACCAGCGTGGGCAACATAGAGAGACCCCATGTCTACAAAAAACAAAAAAGAGCTGGGCATGGTGGTACATGCCTGTAGTCCCAACTACTTGGGAGGCTGAGGCTGGAGGATTGCTTGAACTGAGGAGGTTGAGGCTGCAGCAAGCTATGATTGTGCCACTGCACTCCAACCTGGGTGAGACAGAGCAAGACACTGTCTCAAAAAAAAAAAAAAAAAAGTCAGAGTCTTCCCTGCTCCACCCCAAAACCTAGATTGTAGAAATCTCCAGCAGGATACCCAATACTCCCAATCCAGCAGGGTACTAGATACTCCCAATCCAGCAGGATACAGGATACTCCCAATCCAGCAAGATACCGGATACTCCCAATCCAGCAGGGTACCAGATACTCCCAATCCAGCAGGGTACTAGATACTCCCAATCCAGCAGGATACAGGATACTCCCAATCCAGCAGGATACCCAATACTCCCAATCCAGCAGGGTACTAGATACTCCCAATCCAGCAGGATACAGGATACTCCCAATCCAGCAGGGTACTAGATACTCCCAATCCAGCAGGATACCGGATACTCCCAATCCAGCAGGGTACCAGATACTCCCAATCCAGCAGGATACAGGATACTCCCAATCCAGCAGGATACAGGATACTCCCAATCCAGCAGGGTACTAGATACTCCCAATCCAGCAGGATACAGGATACTCCCAATCCAGCAGGATACAGGATACTCCCAATCCAGCAGGGTACCAGATACTCCCAATCCAGCAGGATACCGGATACTCCCAATCCAGCAGGGTACCAGATACTCCCAATCCAGCAAGATACCGGATACTCCCAATCCAGCAGGGTACCAGATACTCCCAATCCAGCAGGATACAGGATACTCCCAATCCAGCAGGGTACTAGATACTCCCAATCCAGCAGGATACAGGATACTCCCAATCCAGCAGGATACCAGATACTCCCAATCCAGCAGGATACAGGATACTCCCAATCCAGCAAGATACCGGATACTCCCAATCCAGCAGGGTACTAGATACTCCCAATCCAGCAGGATACCGGATACTCCCAATCCAGCAGGGTACGGGATACCCCCAATCCAGCAAGATACTGGATACTCCCAGTCCAGCAGGATACAGGATACTCCCAATGCAGCAGGACATCAGAGAGGATGATGGCACAATGTGAGGGCAGGGAAGACCAGGACTGTGTCATGTGGGGCTCCAGTATCCCCCACCCCCGACCATCATGTGTGCTCTTGGCCCTTTGTGATTACTTTTCTTTCTTTTTTTTTTTTTTTGAGATAAAGTTCACTCTGTCACTCAGGCTGGAGTGCAGTGGCACGATCTCAGCTCACTGCAACCTCTGCCTCCCAGCTTCAAGCAATTCTCCTGCCTCAGCCTCCCGAGTAGCTGAGAGTACAGGCACCGTCATGCTTGGGTAATTTTTGTATCTTAAGTAAAGATGGGGTGTCACTATGTTGGCCAGGCTGGTCTCAAACTCCTGACCTCAAGTGATCCGCCCGTCTCAGCCTCTCAAAGTGCTGGGATTACAGGCGTGAGCCACCAAACCAAGCCTGGCCTGCTCTAAATTTATTTGTCAGAAAAAAAAAAAAAAAATCCTGGTGGGTCCTCATTTAGCGGAATCCAAGAATCTCCTGACGCCACCTCCATCCTTGGAGGCCCTCGCTGCCAGCCCAGCTTGGACCAGGCCGGACTGCTGCTCTCCCCCGCTGGATCCCGCCCGGTTTCCCTCCTCACCCAGCCTCCGGGGCCCGCGACTGCTCCCCTATCCCTCCCCTCCCCCTTCCCCGGCTCAGCCCGCCCCCTCCCCTCGCTGCCATTCACCCCGCAGCCTGCCCCTCCCTCTGGGCCTGGCCAATGTCATGGACTGGGCTGGCCACCCTCCCCGCCCCCCACCCCACCCCAGCCCGGGCGCAGCTCTCCGCTCTGCAGCGGAGCATAGGCGACCACCACCGAAAGAGGCCACCATGAGCTGCCTAGGGTGAGTAAGGGATGAGCCCCTTTCTGGGAGAATCAGAAGAGGGGAGTAAAAAATAAAAAAGTTATTTCTAGAGCCGAATTAGCCTCGGAGATGATGCGCTGGCTCTGAGCGCTTCCTGGGGAGCTGATGGACACGCATCCCCCTGCCCCACTCCTCCCCACTAGCGCTGGGCAAGGGGGGTGCAGGCGGCCCAGCTGTCCCCCAGGAAGTTGGCTCGCTCGTCTCCAGGCTGCTAGCAGCTGGGCTCGGCTGGAGGCCCTCTCGGTTGCCCTCCTTTTCCCCACGGCGCTGCCGGCGTCTGTTCCTGTCCCTCTCCCGTGCCAGCCCGCCTGCCCCCTAGGACAGCCACACGCCCGCCTTTCCCAGCTGCTGCTGGTCCCCAAGCCGCCGGCAGCTGCGGCAGTGGGTCGGGCAGGGCGCGGGAGGGGGAACCCCCTTGGGTGCGCTCGATTTAGAGCCTGGGCAGCGGGAGCCCTGGACGCCTGGGGATGCCCGGTCCCCGCAGCCTGGTAAGGCAGCCTCTGCTGTCAGCGCGTGTCGAGAGCGCCAGGAAAACTGGGGAGGCTGCTGGAGGAAGGGGTGGTGCCCAGCTGGGCTCTGCAGGGAGAAGGTTACCCTGGCAGTAGGGTTTCAGCCACCGCCCTTCCCCGACCTCTTCAACCCGTCCCTTCCCAACAACCCCCTTCCCACGGCTGGCCTGTCACCTATGGCCCCACAGTGAGCTGGCCTCCAGGATGATGGCAATCTCTGGGCAGCCCCACCTGGAGAAAGGTCAGAAGGTCAGAAGGTCAGAGGGGCATGGAGGAGCCACAGACGCAGCTGTGATTCCCAGGGTTGGGTGCCAATTAATGGCTAACTCAGCACAGAGCAACCAGGGCAGGCTTCTCGGAGGAGGCAGCAGGAGGTGGCTGTGCTGTGACTTAGTGACTGGTGGAGTCTGGTGGGTCCTGTGGAGCTGAGAGGACAGTCCCCAGGGAGAGTTCAGGGTGAGGGCAGTGCCACCCTGGCCTATGGCATCCAAAAGCTCCCAAATGTGAACTACCCAACAGGGAGTAAAGCGGACCACAGAGAGCCACCACTTGGGCCCTAGGACCTCCAAATCAAGGAGAGACAAGGTTTAATTTTTTAAAGAATTTCTAAGTAGAGATGGGGGTCTGGCTATGTTGCCCAGGCTGACCTGGCCTCAAGAGATCCTCCTACCTCAGCCTCCCAAAGTGCTGAGTTTATAGGCGTGAGCAACCATGCCCTGCCAAGAGGCAAGGTTTAAGTGAGAGGTTGAACAGCCAAAGGGTAGTAGGCAAAAAAATACACATGTGTGTGTCAAAGTTCTGTGAGGAGTTCAGGACCCACCCAAATCAGAGAGGTGTGGCCTCACTAAATTGTGAGGCCAAAATAGAAGGCTTGGGGAGAAGAGGAGGGAGCAGTGACACCATGAAGCTGGGCCATCTAGCACAGTAGCCACTAGCCACACATGGTTATTTAAAGCTAAATGT
Organism: Callithrix jacchus; assembly: GCF_049354715.1. NCBI lineage: Eukaryota > Metazoa > Chordata > Mammalia > Primates > Cebidae > Callithrix > Callithrix jacchus. Next base: position 16,255,253 of record NC_133503.1, on the reverse strand, counting down.
GGCCAGGCATGGTGGCTTATGCCTGTAATAGCAACACTTTAGGAGGCTGAGGTGGGCGGATCACCTGAGGTCAGGAGTTCAAGACCAGCCTGGCCAACATGGTGAAACCCTGTCTCTACTAAAAATACAAAAATTAGCTGGGTGTGATGGCAGGTGCCAATAATCCCATCTACTCGGGAGGCTGAAGCGGGAGAATCACTTGAAACTGGGAGGCAGAAGTTGCAGTGAGCTGAGATAGAGTTGATGCACTCCAGCCTGGGTGACAGAGCCAGACTTTGTTTCAAAAAAAAAAAAGCTAAAGGAATTAATATTTGATAAAATATAAAGTTCAGCTTCTCAGTCTCACAAGTCATATTCCAAGCACACAACAGAGACATATGGCTAATGGCTACTGTACAGGGCCAGGTGGATGTAGACCTGTCCATCATTGCAGATATTCCCTTGGACAGCATGCTGCTGTAAAGGGTAAGATGGGTCTGTGATCACCACATAAGCAGGAAGTCTCCTATTCTTTCACCGCAGCAGTTACTCCTGCGACTAGGAGGCTAATTTGGGTCTGTCCCCAAAGGGATCCCAGTCTGATGAAGTGAGAAAATGGCTTTCTAATGAGGACAGGCCAGGCAGTTTGGAAAGTGTGATATGGCCAGGAGGGAACAGGAAAACAGAGTCAGCTTTGCAGTCCGCTAGCGTTTCAGGAAATATGGGTGGTGGGGTGGTGGGAACGGGGGGGGGGGGGTGTCAGGCCGGGGGCAGGTCATGGTGGAAGCTGGGATTTGGAATCCGGTCAGACCCCTCACTGGCAGTGCAAACTCAAGCAGGTTCACTGACATCTACGCTTTGTCTGTAAAATGGAGTTGTTAGTTTCTGAGTGTCCCCAGCAGGCTTCTTGGTAGGAAACCATGTAAATGAAGTTGACCAACTGAAAGCAGGAAAGAGATGAGTTGAGAATATAAGGGTGGAGTGTGAGGGACAAGGGTACAATGTCCTGTACATTGCACCCCGTCCCCCTCTTCTGCTTCGGTGCCAAGTGTAACAAATACAATAATACAGAGTTATCAGGGCTGGGCACAGTGGCTCATGTCTGTAATCCCAACATTTTGGGAGGCTGAGGTGAGAGGGTTGCTTAAGGAGAGTTCAAGACCAGTCAGGCCAGCATAGTGAGATCCCATCTCTATAAAAATACAAATTAAAAAATTAGCTGGGTTTGGTGGCTGACGCCCGTAATCCCAGCATTTTGGGAGGCTGAGATGGGAGGGTCACTGGAGCCCAGGAGTTTAAGGCCAGCCTAGACAACATAGCAAGACTCCATCTCTTTAAAAAAAAAAAAAAAAAAAGTTAAAAAATTACCTGGGTGCCTGCCTGTAATCCCAGTGATTTAGGAGGTTGAAGCAGAAGGATTGCTTAAAGCCAGGAGTAGAAGACCAGCCTGAACAACAGAGTGAGACTTCATCTCTAAAAAAAAAATAGCCAGATGGTACAAGCCTGTGGTCCTAGCTACTCAGGAGGCTGAGGTGGGAGGATCACTTGAGCCCAGGAATTGGAGGCTGCAGTGATTTATGATCATGCCACTGCAATCCAGTCTGGGTGATAGAGAGCAAGACCCTGTCTCTAAAACTAAATAGGTAAAGACAGTTATTGGGAGAATTCTATGAGATGTGTAGATAGAAACACCAGGCATAAAATATGTGCTCAATTAATATTGGGTTCTCTTAGGGAAGCTTTCTTTTTCCCAAGAGCAGGTGTCTCAAGTAGGGCACTGCTGACATTTGGGGCCAGAAACTTCTTTGTTATCCGGGGCTGTCCTGTACATTGCCCGATGTTTAGCAACATCCCAGGCCTCTACCCCCTAGATGCCATTAGCACAACCCCCTCTCGGTTGTCATTTTGTGACAAAATGCCAAGTGACTGTCAAATATCCCCTAGGTGAATAAAATCACCACTGATTGAGAAGTATTCTCTGGAGGAATCTTAAGCAGTGCCTTGTGCTGGAACAGACCCTCGAGGGAGGTCCAGCTGTTACCTGGCCCCAGTGTGCCCATCCTGGGTAGCGTGTCTGGATTTGAGCCTGGGCATCTGCTCCCTTGTTTCAACTCCTGTGCCCACAGCACGGTGGACAGTTTTCAGAGCCTTTGGCCATGCCTGGTTCTGGATTCTGGGCCACTGCAGCTGGCACAGTACAACCAGGAATGGCTCCAATCATAACGGGATGGCTGGGGCCCCACAGACATCAGGGAGCTGTGCGGGCTGGGAGGCTTGTCAGCTGCTTCTCTCCCTGGCAGGGCTGAGGACAGGGCTTGGGGAGGGCATGGCATGAGTGAGCACTGGCTCTATTTCCTGGCTGCTTCCAGGGAGAAACACAGCTCTGGGAGGTCACAGCAAGGTGATGGTCTTGCAGGGGCGGCCGGGGGGGTGGGGGCTGCGGTGTGTTGAGGAGCAGTGTATGGACAGTACCAGAGACCAATGATCAGATCCACAGGGTCCTCTCTGTGCTGCCCGCAGGTACCCACTGTCTGCACCATGGTAGTTGTTCCTTTGAGTGGGACAGAGGGAAAGTCTGGGGGCATCCTGCCTCTGCTGTTCCAGCCTGTCTTTGGAGAGGGCCTCATGCTGATGTTCCTGGTCGGGGGTACCTCTGAAGAGCCACTCCCCAGGATGTGCCTTGAACTGGTTACTCAGACTGTATCATTTGTTCCTCAGACCTAACTCTGGGCCTCTCCTGTGGCAATCAGGACTCCTGGAGACATGACAATGCAAGCAGGCACTCTGGGGTCCCCTCCTGCTGCCCTGCAGGGGATTGCAGGCCCAGAGCCCCCAGGGAAGAGTCCAGACCTCCCTTCCTGTCGCCTCCCTATCCACCCCCTTTAATGCTCCTCCCCTCTTCTCTGCTGGCTGGGCAGGACCTGCAGCTCTGGGAGGCCGTCTACTCACCCCCTCCGCACTCACCTGGGGGTTGCCCCAGCCTGGGCACCTTGACCTCGCTGGCACTAACTCCCCAGGCCTCAGGCACTCTACCTCCTCTGTGTTTTGAAATCCGGCTTCTTGTCCCAACCCAACACCCTTTTCTGCGTCCCCTCCTAGCATCACCCCTCTCCTGGTGTGCCAAAACCTTTGGAGTCCTTCCACCTCTTCTTGAACCCTGAAACCCTCCTAAGGCTCCCTCCTGCTCCCAGAGTCGGGTCTCAGCTGCTGACCACGACATTCAAAGCCTCCCTTTCCAGCCTCTTCTCGGCCACAGCGTCCCTTCCCCAACCCCATCCCTACCCCGGGTAGGTAGAGAGGGCTTCTACTAGCTGGCCGACTCCTGCTGAGCCCTGGAGGCCTAACGCAAAGGCCATCCCCTCCGGAAAACCTCGCATGCTCTACCAAAAGCCATCGGGGCTTCTAAACTGCAGGGACTCGCCACTGTGCGGGGGTCCGGGACGCAGTGGCTGGAGAGGACACAGGGGAGGATCCTGGGGAAGGAATAATGGAGAGAGCCAAGGGGAGTGAGCGCGGCGGCCTCAAACTTCCCCCGGTTTCCCCTGCACCCCAGAGTGACCAAAGTGGGGAGGGGGTGAGTAGAGGGCCTGCCTCTACGGGGGAGAGGCGGGGCTCCCGGGAGGGGGCGGGGCCACCAAGAGGGGGCGGGAGCGGGGTTGCGGGCCCGGACCGTTCGGGAGGGGTCGCGCGCGTTCGCGGGGCAGAGGTGCGTGGAGTCGCGGCGCGCTCGCTCATCTCCCGGGCTTGGATACCCGCTTGCCCTTCGGCACCTGCCGCGTCGCGGTCCCCGGCTCCAGATGGGGAAGGACCAGGGCTTCTCTCGGCACTTTCGGTAGCTTCCCCGTCACGTCCGTCCCGCGCCTCCGGGAACCGTGCGCCCTGTGCGCCGTGGATCCGCTTCGGGCTGGTCTGAAGGGGCTGGGCTGGAGCGCGGAGGGGCTTCCCTGCTCTGGGTGGGCAACATCCGAGCCTGGGCGGAGCCCGGGGCCCAAGGAGGTTGGAAATAACCTGGGTGGGTACCGGGGCAGCGAGGTCTAAGCGTTGGGCGCTCAGAACCCGTGCGCAGCCCTAAAGAGTTGGTGTCGGGGCAAAAGGCTGATATTGAAAGACCAGTTTCCTTCCTACACCTGGGCTGGTCGAGGGGACATGACAGAGGGCCGAGACTGAGGTTGGGTGCTCTTGTGAAAATATGGGCATCTCGTCCTGAGTTTGGGGGGCACGACCTCTCCACTGCTGTGCTCCCTATGCTGAACCAGGGCACCTTGCCCCTTGCCACCAGTTCACTGGCTGATCAAGAGAAAGCTGGGTGGGGACCCGGGCACAGTGGCTCACGCCTGTAATCTCAGCACTTTGGGAGGCCGAGGGGGGTGAATCTCCTGAGGTCAGGAGTTTGAGACCAGCCTGACCAACATGGTGAAACCCCATCTCTACTAAAAATACAAAAAACAGCCGTGTATGGTGGTGCATGCCTGTAGCTCCAGATACTCAGGAGGCTGCAGCAGAAGAATCACTTGAACCTGGGAGGCAGAGGTTGCAGTGAGCCAAGATTGTGCCCCTGCACTCCATCCTGGGTGGCAAAGAGTCTGTCTTAAAAAAAAAAAAAGAGAGAGAGAGAGAAAGCTGGGTTGGGACAGGGAATGGATGGGGGTGGGGTGGGTGGGGGTAGTCCCTAGTACGAACTTGGGGTTGGATTAAGACCTGACCCTGGCAGAAAGAACAGAACTGACCCTGAGTGCAAGGTCATTGTGTGGCCCCCAGAGAGGCCTGTGGCCTCAGAGAGGCCTGTTGGCATAGAGTCCCAGGACAATGATTGCTGGACTGCCAGTCAAAGGGATAGTGACTGGCGACAATAGTTGCTGTGGCCCCACTGTTCCTGGCCCTGCTGGGTCAGTCGATTTAGGGCAGACCCAGGGCTGGAGACCCTGGGCCAGACTGAGCTGCATGGAAGGCCCATAGGAGCTAGGTTGGATGTCTGGCTTACCAGGCAGCCTTGACTTCTGTCTCACCCCTAAAAACACCAAGTAAGGAAAGGGCTGCTCAACCTTCTTTCCTCTGTACAGTTGGTGACAGCCTGGTTCCCACCTGGGAGGGCAGGGCTTTTTCTTTTTTTTTTTTTTTCCAAAACTGAGTCTCACTCTGTTGCCCAGGCTGGAGTGCAGTGACTCAATCTCAGCTCACTGAGAGGGGTTTGTCTTCTGGGTTCGGGCAATTCCCATGCTTCAGCCTCCTGAGTAGCTGGGATTACAGGCATATGCCACCATGCCCGGCTAAGTTTTGTATTTTTAGTAGAGACAGAGTTTCACCACGTTGGCCAGGCTGGTCTTAAACTCCTGACTTTAGGTAATCTGCCTGCCTCAGCTTCCCAAAATGCTGGGATTACAGGCTTGAGCCACCTCGCCTGGATGATAGGGTCTTTTCTAACTGCTGCTGGAAGGTAGAGCTGTGATGTCCTCTTGACCCCTGCCCAGGTTGGACCCAGGGGTTGGGTGCATGGAGTGATATCTTCTTCAGAGTCTGTTACTGGAGTCAGAAGTGAGGTGGACAGTCTCAAGTGGGTGTGTCCTTTTTCCTTTGCCTCAACGTGAGGGTTGAGGTCTGGGAGGCAGTGGGGAATGTGGAAGCCAGGCAGATGGAGGGGTCAGGCTCCGGAGACTTTGAGTGACCATCTTAGGGGATGAGGCTAAGTTTCCAGGTTTGCAGAAAGCATTGCAGGTGGGTGGGAATGGGCACCGGGCAAAGGTGAGCAGGATATTCATCCTGGCCTTCTGGTCATCCAGATGATCCAGACCTGGAGCAGAGCTCACTGTGGGGACAGAGCCTCCTCCTTGAGAATCCATGCCCACTTCCTCCCACCAGGCAACTTATTTTGCCCGCCTGGCATAATTACTCCTATCCACAGAGGTGGAGGGAAGTGTGGGGGCCACTGGGACACCTCAGAGGGGTTTGTATTTCAGCTGACTGCAAGGCCACTGATCCCTTCTCCCTTCTCTCCATCATCTTGCCCTTGGCCATGGCATTTGGTACAAGGAACAGGGAAGGGAGCTTTGGGATGCAGCCAGGGAGACCTCACAGGCAACTGGACCTTCAGGGGCTCTTGTTAGAGGTCCTGCCACAGTGCTGAGGCTCTGAAGGCTGGGCTCCAATGCCAACTGTGCCACAGGCCAACTGTGTAACCGAGGAGAGCTACGGGTCCTCTCTGTGCCTCAGAATCCTCTGCCACAGACCAGAGAGTCCATCAGGACGTTAACTGCTGCCATTACTCAGAGATGCGGGTAGGCTGCTGGCAGACTGCCTGTTTACCAAGCCTCTCTGGTGTGCCGAGCCCTGGCCAATCACGGTGGCTCATGATTGAACTACAGACCAAACCCTCAGAAAGCCACCAAGGCTGGGTGTTGTAGCTCACGCCTGTAATCCCAGCACTTTGAGAAGTGGAGGTGGGAGGATCGCTTGAGGCCAGGGGTTTGCTACCAGCCTGGGCAACATAGAGCCTCAGCTCTACAAAAGAAAAAGAAAAAGAAAAAAATGCTGGGTGCGGTGGCCCACCCCTGTAATCCCAGCACTTTGGGAGGCTGAGGTGGGCAGATCACCTGAGGTCAGGAGTTCAAGACCAGCCTGGCCAACATGGTGAAACTCCATCTCTACAAAGATACAAAACTAACCAGGAGTGCTGGTGGCCACCTCTAATCCCAGCTACTCTGGAGGCTGAGGTGGAAGAATCATTTGAACCCAGGAAGCGGAGGTTGCAGTAAGCCGAGATCGTGCCATTGCACTCCAGCCTGAGCAACAGAGCAAGACTCTGTCTCAAGAAAAAAAAAAAAAAAAAAGGCCGGGGGCGGTGGCTCACGCCTGTAATCCCAGCACTTTGGGAGGCTGAGGCAGGTGGATCATGAGGTCAAAAGATCGAGACCATCCTGGTCAACATGGCGAAACCCCGCCTCTATTAAAAATACAAAAAATTAGCTGGGCATGGTGGTACGTGCCTGTAATCCCAGCTACTCGGGTGGCTGAGGCGGGAGAATTGCCTGAACCCAGGAGGCGGAGGTTATGGTGAGCCGAGATCGCGCCATTGCACTCCAGCCTGTGTAACAAGAGCAAAACTCTGTCTCAAAAAAGAAAAAAAAAAAAATAGCCAGGCCTGGTGGCATGTACCTGTAGTCCTAGCTACGAGGGAGGTTGAGGCAGGAGGATCCCTTGAGACCAGGAGTTCCAGGTTACACTGAGTTATGATCAAGCTGTGATCATGCTATGATCGTGCCACTGTACTCTAGCCTGGAAGACAGAGCAAGACCCCGTCTCAAAAGAGGGAAGAAAAAAACAGAGACAGAGAAAGAGAGAGTTGCTAGCCCTGCAGCAGAGACCCACAGGCCTTCCCCCTGCCTCTCACTTCCAAGGTAACTCCTTTGAGAACAGGAGCCACAGTCCCTTCAGCTTTGAACCCCAGTTCCCAGATGGCACAGATAGCAGGGGCTCCCTAAGTACATGTAGAATTAAATTGAAAGGAGACCAGTATTGGGTGTGGAGCCTCGTTAAGCTAAGGAAGCAATGAATCGGAGCAGGCTGGGGCGAGGGCCTGGAGAGAGCTTAAAGGGACTGAAGGTGGCAGAAGCAGGGGTCCTGGCAGATATCTGAGTGGGCAGCTGCAGATGAGGCTGGCCACAGAAGCAAGCAGGAAGACTGAGGTGTGGTGAGGGGCTGCGGGAACTCAGACCAGCTTGAGGGCTCCAGTTTCCTCCAGCAGAGCCACCTAGAGACGAGCTGGGAGACAGTGTGTTGTGGGGGTCCCTGGCTCGCACTTGGCCTGGCGGGTGCAGGGCAGTTGGGGGAGATATCAGGGAAGGAAGACAGGCAGGAGGAGGAACGGGTCCACGGATTGGCTTTGTGGGGCTCGGGCCCTGCAGAGGCCAGAGTCATGAAGGACGGTCTGAATGTGCCATTCCCGAGGTGGAGCGGGGGCGCAAATCCGAGCACCGAGGGGAGACTGGGGTGCCACTGGCTGCTGTTCCCCCAAAACCCTCCGCCACTCCTGGGAAGGGGCTGGAGAGCGGAGGGCGGCACCCACGAGGACGCCCCTTCGGGCCACGGTTTGCCGAGATCCGGGGTCCGGGGACGCGGCCCCACTCTTCCGTCTTCGCCGGCAGGATCTTCATCCCCAAGAAGCACCGGGCGCGCTTCGACGAGGTGGTGTCGCAGGGCCTCCTGGGCAAGCTGTGCCGCGCCCGCCGGGCCCAGGGCGCTCAGCGACTGCGCCGGAGCCGCAGCGAGGAGAGGCCAGAGCGCCTCCTGGTGTCCACGCGCGCCAGCGCCCCGCCGCGCCGCCCCGACGAGCCGCCCCCGCGCAGGGCCTCCTTGCTGGTGGGCGGCCTCGCTGGCCCCGGGGGCGCGCGCAGGTACGCGGGGCTCACAGGCACTGGCCGCGGACCCCTCCCTGTGGGTGGGCTCGGGACCCAGACCCGGGGAGAGTGCGCAGGGGCGGGGCGGGGCGGGGCTGCTGGGGTGCAGAAGGGACCGAGAGGTTAAGGGGAAAAGGACACGGGACGTCTCTCCCCCGCTGCACTCCAGGGCCCCTTCTCCATCATGCTGCTCGCCCCTTCTTTCCCCCCCCCCAGGACTGTCCGAGTCTACAAGGGCAACAAGAGCTTCGGCTTCACACTTCGCGGCCACGGGCCTGTCTGGATCGAGTCTGTCCTGCCTGGTGAGGGGTGGGCTGGTTGCCCTAAGAGTCCCTAAGGCCCAGAATAGGGTAAAGGACCCCGTGATGGCTCTCCAGGGTCACTGTACCCCATGTAGGCTCCTGCTCAGCAACCCCTCCCGTCTACATAAGGTACCATCCTTATGTAGACGGTGTCCCCTGAGTGTCCCAGAGCCAGAGGATCTGAATCCCACTCCTACCTAAGGTGCTTGAGGCCAGAGCCTTCTGCCTGAGCTGGGGTACCCCACCCCTGCCCCTGTAAATTCAGCATCACCCCAACCTGAGGGAGCCAGGTTCTGCATCCAGACCTTTCCTATGTCCACAGGGAGGGTCAGGGCCACTGTCCAGGACCCTGGGACAGCCAGGACTGAGCTGGTGCCTACCTAGACTGTGCCCACGCTGAACTGGGCACTTGCCTGTCAGGCCAGACTCAGAGAGCCAAAAGGGCCTCAGGGCCTCTGCCTGTGACTCTCTGCCTCTGCCTCTAACCCATGCTGAATCTGGACTCCCCTCTCCTACCACCCCGCCTGCCCCTTCTTGTTCCTGAAATCATGCATCTTTTTAATTTTATTTTACTTTACTTATTTTATTTTATTTGTTTTAATTATTTTTTTGAGACTGAGTCTCACTCTGTCTCCAGGCTGGAGTGCAGTGGTACCATCTCGGCTCACTGCAACCTCTGCCTCCCGGATTCAAGCAATTCTCCTGTCTCAGCCTCCGGAGCAGCTGAGACTACAGGCGTGTGCCACCATGCCGGCTAATTTTTTGTATTTTTATTAGAGACAGGGTTTCACCGTGTTAGCCAGGATGGTCGCAATCTCCTGAGCTTGTGATCCACCCACCTCGGCCTCCCAAAGTGCTGGGATTACAGGCATGAGCCACTGTGTCCCTCCTATTTTATTTTAATGAGATAGGGTCTCCCTCTGTCACCCAGGCTAGAGTGCATTGGCACGAACTTGGCTCACTGCAACCTGCACCTCCTAGGCTCAGGTGATCCTCCCATCTCAGCCTCCCAAGTAGCTGGGACCACAGGCTCACGCCACCATGTGTGGCTACTTTTTTGTATTTCTGGTAGAGAAAGGGTTTTGCCATATTGCCCAGGCTGGTCTCGAACTTCTTAGCTCAAGTAATCCTCCTGCCTTGGCCTCCCAAAGTGCTAGGAGTACAGGCATGAGCCATCACACCCAGCCTATATTTTATTTATTTTATTTTATTTATTTTGAGGTGGAGTTTCACTCTCATTGCTCAGGCTGGAGTGCGGTGGTGCAATCTCGGCTCACGTAAGCCTCCGCCTCCCAGGTTCAAGCAATTCTACTGCCTCAGCCTTCTGAGTGGCTGGGATTACAGGCACCTACCACCACACCTGGCTAATTTTTTTGTATTTTTAGTAGAGATGGGGTTTCTCCATGTTGGCCAGGCTGGTCTCGAACTCTTGGCCTCAGGTGATCCACCTGTCTTGGCCTCCTAAAGTGCTGGGATTACAGGCATGAGCCACCACACTCAGCCTATTTTATTTTAAGAGATGGGGTCTCCCTCTGTTTTCCAGGCAGGATTGCAGTGGCATGATCATAGCCCACTGCAGCCTCAAACTCCTGGGCTCAAGGGATCCTCCTGCCTCAGCCTCCTAAATGTCGGAATTGCAGGTGTGAGCCACCAGGCCCAACCGTGGCATCTTGAAGAAGGCAGCCTCTCCAGTGCAAGAATCCCTTTCTTCCTGCCACTCCAGTGGGGCAGAAGTGTGTGTGTGCTCATATTCATTGTGGAAGGTGTTTGTAGGGCAGAAGTGTCTCCTAGAGCAGAATTGAACTCTGTAACCACCTGCTCAGAACTGGGTTACCTGTTCTGTCCTGCATCAGTCCCCTCCCAGCACCTAAGTGTAATGCTCCTGGTTACACATACCTTTGGTGGCCATGCCATTGCATTCTTTCCACATTCTGCATGTCACTGTCTCCAGTGGATGGATCCGTGAGCTGGGCATCATCTGATCCTATAGTCCCAGGACTGATCCCATGCCTTTCCCATCATAGGAAGCTAAATGGATGTTTAGATGGAAGCTTTACAGCTGGGGAAAGTGAGGCCTGTAGTCCCTGCCCCAGAAGAGCACTGACGTGTCAGGCCAACAGGCTTCGGACTGTTCCGAGACTTGATCCTGATAACTGGCATGTTTGGATCCTTTCCCAATTTGAGCATCACTAAATTTTTTGACACCATATGGTAAGCAAAAAGCCTAAAGCTGCTCTCTAGAGAGCTTCCTCTAAAAACAATTAATCTCAGCCAGGCGTGGTAATCCCAGCACTTTGGGAGGCTGGGGGGGGGGGTGGAACACCTGAGGTCAGGAGTTCGAGACCAGCCTGGCCAATATGGTGAACCCCTGTCTCTACTAAAAATACAAAAATTAGCCAGGCATGGGGCTGGCACCTGTAGTCCCAGCTACTCAGGAAGCTGAGGCAAGAGAATTGCTTGAACCCGGGAGGTGGAGCTTGGAGTGAGCCAAGTTTGCACCACTGCTCTCCAGCCTGGGTGACAGAGCAAGACTTCGTCTCAGAAAAAAAAAGAATGATTAATCTCTCCTCTGTGGATGTGGCTGTTCCAACCATGCCACCACCACCATCCTCATCCCAGTCTCTCCCACATGTGTAGCCAGAGATACTTGGCCTAGGGGCTTGCTAAAATCCAGGTGTGGCTGGGTGCACTGGCTCACACTTGTAATCCCAGCCTTTTGGGAAGCTGAGTCAGGAAGATCACTTGAACCCAGGAGTTTGAGACCAGCCTGGTCAACATAGCGAAGGACATGCCTGTAGTCCCAGCTACTCAGGAGGCTGGGGTGGGAGGATTGCTTGAGCCCAGGAGTTCAGCACTGCAGTGAGCTATGATTGTGCCACTGCACTCCAATCTGGGTGACAGAGGAAGACCCTGTCTCAAAAAAAGAAAAAAAAATTCCGGGTCTGCTGTTCTCAACCCGACTCTCAAGTTAGTGATCCCATGTCTTACCTGTCATAGGAAGTCAAATGGATGCTTAGATGCAAGGTTTTACAGATGGGGAAACTGAGACATGGAGAGGCTCTGGTAAATTAAGGACCAGAAACTAGGATCTCCTGACTCCTGGCCCAGTGATCTTTGATCCCCTGCGACAGCCTCTCTAGTCATGCAGCTATTCAAGGCAGGCCAGATTGGATTCGCTGCCACCATCACTCTCTCCTTTTCAGTCCAGGGAAAGGACTTCCCCATCTCACCTCTCCCAGGAAGTCTTCCCTGATTGTTCTCCCTCTTCTCTGGACAGTTTCCATCTCCCCCAGAGTGAAATTCTCACAATCTGAGAGTATATTTTATTTAGGCATTGATCATTTTCCCTACTTCTTTCAGAATTAAGTTTAGAATGATGACTAATAAAAGAGGCAGAAAGAGGCCAGGTGTGGTGGCTCATGCTTGTAATCCCAGCACTTTGGGTGACTGAGACAGGAGGATCATTTGAGGCCAGGAGTTTTAGACCAGCCTGAACAATATGGTGAAACTTCGTCTCTACAAAAAATACAAAACTTAGATGGCCGGGCACAATAGCTCACACCTGTCATCCCAGCACTTTGGGAGGCCAAGGCGGGCGGATAACTTGAGCTCAGGAGTTAGAGGCCAGCCTGGGCAACATGGTGAAACCCCATCTCTACTAAAAACAAACACACAAATTAGCCAGGCATGGTGGCAGGCACCTGTAGTTCCACCTACTCAGGAGGCTGAGGGGAAGAATAGCTTGAACCCAGGAGGCAGAAGTTGCAGTGAGCTGAGATCATGCACTTGCACTCCAGCCTGGGTGATAGAGCGAGACTCCATCTCAAAAAAAAAAAAAAAAATAGCCCAGAGTGGTGGTACATGCCTAGGTCCCAGCTACTCAGAGTCTCAGGTGGTAGGATTGCTTGAGCCCAAGAGGTCGAGGCTTCAGTGAACTGTGATTACACCACTGCACTGCAGCAAGACCTTGTCTCAAACAACACAAAACAAAACAAAAAACAGAAAGTAATTCTCCTGAAACAAAAAGGAATCCCTGATGGGACCTTTCTATGCAGAGCTAAGCACAGTATATGGAGCAGGGACTAGAGATGTACTGATGCTGCCTAAGTACTGCCCTCTGGACCTTGCTCTTCTCCAGCACTGGGGGTTCATGCTGTGCCCCGACTAGGGGGTCACTCCCTTGGTCCTTGGATCCTTAAAGCAGCTGCGATTGGAGATGTGCAGAGTCTATTGCACGGATCTATCGACCTTATTTGACTCTCCTCTGCCACCCATGCCTATGGATCTCTGTTTTTTAGGTTTTTTTTTTTTTTTTTTGTAGAGACAGAGGTCTCGCTTTGTTGCCCAAGCTGGTCTCGAACTCCTGGGCTCAAGCAATCCTCATGCCTTGGCCTCTCAAAGTGCTGGGATTACAGGTGTTAGCCACCATGCCTGGCCAGCTGTGGGTCTCTGAGTTTCCATTTCTTGCCTGTAAAACAGGACAGCATCCTGCTCTCGAAGTGGTACCCTGCCCAGCTGACCGGCACAACCTCTCTTCTTGCTTCCAGGGAGCCCAGCTGACAATGCTGCCCTCAAGTCAGGTGACCGGATCCTCTTCCTCAACGGACTGGACATGAGGTCAGTGGCTACTGGGGACACTAGAGGTTGATGATGAGCTGCCCCACCCCCTGCAAGACTCCTGCCTTCTTGGGGCACCCAGGCCATGGTCCCGATCTCCTCTCACCAGTTGGTCCCCAGGATCTGTCCCTCTTCCAGTGGGAACTCTTGAATCTAACCCTCCCCCTCGCCAGCCGCCAACTCTAGCCAGGACCTCAGTTCATCCTTCCAACCAGAAAATACCCCAGCTCCATGCTGGGGACACAGAGAGGCACAGAGGTGGTCTTGCTGTGTGGCCCCTGTGGGCAGGACAGGGAGGTCTGGCTGGTGGCCGTGGACCAGGCTCACCCCAGTCAGGCCTTCCTGGGCCCTCTCTGCTTGGCAGGAACTGCTCCCATGACAAGGTGGTGTCCATGCTGCAGGGCAGTGGTGCCATGCCCACGCTGGTGGTGGAGGAAGGGCTCGTCCCGTTTGCCAGTGGTGAGAACTCCATGGACACTTGGCTTTCTTGGTCCACAGCAACCCTGCCCCGGCTGCTATGTGTGAGATTCACAGTGCAGAGGACTCAGCTATTCTCCTAAACCTGCAGCTTGCCTTCCCAGGACTGCCCCCTAAGTGGTACTATAAAATCCCAGTGAGGCTGGGCACGGTGGTTCATGCCTGGAATCCTAGCACTTTGGAGGCCGAGGTGGGAGGATCACTTGAGGCCAGGAGTTTGAGACCAGCCTGGGCAACATGGCACAACTCTGGCTCTACTAAAAACACAAAAATTAGCTGGGCATGATCACACATGCCTGTAGTCCCAGCTACTCGGGAAGCTGAGGCAAGACAATCGCTTGAACCCAGGAGGCGGAGGTTGCCATGAACCAAGATTGCGCCACTGCACTCCAGCCTGGGTGACAGGCTGAGACTCTGTCTTAAAAATAAAAAAAGGGCCAGGCGCGGTGGCTCATGCCTGTAATCCCAGCACTTTGGAAGGCAGAGGCAGGCGGATCACAAGGTCAGGAGATCTAGACCATCCTGGCCAACATGGTGAAACCCTGTCTCTACTAAAAATACAAAATTAGCCTGGCATGGTGGTGCACACCTGTAGTTCCAGCTACTCGGGAGGCTGAGGCAGGAGAATCACTTGAACTCAGGAGGCAGGAGAATCACTTGAACTCAGGAGGCAGAGATTGTAGTGAGCCGAGATCATGCCACTGCACTCCCTCCTGGGCAACAGAGTGAGACTTCATCTCAGAAAAAGACAAAAACAAAAATGAAAACAAAAACCCTAGAGCACAGCTTCAGGGACCCTTCCCAGGGGTGACTCCCTCTATCCCTGGCCCCAGTGTCGGGCAGCAGGCATGTCTTCCTATGCATGGCACTGGACAGCCACACCCCAGCTCAGGAGGTCTGCTGACCTCAAAAGCCAGGGAAACGGCACCTGGCCTGGGGACTCTGGGTCACTCTTGCCTCTCCTGCCTGTGGTCCCAGCAGACTCTGATTCTCTGGACTCGCCCAACCCGTCGTCAGCGCTTACCTCCCTGCAGTGGGTGGCGGAGATCCTGCCATCCAGCATCCGGGTCCAAGGGAGGACCTTCAGCCAGCAACTGGAGCACCTGCTCACGCCTCCTGAGCGCTACGGGGTCTGCCGGGCCCTCGAGAGCTTCTTCCAGCACAGGTGGCTGGGCCAGAGCTGGGGTGGGGACCTGCCCTGGGTCGGCCCTAAGTCCTGCCTAGACTCACATCCTAATCTCCCTGCCTGAGCCCCCTCAGTCCCAATCTCCTGGGGGATGCTCAGGAAGGTAGCAGCTGGTATCAGGGGCCCCAGGGTGGTGGGCAATTGAGCTGCCCTGGAACAAATTCTGACTCTGACACCTCCGATAGCCACATGACCTTGTGCAAGTCACAGCCTTCTCTGTGAAGTGAGGCAGACGGAGACTACCTGCCGCATTCTTTTTTTTTTTTTTTTAGGCGGAGTCTCTCTCTGTTGCCCAGGTGGGAGTGCAGTGATGTGATTTTGGCTCACTGCAACCTCTGCCTCCTGGGTTCAAGCGATTCTCCTGCCTCAGCCTTCCAAGTAGCTGGGATTACAACCATGCACCACCACACCCAGCTAATTTTTGTCTTTTTAGTAGAGACAGGGTTTCACCATGTTGGTCAGGCTGGCCTCGAACTCCTGACCTCATGATCCACCCACCTTGGCCTCCCAAATACCTGCAGCATTCTTGATGGGACCCACCTGTGGGCACTTGTTATGGTCCAGGCCCTTGGGTATAATGTTGGTGTCTTTCTTTTTGGACCTCAACTACAGCCAGGTGCGTTTATCTCACTCCTTGGTCCATGAGGTCATTTCCATGGTCTCTGAAAAGCCTGCCCCTTATCTGTACCTTTTTGTTTTCTTTCAAGGGCTTTGCTTTTTGGTTTTTGTTTTGTTTCATTTTGTTTTTGGGACAGTTTCGCTCTTGTTGCCCTGGCTGGAGGGCAATGGCTTGATCTCAGCTCCCTGCAACCTCCGCCTCCCAGGTTCAAGCGATTCTCCTGCCGCAGACTCCCAACTAGCTTGGATTACAGGCCTATGCACCACCATGCCCGGCTAATTTTGTGTTTTTAGTAGAGACAGGTTTTCTCCACGCTGGTCAGGCTGGTCTCGAACGCCCGACCTCAGGTAATCCACCCACCTCCGCTTCCCAAAATGCTGGGATTACAGGCATGAGCCATCGCATGCCCAGCCTGGTTTGGTTTTGTTTTTCAAAAAGGATGGTGGAGGGGGTCTCACTATGTCACCCAGGCTGGTATCGAGGGCTCAAGTGATCCTCCCAAAGTGCTAGAATTACATACATGAGCCATTGTACCTGGCTTTAAAGAGTCTTAAGATGTAATTCACCTTCTATACAGTTCAACCCATTTAATTATACAATTCAGTGGTGTTTAGTATATTCACAAATACGTGCAAACATCACATGGTCCATTTTAAAACCTCATCATATCAAAAAGAAACCCAGACCAAACATCTATAATCCCATCACTTTGGGAGGCTAAGGCAGAAAACTTGCTTGAGCCCAGGAGTTCAAAACCAGCCTGGGCAACAGAGCAAGAAGCTGTATCTACAAAAAGAAAAAATCAGCTGGGCATGGCGGCTCGTACCTATAGTTCCAGTTCCTTTGATGTGGGCGGGTCGCTTGAGCCCAGGGTTTCAAGGCTGCAGTGAGCCTTGATTGTGCCACTGCACTCCAGCCTGGGTGACAGTGTGAGGCCCTGTCTCAAAAAAAAAAAAAAAAAAAAATCAGGCTGGTCGTGGTGGGTCACTCCTGTAATCCTAGCACTTTAGGAGACCAAGGCAGGTGGATTGTCTGAGCTCAGGAGTTCAAGACCAGCCTGGGCAACACAGTGAAACCCTGTCTCTACTGAAATACAAAAAAATTAGCCAGGCATGGCGGCGTGTGCCTGTAGTCACAGCTGTTTGGGAGGCTGAAGCAGGAGAATTGCTTGAACCCAGAAGGCAGAGGTTTCAGTGAGCCAAGATCATGCCACTGCACTCCAGCCTGGGTGACAGAACAAGACTTCATCTTCTCCCCCCTCATTGTGCTATATAGAGTATTTTGTGTCTGACTTATTCACCAATTAATGTGTTTAGCCCTGTCCACATTGCTTTGTGTATATGTCATACATTGATTATAACTGCAGTCAAAGTCCTGTGGATCACAGTGGTGTCCAACTTTTTATTTTTGTTAGTTTCTTAGCCATAGAAGTGACATCCTGTTATTTTAATTTGGTTTTCTTCTATTACTAATTATTTTAAGTATCTTTTAATATGCTGATGAACTTTTTCTGGGATTTTCTCTAAAAATTACCTGTTCATATCCTTTGTCCATTTTTGTTTTCTTGGAATTTTTGTTCTTGTTGACTGGTATGAAGTTCCTTGTATGTTTTATTTTATTTTATTTTATTTTCTGAGACAGGGTCTCACTCTGTCGCCCAGGCTGGAGTGCAGTGGCACAAATACAGCTCACTGCAACCTGAAACTCCCAGGCTCAAGTGATCCTCCTACCTCTGCCTCCCAGGTAGCTGGGACTACCATGCCCCCCTAATTTTATTTTTTATTTTTATTTTTTTAGTAGAGACAGGGTTTTGCCATGTTTTCCAGGCTGGTCTTAAACTGGGCTCAAGTGATGTGCCCACCTTAGCCTCCCAAAGTGCTGGGATTACAGGTGTGAGCCACTGCCCCCGACCCTTTGTACATTTTATTTATTATTTATTTCATCTATTTATTTATTTTGAGACAGAGTCTTGCTCTGTTGCCTAGACTGGAGTGCAGTGGCATGATCTTGGCTCACTGCAACCTCTGCCTCCCAGGTTCAAGCGTTTCTCCTGCCTCAGCCTCCTGAGTAGCTTGGATTACAGGCACCCACCACCACGCCCGACTAATTTTTGTACTTTTAGTAGAGACGGGGTTTCACCTTGTTGGCCAAGCTGGTCTCAAACTCCTGACTTCAGGTGATCAACCCACCTCAGCCTCCCAAATTGCTGGGATGACAGGCGTGAGCCATGACGCCTGGCCATCCTTCTACATTTTAAACACTGATTTCTCCTTGATTTTGAATGTTGTAAATTTCTCTCCCATGTTACTTCTGTTATTAAGTCTGTTGTGTCTAATATTAATGTGTCTAAGTTGGGCTTCCTTGATTTTGCATAGTCAAACTGGCCACATTTTTGGTTTTAGAGTTTTGGCTTTTGAAATTTTAAGAAGTCCTTCCCTGCTTCTAGGTCAAAAGATATTATCCTACTTTATTTTTATTTATTTATTTATTTTTATTAATTATTATTATTTTGAGACGGAGTCTTGATCTGTTGCCCAGGCTGGAGTGCAGTGGCTCAGTCTCAGCTCACTGCAATCTCCACCTCCCAGGTTCAAGTGATTCTCCTGCCTCAGCCTCCCCAGTAGCTGGGATTACAGGCACATACCACCACACCCAGCTAAATTTTATATTTTTATTAGAGAGGGGGTTTCACCATTTTGGCCAGGCTGGTTTCGAACTCCTGAGCTCATGATCTACCCGCCTTGGCCTCCCAAAGTGCTGGGATTACAGGCATGAGGTCATGTCTGACCTATTTTTATTTTTATTTTATTTATTTTTTGAGACAGAGTCTTGCTCTGTGGCCCAGGCTGGATGACAGTAATGCAGTCTCGGCTCACTGCAACTTTTGCCTCCCAGGCTCAGGAGATTCTTTTGCCTCAGCCTCCTGAGTAGCTGGGATTACAGGTGCGCACCACCATGCCCACTAAATTTTTGTATTTTTTGTAGAAACAGGGTTCACCATGTTGGCCAAGCTGATCTCAAACTCCTGATCTCAGGTGATCCACCTGCCTCAGCCTCCCAAAGGGCTGAGATTACAGGCATGAGCCACCGTGCCTGGCCTGCTCTATGTGTTTTTTGTTTTTTTGAGACAGAGCCTTACTCTGTCACCCAGGCTGGGGTGCAGTCTTGGCTCACTGCAACCTCCACCTCCTGAGTTCAAGCAGTTCTCCTACCTCAGCCTTCTGAGTAGCTGGGACTACAGGTGTGTGCCACCATGCCTGGCTAATTTTTGTATTTTTAGTAGAGTCGGGGTTTCACTACATTGGCCATGCTGGTCTCAAACTCCCGACTTGAGGTGATCCACTGCCTAAGCCTCCCAATGTGCTGGGATTACAGGCATGAGCCACCAGCCTGGCCTGCTCTATATGTTTTAATCTTCACAACAGCTCTATGAGGTAGATGCTATTTTTATCCCCATTTTACAGATCAGGAAACTGAGGCACAGAGAAGGTAAGTCACTTGAGAAAGGTCACTTAGCTGGTAAGTGGCAGAGCCAAGATTGGAGTCTGGCTACCCTGTCCCTGGAGCCTGCCTTCCTGCTTACTTTTTTTTTTTTTTTTTTTTTTTGAGACAGAGTCTCACTCTGTTACCCAGACTGGGGTGCAGTGGCATGATCTCAGCTCACTGCAACCTCCACCTCCCAGGCTCAAGCGATTCTCCTGCCTCAACCTCCCAAGTGGCTGGGATTACAGGTGCATGCCACCATGCCCAGCTAATTTTTATATTTTTAATAGAGATGGGATTTCACCATGTTGGCCAGGCTGGTCTCTAACTCCTGACCTCAAACGATTCACCTACCTCAGCCTCCCAAAGTGCTGGGATTACAGGCATGCACCACCAGGCCCGGCCCCCACTTCTCTGTCTTTCAAGGGCAGGGACAGGGCATGAGACCAGAGGCTGTGGCCTGGAAGTGCCATCTTGTCCACCCCCACTCTGTCATCATGGTGATCCCCTGAGTATTGCGCCTTGCACCCTCACCCAGGAACATCGACACGCTCATCGTTGATGTCTACCCTGTGCTGGACACCCCTTCCAAGCAGGTCCTGTGGCAGTTCATCTACCAGCTGCTGACCTATGAGGAGCAGGAGCTCTGTCAGGAGAAAATTGCATGCTTCCTGGGCTACACTGCCATGACGGGTAAGCATCTTCTCCCCTGCCCCTTCCCTGCCTGCAGCTGCTGACTATCCAACCAACCAGGTGAACAGCCTGGGTGAGAAAGCCAGACTCTGTCTCAACCAAAAAGGAAGGGAGGGAGAGTGGGAGAGAGGGAGGGAGATAAGGGAGAGCCGCTGCAGAGTTGCTGGCCCACAGTTTACTAGGATTTTAGCAAGAAGCTCGGGCTCCATGCTGGATGGCACATGTCTTACATATCTGCCTAGACTCAAAAAAGTTGTATTTTGGCTGGGAGCAGTGGCTCACGTGTGTAATCTCAGCACTTTGGAAGGCCGAGGCAGGTGGATCACCTGAAGTCAGGAGTTAGAGACCAGCTTGGCCAACATGCTGAAACCCATTCTCTACTAAAAATACAAAATGTTAGCCAGGTGTAGTGGCAGACACCTGTAATCCCAGCTACTCGAGAGGCTGAGGCAGGAGAATTGCTTGAACCTGGGAGGTGGAGGTTGCTGTGAGCTGACATGGTGCCATTGCACTCCAGCCTGGGCAACAATTATGAAACTCCGTCTCAAAAGAAAAACAAAACTATTTCACCCATAATCCTCTCTGGGCAGCAGTGACTTCGCATGGGGTGAGCACAAGGCATTGAGACTCTGGAAACTCTTGTCATGAGATCTCTGCTGGGCCCCCGAGCTCAGGCCAGCTGCATTCTGGTGCTGCTCCCGGCACCTGGTTTCTTGCCCCAGGGCTTCCTTTCCAGAGCTGTTCTGGTGGCAAGCAGGGCAGGCCCCATAGCCTGGGGTCCACATATTGCTTCGGATGACATCTGCCCTCCTGTCCCTGTTTTGGAGGTCCCTTGTCTGGCTGAGAGGACAAGAGGGCCCCATGTTCCCTGCGTGTCCCACAGCAGAGCCAGAGCCTGAGCTGGACCTGGAGTCGGAGCCCACGCCCGAGCCCCAGCCCCGGAGCTCCCTTCGAGCCTCCTCCATGTGCCGCCGCAGCCTCCGGTCGCAGGGCGTGGAGGCTGGCCTCAGCTGCGGTAAGGCTGGTGTCGGGGTTGGGGGTACTGAGTGGAGCTCAGTTTTTCTACCTGCAAAATGGGCTTGGTGGCAGAGGAATTCCAGGGAATGGGGATAAGCAGGGCTCAGGAGTCGCCCTCCTGGGTCTGCCAAGCCTGTTGGTTCTGGGCCGGAGCCTGAGCCTTAGAGCTCAGAAATGGTAATGACATTGTTCTCTGGTAGGTCCCAGCGAGTGTCCTGAGATGCCTCTTTCCCTGATCCCAGGCGAGCGCCAGGCGGGCGATGGCACGTCCCTCCCTGAGACCCCCAACCCCAAGATGGTGAGACCTTCTCTCTGCCCTCCAGGTGGGGTCAGTAGGGGACAGGGAATGGACAGTCCATAGGACTGGGCCCAGGAGACCCAGGCCAAGGCTCCTCTGTGGCTGCTTCAGGCTGGGGCAGATCTCTGCCTCCCACACTACCCAGGCCTGGCTGCTGAGGCCAAAAGTTAGGGCCGTGAGGGGAAGTAGGGTGGGCTGGACTCACCCCCACTTCCCTCCAGATGTCAGCCGTCTATGCAGAGCTTGAGTCTCGACTGAACAGCAGCTTCAAAGGGAAGATGGGGACCATGTCCAAATCCCGGGCTTCCCCTCCAGGACCCAGCTCAGCAGTCGCCGCAGGTAGGGCTCCAGGCTCTGTCATCTTGACTGTCCGGGTATTACCCTGAACCCCAGGCTCAGCCCTGGAGCTGCTTCTCTGCTCCATCAGAGTCAGGGTCATCCCAGTCCCTCCCATGGCCCTGTGATCATCACCTCACCTGCCGATCAACAAAGTAGCCTGGGCACACCTGTAATCCTAGCACTTTGGGAGGCCAAGGCAGGAGGATTGATTGAGCCCAGGAGTTTGAGACCAGCCTGGCAACATAGTTTTGTATTTTTCTCTACCAAAAAAATACAAAATTGGCTGGGCATGATTGCATATACCTGTAGTCCCAGTTCCTCAAGAAGCTGAGGTGGGAGGATCACTTGAGCCCAGGAGTTCAAGACTGCAGTGAGCTGTGATCAAGCCACTGCACTCTAGCCTAAGCAACAGAGCAAGACTCTGTCTCAAAAAAGACAAAAACAAAAGAAAGAAAGAAAAAGAAAAAGAAAGAAAGCAGATGTCTGTTTCTGAAGAAGTCCCGAGTTAGCATGTGGTTATCGGATAAATTGTCAAGTGCATGCATTGTTCTGTGAATGGCACAGCTGGGAAGACAGTTGTTCTGCAGGTCAGAAGGCAGGGCCCCTGGGAGGTCCTCCTGTGAGTTCAGGGCTTGCCAGGTGTGGGAGATGCCCCATGATTCTGGTCTGGGCCCTAGAGAAGCCCCTCTACCCTTTGAGTTAGTGGTGTTCAGTGGCTCCCAGCTGGGTCCCTTGTGACCATTCCAAGGTGAGCTGGCATCCAGCCTGTCCTGGGGCTGAGTGGTACTCCTGCTCACTGGGCCTGGACTTTGGTCATGTTGGGAAGGCAGGGCCACCCAGGGTCTTCCTGTACTATGCCCAGAGAGGGAAAAGGGAGTGCCCCAGGACACAGAGCCAGCCTGCCCTGGGCCCTCTCTCCAGCTTGCACCTGCAGCCTTGGTGCTGGCTGAAGAGGGATCCTCACACTGCATCCCCCCACCAGGGCCCAGGACCCTGTCCGGCGTCTCATGGCCCAGCGAACGACTCCTGCCCTCCCCTTGCTACCACCCGCTATGTTCTGGGGGCCTGGCCTCCCCCAGCAGCTCTGAGTCCCACCCCTACGCCAGCCTGGACAGCAGCAGGGCGCCCTCCCCACAGCCAAGCCTGGGGCCCATCTGCCCTGACAGCCCCCCAAGCCTGGATCCTGCCCACCAGCCCAGCCGCAGGAAGCTCTTCACCTTCTCCCAGCCTGTGCGAAGCCGTGATACCGACCGCTTCCTGGACGTGCTGAGTGAGCAGCTGGGCCCCCGGGTCACCATTGTGGATGATTTCCTGACCCCTGAGAACGACTACGAGGAGGTGGGTATGCAGGCAGATGTGGAGGGAGGTGGGTGAGGCATGGTGTGGAGGTCTGCAAGGCAACAGTGTCCCTGGGTTCCTGCAAGGGCCTGCTGCCCTTGGGATCTTCCCCAGGCTATCCCACTCCCTGGCTCAAGCTATCCTACCCTTTTCCCCAGGTTACCCTATCTCTTGTTCAAGGCTATCCTGCTCCTTGTCTGAGACTAGCCTGTGCTCCCTATCCCAGGTTAGCCCATTCCTTAGGCCAGGCTATCCCACACAGCCTAAATCTAACCTGTGAGATGGTCCTATCCTTATGCCAGGCTATCCCCTTCACAGCCTAAGGCTAACCCGTGAAACACTGTCCTATCCTTGTCCCAGGCTATCCCATGCACAGCCTGAAGCTAACCCATGAGACTGCCCTATCCTTGTCCCAGGCTATCCCCCTCACAGCCTGAGGCTAACCCATGAGATAGTCCTATCCTTGTCCCAGGCTATCCCATGCACAGCCTGAGGCTAACCCATGAGACAGTCCTATGCTTAGCCCAGGCTATCCCCCTCACAGCCTGAGGCTAACCCATGAGACTGCCCTATCCTTGTCCCATGATCCTTCACCTTGCACCTGCTCTAGTCTCTCTGGGCCCAGCCTCACGCTCCCCTTCCCTTTCTTTCCACCACCAGATGAGCTTCCATGATGACCAGGGTAGCTTTGTAACCAATGAGCGGAGCAGCGCCAGCGACTGCGTCAGCAGCAGTGAAGAAGGCAGCTCCCTGACCTACTCCTCCATCTCTGACCACATCCCGCCACCCCCGCTCAGCCCCCCACCACCACCACCCCTGCCTTTCCATGACCCCAAGCCCAGCTCCCGCAGCTCTGATGGTTCCCGGGGCCCTGCTCAGGTGCTGGCCAAGCCCCTC
This sequence comes from Callithrix jacchus, assembly GCF_049354715.1. Classification (NCBI taxonomy): domain Eukaryota; kingdom Metazoa; phylum Chordata; class Mammalia; order Primates; family Cebidae; genus Callithrix; species Callithrix jacchus. The sequence continues at coordinate 16,231,618 of NC_133503.1, read as the reverse complement.
ACCCAACTCAGTCACCAAGTCCCTCCACCACCCCCACCACCCCTGCCCCCACCCGTGCCCTGTGCACCCCCCATGCTGTCCCGGGGCCTGGGCCACCGGCGCAGCGAGACCAGCCACATGAGTGTCAAGCGCTTGCGGTGGGAGCAGGTGGAGAACTCAGAAGGCACCATCTGGGGTCAGGTGGGTGACCTGGGACCCACCAGTGCTCTGTACTAGGGGAAGATGGCTTGGGCAGTAGCATTGAAGGAAAATCCATCTTCCAGGCATCTTCCAGCATCATCCTCCCTACCCCAAGCAGAGGATGAGTAAAGCCCCAGCCCAAGGACATGCCCACACTTGGTGGCCACTGCAGGCATTGAAGCCAATCTATGTACCTAAGCCAAAGACCCACATGGGGGACACCTGGAAAGACCACCCTACCCATCCTTGAAACCTATCACTCTTGAGGCCAGACGAGTTCTCTTAAACCCTTAAAAGAGCAGCTGGTTCAAACTCCTGCACACCAGCCTTCACTCTTTCACTTTGATGCTTGAATTTCTTCCTGCACAATTCTGCCAGTGTATACTTGAACACCTTTGGTGATGAAGAACTCATCACCTGTCAAGGTCTTTCCTCACTGGACGATTTTAACCATCCTTTGTCTTCCTCTGAAATCTTGTCTCCTCAAGATTCCCCTGCCCTGTTTTCTGTCTAGCCCTTGAAATCAGGCAGAGCAACCTTTTTTTTTTTTTTTTGAGACAGAGTCTCACTCTGTCACCTAGGCTGGAGTGAAGTGGCATGTTTTCAACTCACGGCAACCTCTGCCTCCCTGGTTCAAGCGATTCTCCTGCCTCAGACTCCCAAAGAGCTGGGACTACAGGTGTGTGCCACCACACCCAGCTAATTTTTTGTAATTTTAGTAGAGATGGGGTTTCACCATGTTAGCCAGAATGGCCTCCATCTCCTGACCTTGTGATCTGCCCACCTCAGCCTCTCAAAGTTCTGGGATTATAGGTGTGAGCCACCGTGCCTGGCCAGGCAGAGCAATCTTACCCACAGACCAACCAACCTATGAGATGAACAAGGTTCACCCCACCCCTTTTTCCCTTTTTTTTTTTTCCAGGTCATTCACCTAGAACATGGTTTCCAACCCCACACTCCAGTGTCCATGTCCCTGTCAGAGGCCTTCCCAGAAGGAACCCTCAATGGGGTTTGACCAACTCTGAGGAGAGAACAGCATTCTCACCTCCTTTGACCCGGGCATCACACTCCTTTTAATATGGCAGGGGCTCCTTCCAGCTCCCAGGGCTGCCCCATCCAGTGCTCATGGTCACCATCATCCTTAACCCCATCTTCTTGGGACCAATAGCATGCTCTCACTTGTAGTCACACTAGGCAGAGGCATGCTTGTGATTTTTCCCCACTGCCATCTCCTGAGTCCCAATTCTGTCTCCTGCCCTCTCAGCCAAGATATTATCAGCCCACATCTCCAGGGAACCTTTCCAAGTTGCTAATAAAGAAGACCAGTGAGGCCAGGTGTGGTGATTCATGCCTGTAATCTCAGCACCTTGGGAAGCTGAGGTGGGAGGACTGCTTGAGCCCAGGAATTCAAGACAAGCCTGGGCAACATAGTGAGATCTCGCCTCTACGAAAAATTAACCGGACATGGTGGTGCATGTCTGTGGTTTCAGCTACTCGGGAGGCTAAAGTGGGAGGATCACTTGATTCCCAGAGGTGGAGGTTGCAGTGAGCCAAGATGGCACCACTTCACTCCAGCCTGGGGGACAGAGCAAGACCTTGTCTCAAAAAATAAATAAATAAATAAATAAATGAAAATTTAAAAATAACTCAGTGAGACACGGATACAAATAGGGACCTCCTGGGTCTCCTGGAGACCTCACTCCTGCCAACCTTGGACCAATCTTCAAGCCTTGCTCCACAGCATAGTTCTTCTACTGGCTACCAAAAGTAGACAGATGGATACAGGCCACACATCTGGCCAAGCCCAAATCTATCCTCGGTGTCCCTGCCCCACAGCCATGTTCTAAGACTTCATTCCCCTGCTTACCCTCCCTTTGGGTTCTCTCCCTGTGGCAGCTACCCCATCTTCACTCCCTGCCCCACCCCCAGGCTGTCACCTCTCATCTACGCCATTCCTCATAGCCATGTGTCCCGCACCCAGCCCCTGGGCTTCCAGCATCAGCCCTCTCTGCCCAGGGCAGCCCTAGTGAACTCACTGCCCCCAAAGGAGACCTGGTAACAGAGCCAGACCCCTGAGCCACCCCCAGTAGCCCCTTACTTGGCTCTAGCCTCTTCACAGCTCCTTCATGCCCCAGTTCCAGCCCCACTTTGCTGGCTTCTGCATGGGTAGAGTTCCAAGTCTGAGTTTCAGTTGATCCCAAGAGGCGCTGGCTCAGCACTGGTGACTCGGATGATCTGGCTTCTTCTGCAGTCTCCTGCTCTGAGCTTTATCCCACTGCCTGATGGGTGCTTCCCCTTGGGAAGCCCCCAGGGTGGCCCTCAGAGGGTGGGCAGTGGGAGACCAGTCCAGCTGCTGCTGCTCCTCCTACTCTGAACTTCCATCCTCCTTCCCAGCTTGGGGAAGACTCCGACTACGATAAGCTGAGTGACATGGTGAAATACCTCGATCTGGAGCTCCACTTCGGCACCCAGAAACCTGCTAGTGAGTGGCCTGATGGCCTTGGGGGAACCCCAGATACCACACAATCTGTGGCAGCCCCAGATTTAGCATCTCTGAGGGCTGCCCTGACTGCTGTTTAACCTGATGCATCCTCAAGCCTTCAGTCCCTGAGTTATTTAATAGCTGGCATTTAGGCTGGGCTCAGTGGCTCATGCCTGCCATCCCAGCACTTTGGGAAGCTGAGTTGGGTAGATCTCCTGAGCTCAGGCATTCGAGCCCAGCCTGAGCAACATGGCGAAACCTCCATCTCTATCAAAAATGCATGGTGGAGGCTGCCTGTGGTCCCAGCTACTTGGGAGGCTGAATTGGGAGGATCAATTGAGTCTGGGTGGTGGAGGTTGCAGTGAGCCGAGATCGCCACTGCACTCTGACCTGGTAACCTGGGTAACATAGTGAGACTCTGTTTCAAACAAACAAAAAGCTGGCATTTATTGTGCAGTGATCAAATACCAGGGACTCTCATTTCTAAATCTCATGGCAACTCTATCATGGAGATACTGTGATCACCCCCATTTCCTGATGAAGAAGCACAGAGAGGGGAGGTAATTTGCTCACGGTCACATCGTAGACAGGCGGCAACCACAAATGTATCTTTCGGGCTCCCCTGCCCTCAATCTTTCCTGGGTATTTCCATGTCGTTGCTGGGTGGGACAGCCAGTCCCAGGATACAACAGAAAGGCCTGACCTCCTGCAGTATGGGGGGTGCACAGGGCACGAGTGGGTACATACAGGACCTAAGGGTCCCCGACCCCAGGAATGAGAGGACTATGGACATGTGTAGCTGATTAAGCGAGGTCGTGCTTAGGGGAGATCGTGGCTGTTGGCTGTGGCCGCACCACTCCCGAACCTTTCCCACCGCAACCTCAGCCTAGCCCCCTTCGTAAACTGTCAGTTTCCTTTCCAGAGCCTGTGCCGGGGCCCGAACCCTTCCGGAAGAAAGAGGTTGTGGAGATCCTGTCCCACAAGAAGGCCTACAACACCTGTGAGGGTCCTGGGACCACACCCCCAGGGGATGTAGAGGGCGGGCGGCGTCCGTTTCTCTGAGCCTCAGATCTGCACGGACGGATGACAGACATTAGGCGGTGGAGACCTGGACTCCCCTTGACTAGCGCAGTGAAGGCCCCCTCTCAGGCCCGGTAGCCAGCCAAATCCCACCTGGGCGCAGGTTCTGGCCCCGCCCTCACTGTGTAATCAACTCCCCAGTTCTGGCCCCGCCTCCAGCCTCCCCGCTCCCCTTCGCAGGCCCCGCCCTAGTCCCTGGCCGGACCCCCCCCATAGACCCCACCCACCTTCTTGGTCTAGCGCCTCGAGAACCCTGCCCTCACCTTTTAATCGGTCGCCGAAAGACCGTCTCTATTCTGGGCCTGCCCCTGCCCTGGCCCCCTAGGGCACCCTTTGCATGCCCAGTCCCTGTTCCTTGTCCCCTCCCTTCCGTCTCCGCCCTGTAGCTCGAGCCCATCTGGAAGCTCCGCCCTGACCGCCCCCAGCTCAACGAGCTTCCCCGCCCCTTTTTCTTGCTCCTCCCCCCCGATTCCTCCCAGTAGCCCAGGACCATCCCGAAGCCCGGCCCTCTCCCTACAGGACCCCGCCCTCTTTCCACCCGGGCCCTGCCCCAGTTTATCCGCAGACCCCGCCCTGTTTGTTGTCCCCAACCCATCTAGAGTTCTTTCAGTAGCCCAGGCTCTCCCTCGCGACTGTACCCGCTTTCCTTGTCCCCTACCCCTTCAGACTTCCCGCTGTAGCCTGGGCCTAACCTGGAAGCCCCGCCCTCTTCCTGCCGGGCCCAGCCCTCTCCAGGCCCCAGCTCAGCGAGCTGCCCCGCCCCTTTCCTCCCAGGCTCCTCCCCTTAGCTCAGGCCAATCCTGAAGCCCGTCCTCTCCCAACCCGGAACCCGCCTCAGCTCATCCTCTTGTGCCCGCCCCGTTTCTTGTCCCTCCAGCCTTAGGGCCCCGCCCTCTCTCCTGGGCCCCGCCCCTGGCCGCCCTCTCCCTTCCCTTGCCCTGCCTTTCTCTGTCCTGGGTCCCATCCGGGCACCACCCCTGCGCCGCCCCCTCCTGGCCCCGCCCAGCTCACCGCACCGCCCCTCCCGCAGCCATCCTCCTGGCGCACCTGAAGCTGAGCCCTGCGGAGCTGCGTCAGGTGCTGATGAGCATGGAGCCCCGGCGCCTGGAGCCCGCGCATCTGGCGCAGCTGCTGCTCTTTGCGCCCGACGCCGACGAGGAGCAGCGCTACCAGGCCTTCCGCGAGGCGCCCGGCCGCCTCAGCGAGCCGGACCAGTTCGTCCTGCAGGTGCCGTGGCCATAACCCTGCCCTAAGGCCGGCTCCATCCGGGCTGTCGCTGTGACCGTGGATGCTGGGGTCCCGGCCCCTCCGGGGGCCGCCATTCCGCCCAGGCCTCTGAGTCCCAGCTTAACACCTTTAATAGCCAGGTCGTATCAGGGGTCCAAGGTACATGGGAGGCGGGCTCCCCCAGGGGTAGTGCTCATTCTTCCTACTGGAATATCGGGCCCAAGCAGCCAGCAGACCCCCACTCCAAAGCCTGCGGTGGGGCAGAGGGTCCCAGGCAGGGGATGGGTGAATCTGGCTCTGCCTTGGAGGCAGATGCTGTCCGTTCCCGAATACAAGACGCGCCTGCGCAGCCTCCACTTCCAGGCCACCCTCCAGGAGAAGACAGAGGAGATCCGAGGCAGCCTCGAATGCTTGCGCCAGGCCTCCCTGGAGCTCAAAAACAGCCGAAAGCTCGCCAAGATCCTGGAGGTCAGTGGGCATACCCTCCCTGGACACCCTACCTGCTTCCCTGTCTCCTGGGGCTTCCTGCCTGAAGGCCCATCCAGACAGCAGGGTGGGTGGGTGCTGGGGTGAGGACAGGACATGCCCACCTTCTTGTCCACAGTTTGTGTTGGCCATGGGCAACTATCTCAACGACGGACAGCCCAAAACCAATAAAACCACCGGCTTCAAGATCAACTTTCTGACAGAGGTGAGGGGGCCAGCCAGCAGCAGTTGTCCGGTTTGCTCTACCAGCAAGGCGCTGCTGCCAAGCCTAGCTCAGTTGTGGCAGAGGGCAGGAGAGGACATCGTAACCAAGGAGGGCTTTCCCTGTAGCAGGTAAAGGTGGCTGCATTGAAGCCAGGATGTGACTGTAGCAAAGGTTGGGGTGGAGTAGGGGAACACACTCCCAGGATCTGGAAACTGGAGTGAGGGAAGGGAGTTGGAAAGGAAGTGTCAAAGGCTGGGGACTGGGCTGGGTGTGGTGACACATGCCTGTAATCCCAGCACTTTGGGAGGCCAAGGTGGGATGATCGCTTGAGGCCAGGAGTTGGAGACCAGCCTGGACATCATAGCAAGACTCCAGTTCTACAAAAAATAATTAGCCAAGCATGATGCATGCCTGTAGTCCAAGCTACTCAGGAGACTGAAGTGGAAGGATCACTTGAGCCTAGGAGTTTGAGGCTGCAGTGAGCTGTGATGGAGCCATTGCACTCTAGCCTGGGCAACAGAGCAAAACCCTGCCTTTTTTTTTTTTGAGATGGAGTCTCACTCTGTCTGCCCAGGCTAGAGTGCAGTGGCACAATCTTGCCTCACTGCAACCTCCACCTCCTGAGTTCAAGTGATTCTTTTGCCTCAGCCTCCCGAGTAGCTGGGACCACAGGCCTGCCACCATGCCCGGCTAACTTTTTAGTATTTTTAGTAGAGATGGGGTTTAGCCATATTGGCCAGGCTGGTCTCGAACTCCTGACCTTGTGGTCTACCTGCCTCAGCCTCACAAAGTGTTGATATTATAGGAGTGAGCCTCTGTGCTCGGCTGACCCTGCTATTTAAAAAAAAAAAAAAGAGAGAGAGAGATACCAAGAATTGATCATTGATGCCACAGTAGTCCAGTAGAAGCTGAGCCCACGTGACCATATCTGATGGGGTCCTTGACCAGGATGTATGTGGGGGGTCACTTGCAGCTGAACTCCACCAAGACAGTGGATGGGAAGTCCACCTTCCTGCACATCCTTGCCAAATCGCTGAGCCAGCACTTCCCTGAACTCCTGGGCTTTGGTCAGGACCTGCCCACCGTGCCCCTGGCTGCCAAAGGTATGCTGGGTGGGTCGGCAGGAGGGCAAAGGCATACTGTCCTGGGCTGGGAGAGTGGCCCCATGCGGCCTCTGTCCTCTTCCCTACAGTGAACCAACGGGCCCTGACCAGCGACCTGGCTGACCTCCATGGCACTATCAGCGAGATACAGGACGCCTGCCAGAGCATTTCCCCCTCCAGCGAGGACAAGTTTGCAGTGGTCATGTCGGCATCCTCTGAGCAGCCTGTCCCTGCGCCAGGCTGGATCCTGGGGTGGTTGGGTAGAAGTGGCTATGGCTCCAGGGCCACTGGAGACCTTGACTCCCAACAGAGATTCTGGGCACAGGCTGCTGTGCACACAGGGGTCCTGAAAGGGGCTCCATCCTGTGTTATTGATGGATTGGTTAATTGATTGAGACAGGATCTCACTCTGTCACCCAGGCTACACCTGGCTAGTTTTTGTATGTTTAGTAGAGACAAAGTTTTGCCACATTGCCCAAGCTGGTCTCAAACTCCTGGGCTTAAGTGATCTGCCTGCCTCAGCCTCCCAGAGTACTGGGATTACAGCATGAGCTGCAATGCTGGGCTCCATCCTGGGTTTCTTATTTTATTTTATTTTGTTTTTTGAGACAGAGCCTTGCTCTGTTGCCCAGGCTGGAGTGCAGTTGTGCGATCTTGGCTCACTGCAGCCTCTGCCTCCCAGGTTCAAGCTATTCTTCTGCCTCAGCCTCCCAAGTAGCTGGGATTACAGGCACCCACCACCACACCCAGCTTATTTTTGTATTTTTAATAGAGGTGGGTTTTTTTTACCATGTTGGCCAGGCTGGTCTCAAACTCCTGACCTCAGGTGATCCACCTGCCTCAGCCTCTCGGAGTGCTGGGATTATAGGTATCAGCCACCACGCCTGGCTCTAGGTCATTTATAATCCAAGTGCTATGCCAAGTTTGTGTGTAACTGAAGCCAGAGCTCTTCTGAGTGCCCCAAAGCCACGGTCTCATCTGTCCTCTGGGGCAGTAGAGCCCAGAGCTAAGTCTCAAGATTACAAGGAGTGGCCTGTCAGGCCCTACCAGCCAAAGGCAGCCGGGAGGGTGGGACATTCCCAGTGAACCCCCCAGCAGGGCCTGGCCAGTGGGAGACAGAAGCCCAGATGGGAAGACAGGAAAGAAGGGCATGTGGCACTTCTCCCTGCTCCTGCTGTCTGGCTCCAATACCCCTTGGCAGGGAACACAGAGTTTTCCCTAAGGCTGAAGCTAGGTAAGGAGGAAAGCTCTCGGGGCTGTGCCTGTGACCAGTGCAGTGGGTGATGAAAGCCTCTGTAATGTATCTCTGATTGCAGTACGTGGGGTCTGGTGGCAGTGAGTGTCTGAGTAGAAATTTGATGTCAGATCCACCCCCACCACTTCCTCTCAGGCAGGAGATCTACAGAGAATCACTAAGCAAACTCTTCTGCAGGTTGGACAAAGTGCTTCTCACCCCCATCTCCTTTCACCCACTTAACACCCACATGTTTTGCAGATGTGAAAACTGAGGCTGTTCAGGTGAGGGTTAGTCCACTCTAGCATCCCTCAGTCCAGGGGTACCAGCCTGCTTCCTTGGGCTTGGAGGTCCCCAGAGAGAAGATGGATGGTCATATTCAAGGATAGCCTCTGGGCCAGGCACTGTAATCCCAGCACTTTGGGAGGCCAAGGGTAAGAGATTGCTTGAGACCAGGAGTTTGAGACCAGCCTGGGCAACATAACAGGGACGTGTCTCTGCAAAAGAATTTGAAAATGAGGCTGGGTGCGGTAGCTCACACCTGTAATCCCAGCACTTTGGAAGGCCGAGGCGGGTGGATGATCTGAGGTCAGGAGTTTGAGACCAGCCTGGCCAACATGATGAAACCTTGTCTCTATTAAAAATGTAAAAATTAGCTGGATGTGGTAGTGCCTGCCTATAGTGCCAGCTACTCCAGAGGCTGAGGCATGAGAATTGCTTGAACCTGGGAGATGGGGGTTGCAGTGAGTCGAGATTGCACCACTGCACTTCAGCCTGGGCAACAGGGAGACTGTGTCTTAAAAACAAAAAAAAAGAATTTGAAAATGAGCCCAGCATGATGGTGCATGCCTGGAGTCCCAGCTGCTTGGGAGGCTCAGGCTAGAGAATCACTTGAGCCCAGGAGTTCAAGGTTGCAGTGAGATATGATCACATCACTGCACTGGGTGAGAATAGCTGTCTCAAATATAAAATGAAGGCAGGCCAGGCGCAGTGGCTCATGCCTGTAATTCCAGCATTTTGGGAGGCCAAGGAGGGCAGATCACCTGAGGTCGGGAGTTCAAGACCAGCCTGTCCAAAATGGTGAAACTCCATCTCTACTAAAAATACAAAAATTATCTGGGCATGGTGCCATGTGCCTATAATCCCAGCTACTCCAGAGGCTGAGGCAGGAGAATCACTTGAACCCGGGAGGTGGAGGTTGCAGTGAGCCAAGATGCCACTGCACTCCAGCCTGGGCAACAGAGCCAGACTCAGTCTCAAAATAAATAAATATGTAACATTAATTAATTAATTAAAGGCAGCCTCTGCAAAGGAAATTGACCTGGCATATCAGGCAGGCATAGGCCCAAGTCCTGACTCATTTGCCTGCTGTGGGACTTTGGGCAAGTCACTTACCCTCTCTGAGCCCAGTTTCCTCATCAGGAAAAAGAGAGGTCGTGAAAACCCCTACCACAGTGGTCATTAATTGATTATGACACTATTGAGTTCACCCATGGCTCAGGCACCACAGTGCTTGCTGTGTGATCTTGGGCCAGTTGCTAAAGTCCTCTGTGCTTTAATTTGTTCGCATGTAAAATAGAGATAATCTACCTGGTAGAGGCGTTACAATTCAGCAGGCTTGGAACAAAGCTTGGCACAGTTTTAAGTGCTGAAAAAACAATAGCAATTCAGCCACTGAATCTTTTTGCAGGACTGAGCATGTATCAGATGCTATTCTGAGCGCTGGAGTTGTATGCAGGGAACAAGCTTGCACTTAGGCGGTAGGAAATGAACTTGTGAACAATTTCAGATCACAAAAAATGCGCTAGAAAAGAGGGTAAGGCCTAAGGCCAGATGCAGTGGCTCATGCCTGTAATCCCAGCACTTTGGGAGGCCAAGGCGGGAGGAACACTTGAGTCCAGTAGTTTGAGACCACCCTGGGCAACATAGACCCAATCTCTATTTTAAAAATAAAAAAATTAGCTGGGTATGGTGGTGTGAGCCTCTAATCCCAGCTACTCAGGAGGCTGAGGTGGCAGGATCACTTGAGCCTGGGAGGTAGAGGCTGCAATTACCTGTAAGCCATGAACATGCCACTGCACTCCAGCCTGAGCCACAGAATAAGACCTAAGCTCAAAAAAAAAAAAAAAAGTAAGGCCTAGAGAGTGACAGGTGACAGAGGGACTGTAAGTGGGTAGTTGGGGAAGAAGGTGGCGGTGGAGACCTCTGATCAGAGACCCAGGGAAGAGAGAGCCTGCAGAAAGAGCAGGGGTGAAAGGCCTGAGGCTGGAATGGCTGCAGCCAGTTGCAGGATGAGCTTAGTGGCCAGTGGGACTGCAGTCCCTGAACAGGGTCCTGTTCCACATTGGACACAGGGCCTGGCCTTGGAAGGACTTAGGCTAAGTGGGAATGGGGCAGCTAGGGGCCTGTCTGTCTGGGGCCACCACCCAAGACCCTGAGGGCACCAGCGGGCTGGCTGTTTCCTTAACCCAGGCCTGTCAGTCCTTCCTGGAGACGGCCCAGCCAGTGCTTCGGGTGCTGGACGGGCTGCAGCGTGAGGCCATGGAGGAGCTGGGCAAGGCGCTGGCCTTCTTCGGGGAGGATTCCAAGGCCACCACCTCCGAGGCTTTCTTCGGCATCTTCGCAGAGTTCATGAGCAAATTCGAGGTGAGCCCTGGCAGAGACCTGAGGGTCCCTTTGGTGGGAGCCAGAGGCCAAATGAAGGGATCCTCAACGAGGCCAGGGCTGGAAAAGGGTACCCAGTGAGCAATGTGTCTCCCTAATGCCCTGATGGGTGGGTTGCAGCCTCAGTGCTGGCTGTCTAGGGTAGGAAGAGGCAGGGAAGGTGTCGCAGGCTTCTGGGAACACTGACCACCCCCTACCCCTGTGTTTCCCCTCCCCAGCGAGCGCTGAGTGACCTGCAGGCCGGGGAGGGCCCACGAAGCTCCGGGATGGTTTCACCCCTGGCCTGGTGACAGTGGCCACACCGCATCCTCTGTAGCCTGAGCAGGGAGATGGAGGCCGAGAGGGTGGCCCAGACACTGCTGAGGTTTGGGGCCGTTGTGCCCCAGGCTCTGAACACACCTTCAGCCTCTCCTGCAGCTACCTCAGCCTCTAAGCTGTGGCCGGGCCTTCCTCTGCCAGCCCTTGTTCCTACCCCTAGGCCCGGGGCCAGATGCCCTAGGAGTGGGCTCTGAGTGTGCCTGCCCTGGGAGGACTGTGCCCATCTGCTTCCTAGGTCCACTTCCCGCCTTGCTCCTGGGCTCTCGGGGAAGGGGCCTGGAGTGTGGATTACAAAGTGGCCACGTTCCTAGGACATGCAGACCGTCTTTCTGATCCTGCTCCTAGCAAGTTCCTGTGAGGAGGCCAACACCCTTGAGCACCACCCTGCAGGCGGGCACAAAAGGGGGGAGAGCCCAGCATAGACATGCACGCCCAGCCTGGGCCTTGGAAGCTGGCTGCAGAGGCACAGGAAAAGAGAGGCCGGGGAGAGACGCAGGGAAGGAGGGACTGGAGGAGGTAGACCCCATATGTCAGACTGCAGAATGGAGGTTTCATGCAGTGGACATGAAACCTCCGTAGAAGGTCGACACCTTCTACAGAGGTGGCCCAATTGAAAGTGGGGAGCCTGGGAGGGGAATAGGCATGGTCAAGGTAGAGCAGACAGAATGGGGAGGTGTTGAGGCGGGAGGTGAGCAGGATCTGGGGGCCAACTGCCAGACTTCTCACCCAGACAGGTGATGATGTTCCCTGGAGCAAGTCATGAGACCAGGGCAGGTTTGGGGGCAGATGACACAATCTGGGATGTATTTGGGATCCAAGTGGTCACTTACATGTGCCTAGGCATACAGCAGGAGTTACCTGGATGCCAGGAGCAGGAACAGGAGCAGGTGGCGTGGTGGGCAGGGAGGGAGGGTGTGGGACCTGTTTCACTTTTTTTAATTCTCTGTTTGGCAGATCCTTGCATCAGACAGCTTCCCCCATTGCACCTTTCTTTTTTTCCCCCCAGAAAAGTCAGAAATGGGCTTTAATCCTATCTCTTGGATTATTTTTCTCCCACTGCAATCAAATGGCTTACTTTGCACCAGGGCAGTACTGGGGACCTGTTCAGTTCTTCCTAGTCCCCCAGGCCCCTTTTTGAAGCCATCTTTTTTTGTTCCTTGCACACAACCACTATGCAAAAACATCAAGACCAAAATATATACTGCAAGGGGGATGTGGCTAGTGGGATTCGTTTCTCCCTAGCAGCTCAAGCGGAATCATTTCCAAAAGTTTGCAGTGCCCGTGCCTCTGAGAAACATGTCAGGAGGTCAGTTAAAACCTCTGCAAGCCAGGCAAGGTGGCTCATACCTGTAATTCCAGCACTTTGGGAGGCCGAGGCGGGTGGATCACCTGAGGTCAGGAGTTCAAGACCAGCCTGACCAACATAGTGAAACTCCATCTCTACTAAAAATACAAAAAATTAGCTGGGCACGGTGGCACACACCTGTAATCCCAGCTACTTGGGAGAATGAGGCAGAAGAATTGCTTGACCCCCGGGGGTAGGGCGGAGGTTGCAATGGGCCAAGATCCCACTACTGCTCTCCAGCCTGAGTGACAGGCTGAGACTCCATCTAAAAAAGAAAAACAAAAACAAAAACCCTGCATGAGATCTGTAGAGATTATAGATTCCAACAGGCTTGATCTTCAGGCCTGGTTAGCCCATATGGCATTTTCCTGCAAGTTAGAAACACGTGTCCCTTCCAGGAGACCTAATCTCTTGATTGCACAGGTGGCAGGCCAAGCACCAGCTAGGTTTTCTCCTTCACATGCCTTGTATTGGATATCTGTTTGCTACAACGCTGTATAACAAACTGTCCCAAAACTCACTGGCTTCAAACAGCAATCACTTAGTGCTCAGAGACTCCTGGCTCTGATTTGAGCTAGGCTCTGCATCCTCAGCCAGCTGTGAGTCAGCTGGGCAGCTTCGGTAATCACACCAAGCAATCTCGTGTCTGGTACCTTTGGCTGGAAAAGCTGTGAAAGCCCTGAGGGGTCTCTCATTTTGTACCCAAATAGCCAGGATTCTTTTCATGAGTGTGTGGGAGGGGTCAAAGAGGGTGAACAAGCCAAGGCACAGAAGATGGCTTGAGGCTGAGGCTCAGAGCTGGTATACCGTGCCTTCTGCCACAGCCTGTTGTCCTTCCAAATGACAAGGCCAGCCCCGATTCTAAGGGAAGGGAAACAGGCTCTACTGGATGATGTCACAAAGCCACTCGACACAGGGTGCAATTCAGGGATAGATGGAGAATCAGGGCCATTTTTGCAATTAATCTATTACATGCTTTCTTGGCCAGGGTGCAGGTTCAGCCTCCTTAAAATTCCCAATGGCCCTGGTGCTGCCTGGACCCAGCACAGCTCTGGTTCCCCATCCCCATGTACCCACCAGGTGGCATGCTTCTGTCTGTTTTACCTGGTCACCCAGGAATTACATAACTTCTGTCCAGATACTTAGTGCAGGCTGGGTGCAGTGGCTCATGCCTGTAATCCCAGCACTTTGGAAGGCCGAGGTAGGCGGATCACTTGAGGTCAGGAGTTTGAGACCAGCCTGGCCAACATGGTGAAACTCTGTCCCTACTAAAAATACAGAAATTAGCCAGGTGTGGTGGTGCGCACCTGTAATCCCAGCTACTCGGGAGGCTGAGGCACAAGAATCACTTGAACCTGGGAGGGAGGTGGAGATTGCAGTGTGCCGAGACTATGCCACTGAACTCCAGCCTGGATGACAGAGGGAGACTCTGTCTCAAGATAATAATAATAACAATACATAAATAAAATAGATACTTAGTCCAGTGGGCAGTGTGGTCTGTGCCTGCCTGGCAGCCAGTCTTGCCCTTCTGCTGGGAAAGCTTCCTGTTTCTCCTCTGAGAAATTATTCCTCCCCTACTCCTAGGCCCTGGAGCTGGGGTGATTGGATTAGGATGATCCTGTGACCCTGGCTGCGTGGCTCAGTCAGTCCAAGCCTCCAGCTGGCACTGTTTGAAAAAGAGATTCCCCAGGGTGCAGCGGCTCACGCCTGTAATCCCAGCACTTTGGGAGGCCAAGGCAGGCGATCATCTGAGGTTGAGTTCAAGACCAGCCCGACCAACAGAGAGAAACTCTGCTTCTACTAAAAATACAAAATTAGCCAGGCGTGGGGGTGGGGGTCTGTAATCCCAGCTACATGGGAGGCTGAGGCAGGAGAATCACTTGAACCAGGAGGCAGAGGTTGTGGTGAGGTGAGATCGCACCATTGCACTCCATGTGGGCAACAGGAGTGAAACTCTGTCTCAAAAAAAAAAAAAAGAAAGAGAGTCCCTTTGCTCTGGAATTTCTGGGTGTATAGAAGCTAGGATTCAGGAGGGGCTGCCAAGACCACTACATTAAGGGCACCTGCCTGGATATAAAGCTAGTACAGGAAAGAAAAAGACGAGAGATTGCCATATACATCCCACCGTCCCTGGATCCAGCCATACCTGAAGCACACACCGGACTTGTCAGTCTTCAAACCAACAGATTCCTCTTCCGTTAAAAATTTTTTTTAATGTATTTAAATTTCCTGGCTTAGGCTGGTTTGAATGGTTGCTATTACTTACAACCCTGAAAGGGTTAACTAACAGACCCATTAACAGAGGCTGATAAATATTCAGTCTTTTTAACTCGCTCAGTGTGCACTCTTCCTTCATACACACATTGGCCAATGCTTTTTAATTGCCTGCTTTATGCCAGGAGCATGGCTGGGTACAAACATATTAGAAAGCGGCCTCTCTGAATTTGGTTACCTGGGGTTATGTTTTATGGTGGTTTTACCCCAGAGTCAGTGCAAAGCCCTGTAGGTGAGTCAATGTCTGTACCATGTCCACCCGGCTCCCTAGAATGTCATCCTCACCAGATGACAAGGTGTGAATGCAGGCACTTATGCCTCAGGCATTCATTTATCTCCAACAATACTAACAAAATAATGTAGCCTAATTATACACCACCTTTCCAGTTAATGTTTATTAGTTAGTGTGCTCAGTGTTTTTATGGATTTCATTTCATTTTACTTTCACAAAACCCTCCAAGGTGGGTTTTGTTATCTCCTTTTTGCAAATAAAACTCTAAAACTCAAGAAGGTTATATGACTTGCTGGATCTAAAACTCAAGTCTGTCTAAATCCAAAAGTCCCATCCTCTGAGTGGAAGTAGCATACACACACACACACATGCATATATACACACACACATATGTATTCTAAAGCTCTAAGGGCCACAGATGCTGGGGATTTCAACACAAAATCCTTACTTCTTTTCTCTCTTCCTCTTCCTCCCTCTATTTGTTTGCTAGGGTTGCTGGGACAAAATACCATAGACTGAGCAGCTTAAACAGAAGAAATGAGTTTTCCCACATTTTTGGGGATTGGAAGTCCAAGATCAAACTGTCAGCAGGTTGGGTTTCTCTGGAGGCGGTCCTCCTTGTCTTGCAAACAAGCTTTCTACCTGTGTCCTCACTTGGTCTTTTCTCCCTGGCATTCCTTCTCCTCCACCTCCTCCTCCTTCCTTCCCTCCTCCTCCTCCTTCTTCTTCTCTTTCTCCTCCCTTTTCTCCTTCTTCCCCTCTTCCTCCTCCTTCTTCTCCTTCCTTCCTTTCTTCCTCCTCCTCTTTCTCCTCCTTCTCCTTCTTCTGCTTCTTCTTCCTCCTCCTTTCTTCCCCCTCATCATCCTCCTCCTCCTGTCTCCCATCCTCTTCCACCTCCCTCCTCTTCCCTCCTCCTCCTTCTTTCCTTCTTCCTCCTTTTTTCTTCCTCCTCCTCCTCCTTCCTTTTCATAAAGACAGGGCCTTGCTCTGTCACCTAGGCTGAAGTGCAGTAGTACAAGCATGGTTCACTGCATGATTGCAGTAAACACCAAGTGATGCAAACACATGGAGGATTGCTTGTGGGCTCAAGCAGTCCTCTCACCTTAGCCTCCCAAGTAGCTGGGACCACAGGCATGTAATGCCATGCTTGGCTAATTTTTTTTTTTTTTACTTTTGTAGATATGGGGTCTTGCTATGTTGTCCAGGCTTCTGCCTCTTCGTATAAGGAAACCAGTCCTATTAGATTAAGCCCCCATTTAACCTTAATTACCTCTCTCCAAATACATTCACATTCTGAGATATTGCGGGGTAGGACATCCACATATGGATTTGGTTGTTGGGAGAGAGTGATACAATTTAATCTGTAACACCCTCTTTTCAGGTGCCAAAGATATAATAGTCCTAGTCTCAAGGAGGCCTCCAGGATCTCTGCATGAACTGATGATGCTTCACAGAGAAAAGATTCTGTCAGGCACAGGCAGCAGGCAGTGGCTCATGCCTGTAATCCCAGCACTTTGGGAGGTCAAAGCGGGTGGATCACTGAGGTCAGGAGTTCGAGACCAGCCTGGCCAACATGAAGAAATCCCGTCTCTACTAAAAATACAAAAAATTAGTTGCCCATAGCGCTGGGGGCCTGTAATCCCAGCTACTCAGGAGGCTGAGGCAAGAGAATCACTTGAACCTGGGAGGCAGAGGTTGCAGTGAGCTGAGATTGTGCTGCTGCGCTTCAGCCTGGGAGAGAGAGCAAGATTCCGTCTCAAAAAAAAAAAAGATTATATCAGACAGGATTCTCCCACCTTGTGCCTCTTGTACAACCTTGTATGCATCTGCTCCCATCCTCATCACAGGGCATCCAGGCCTCCCTCCCCACTCCTCCAATTCAGAGCTAATTCACTGTCTGTGCTGGGCACTTGCCTTCCTAAGCTCTCAGTCCATCAGTGACCACAAATCACTCTCAACTAGCTCTTTCCCCTTCACCTGTAAATATCCCCTCCCACCGCTGTCCACGCAGCATGCTGGACAGTTCTAGACCTCAGCAGCTACTGCCCTCTCCTTCCCCTTTTCTTTTCTTTTTTTTTTAATTGAGACAGAGTCTCCACCCAGACTGGAGTGCAGTTGTGTGACCTCGGCTCACTGAGTCGGGCTTCCATCGTGCTGGGATTACAGGTGTGAACCACCACACCTGGCCCAATTATTACCCATGTTCTTTTTTTTTTTGAGATGGAGTCTCGCTTTGTCTCCCAGGCTGGAGTGCAGTGGTGCGATCTCAGCTCACTGCAACCTCCACCTCCCGGGCTCAAGCAATTCTCCTGCCTCCCGAGTAGCTGGGACTACAGGCACATCCCACCACGCCCAGCTAATTTTTTGTATTTTTAGTAGGGACGGGGTTTCACCGTGTTAGCCAGGATGGTCTTAATCTCCTGACCTCATGATCCACCTGCCTTGGCCTCCCAAAGTGCTGGGATTACAGGCGTGAGCCACCACGCCCGCCCTATTACCCATGTTTTTAAGAAAGAGTTTTACTGGGTGCTATGGTTTGGATGTTTGTAGCCTCCAAACCTCATGCTGAAATTTGATGCCACCTTTTCCAACTGGGGTTTGGCAGAATGGCTCCTGCAAAGAAGGGTGGCAAAAAGAGGGGTCATTCCACCATTAAAGAGGTGGTGACCCCAGGATACACCAGCACATCCATGGAGTGGACTTTAAAAAGTGCCCCTCAGGCACACAAAGAGATCCAGAAATTTGCCATGAAGGAGATGGGGACTCCAGTGGGTACATTAATGCCAGGCTCAAAAAAGCTGTTTGCGCCAAAGGAACAAGGAATGTCCCATACCATATCCATGTACAGTTGTCCAGAAAAAGTAATGAGGATGAAGAGTCACCAAACAAACTCTATGCTTTGGTTACCTACATACTTGTTACCACTTTCACAAATCTACAGACAGGCAATGCGGATCAGAACTAACCACTGATGGTTCAACTATTAAATAAAACTATTTTTTAAAAATTTGGGGGTGGGTGCGGTGGCTCACGCCTGTAATCCCAGTCCTTTGGGAGGCCAAGGTGGGTGGACCATTTGAGGTCAGGAGTTCAAGACCAGCCTGACCAACATGATGAAATCCCATCTCTACTAAAACTATAAAAAAAATTAGCTGGGTGTGGTGATGTGTGTCTGTAATTCCAGCAAAAAGTAAAAATAAAACAAACAAAAAAAGATAAGTTTCCTTTTTTGGGGGGTAAAGAATATTAATTGGTAGCTAATGGACTGTATCTACCTTCCTATGTAAAAGGGTGTTCTGCCAGGCGCGGTGTCTCACGCCCAACACTTTGGGAGGCGTGGGTGGGTGAAGCACGAGGTTAGGAGTTCAAGATCAGCCTGGCCAAGATGGTGAAACCCCATCTCTACTAAAAACACAAAAATCGGGCCGGGCGTGGTGGCTCATTTCGGTAATCCCAGCACTTTGGGAGGCTGAGGCAGGAGGATCATGAGGTCAAGAGATGGAGACCATCCTGGCCAACATGGTGAAACCCCGTCTCTACTAAAAATACAAAAATCAGCTGGGTATGATGGCTCATGCCTGTAGTCTCAGCTACTCAGGAGGCTGAGGCAGGAGAATTGCTTGAACCAAGGACGCAGAGGTTGCAGTCAGCCGAGATCACGGGGACAGAGCAAGACTCCATCCCTCAACAACAACAAAAAGCCAGGTGTGGTGGCAGGCACCTGTAATCACAGCTACCTGGGAGGCTGAGGCAGATAATCACTTGAACTAAAAAGGCAGAGGTTGCAGTGAGCCTAGATCCTGACACTGCACTCCAGCCTGGGCAACAGAGCCAGACTCCATCTCAGGAAAAAAAAAAATGTTCTGTTTTGTTTGTTTGTTTGTTTTTTTGTTTTGAGACAGAGTCTCGTTCAATTGCCCAGGCTGGAGTGCACTGGCATGATCTCTATTCACTGCAACCTCTGCCTCCCAGGTTCAAGCAATTCTCCTGCCTTAGCCTCCCAAATAACTGGGATTATAGCTGTACACCATCATGCCCAGTTATTTCTTTTTTTTAGTGGAGACAGGGTTTCACCATGTCAGCCAGGTTGGTCTTGAACTCCTGACCTCAAGTGATCCACCTACCTTGGCCTCCCAAAGTGCTGGGATTACAAGTTTGAGCCACCGTGCCCAGCCTGGTGTTTTTTGTCTTTAGTATCACTCTGGTGGACTGCCTGTGATGCTCATTATCACAGTCTAGTCTAATGCTTATTCATTAATAAAACTAATTACTATTTACTCAGGAGGCTGAGGCAGGAGAATCATTTGGACTCAGGAGGCAGAGGTTGCAGTGAGCTGAGATTGTGCAACTGCACTCCAGCCTGGGCAACAGAGTGAGACTGTCTCAAAAAAAATAAAAAATAAAAAAGCAGTGAGTCACTGGCCATGTGTAGTTGGCCAACTGGACAACACACGCCTGTTGTCCTCTCTTCTCAGGCGGCTGAGGTGGGAGGATCACTGGAGCCCAGGAGGCTGAGGCTGCAGTGAGCTATAATCAAGCCACTCTACTGTAGTCTGGGTGATGAACCAAGACCCTGTCTCAAAAAAAAAAAGTCACTGAGTCCATCCCATATTATAGGGAAGGAGAATTAAGCTGACTTTCAAGGGAAGTGTCATATTCAAAATCATTAAACCATTAAATACAAGGAGTGCTGACAATCCGGTAACTAATATTACAAATCCAAAAAGTACCACACTTGCTATAGAAAATATGAAGAGGCAATCAAAGAGTGTACAGTGACAAAAGTATGAGAAAAAGTGAGGCACACTGGTGTGCACCTGTAATCCCAGCACTCTGGGAGGTGAAGGTGGGAGGATCACTTGAGGCCAGAAGTTTGAGTAAGCCATGATTGTGCCACTGCACTTCAGCCTGGGCAACAGAGGAAGACTATGTCTCAATTTTACATCATCAACAACAAAAAATACACACACACACACACACACGTACATGTATTATATATGTGCATACACACACACATATATATATATTTTTTGAGACCAAGTCTCGCTCTGTCACCCAGGCTGGAGTGCAATGGTACAATCTCAGCTCACTGCAACCTCTGCCTTCAGGGTTCAAGCGATTCTCCTGCCTCAGCCTCCTAAGTAGCTGGGATTATAGGCGCACACCACCACGCCCAACCAATTTTTTATTGTATTTTTAGTAGAGATGGGGTTTCACCACATTGGTCAGGCTGGTCTCGAATTCCTGACCTCATGATCTGCCCACCTTGGCCTCCCAAAGTGCTGGGATTACAGGCGTGAGCCACTGCGCCTGGCTACATACATATTATATATGCATATATGTATGTGCATATATCACATATAAGGATCTGCATATATGTGTATGTGCATATATGCATATGTGTATATATGTGTGTATACATATGTAGGGAAAGACTATTACAGAAGTGCGTGAGGTAGTTAATAAAAGTGTTGTTTTTTTTTTTTTGAGACCGAGTCTGGCTCTGTCGCCCAGGCTGGAGTGCAATAGCATGATCTTGGCTCATTGCAACCTCTGCCTCCCGGGTTCAAGCAATTCCTGCATCAGCTTCCCAAGTAGCTGGGATTACAGGTTCATGCCACCACATCTGGCTAATTTTTATATTTTTAGTAGAGGCAGGGTTTTGTCATGTTGGCCAGGCTCATCTCGAACTGCTGACCTTGTGATCTGCCTGCCTTGGCCTCCCAAAATGCTGGGATTACAGGTGTGAGCCACCGCGCCCGGCCAGTGTGGGGGTAAGACTTACCTCTTAAGTCTTACTTAAGAAAATGTATTGGCCGGGTGCAGCGGCCCACGCCTGTAATCCCAGCACTTTGGGAGGCCGAGGCGGGCTGATCACGAGGTCAAGAGATCGAGACCATCCTGGCCATGGTGAAACCCCGTCTCTACTAAAAATGCAAAAATTAGCCGGGCGTGGTGGCACGCGCCTGTGGTCCCAGCTACTCGGGAGGCTGAGGCGGAAGAATCGTTTGAACCCAGGCAGAGGTTGCAGTGAGCCAAGATTGTGCCACTGCACTCCAGCTTGGCAACAGAGTAAGACTCCATCTCAAAAAAAAAAAAGAAAAAAAAAGAATTATACTTTCTGAAGTATGATACTTCAGCAAAGGTATTATTTTTTTAATTTTGGGTTCTTTGTTATCTGTGAGAAGAGCTGGCTTCTAGTAGAAAGAACAGTGTGGTTTCCCAGGGTCCGATGCTCCAAAGGGCCTACACTCAAGGTTTAATGTTTTTGCAGTCACTGTCCTGAAAATTCGTTTTCTTTGTTTTTTTTTTTTTTTGAGACAGAGATTCACTCTTGTTACCCAGGCTGCAGTGTAACGACGAAATCTCAGTTCACCGCAACCTCCGCCTCCCAGTTTAAAGTGATTCTCCTGCCTCAGCCTCCTGAGTAGCTGGGATTACAGGCATGCGCCACCATGCCTGGCTAATTTTGTATTTTTAGTAGATACAGGGTTCCTCTATGTTGGTCAGGGTGGTCTCAAACTCCCGACCTCAGGTGATCTGCTTGTCTTGGCCTCCCAAAGTGCTGGGATTATAGGTGTGAGCCATTGCACCCAGCCAATTTCAGCTTTGAATTGTGTTTTCCAAGTAAAGCCCAAATGAGACAGTGGAGCATGAAATAGATACTTGAAGCTGGGGCACACACATGGTTCCACCTCTTGACTCTCTGATAGGTTCTCTGAGTAGAGAACCAGTCTGGCAGCCCAGTCTCCCCATTTCTGCCCTTGCCCAGGGACCACTGCTGCCCCCTGTTCAGCTGGGGGCCTGGGTGTGGGTA
This sequence comes from Callithrix jacchus, assembly GCF_049354715.1. Classification (NCBI taxonomy): domain Eukaryota; kingdom Metazoa; phylum Chordata; class Mammalia; order Primates; family Cebidae; genus Callithrix; species Callithrix jacchus. The sequence goes on along the minus strand of NC_133503.1, from coordinate 16,209,971 downwards.
CAGAGTGCGTCAGGCTAGGTTACAGTGGGTAAGACCAGACTCATATGCCCTGTGCCTCTCTGGGCACACCATGGCAGTGGCTGTCCACTGTCGGTGGTGCCATGGTGCCTTTGGTGGGCAACTCGGTAGAGGTAAGTCTTACCCCCACTCCTCATCCAGGTACCTAGAGGGTTCCTTGCATGAAGGTTGCAATACCCTTGAGGATTGCCTTGTGCCAGGGCTTAGGGTGGCGTTTCGCAGGAAGGAATGATGTCTGACTCAACCTCCCTGCACTGGCCGTCAGTTGGCAGGAGAGGGAAGCAACACTCATCAAGCCCAAATGCATACTCTCTCTGCATTCTGTGTAGATGCTCAAGTGCATCAGGGGAGCACGTGACAGTCTACACTGGCCCATCTAGCATCCCCATGCCCAAGGTGTGCTGTCTTAGCCAGCTCTGTACCTGATGGATCCCCATCTGTTCCTTCCAACCTTCATGGGTCTGGCCTATGCCCATCTCCTCTGGCGAGCCCCAGGCACACTCTGTGGACAAGCCATGAAATATGAATCATGAACTTTCTCGGATTCTTCATCTTAGTTAAATGATCTGATATTTGCATTCAAAACTGACATTGCTGGTCTGGACGTGGTGGCTAAAGCCTATAATACTAGCACTTTTGGAGGCCAAGGCAGGAGAATTGCTTGAGGCCAGAAGTTCAAGGCTGCAGTTAGCCATGATTGCACCACTGCACTCCAGCCTGGGCAACAGAGCAAGACTCCATTTCTAAATAAAATAAAGACAAATGGGAAAGTTTATGATCATTATTAAAATTTCCCATTTCTTCTTTACTTAGAATGACATTAAATAGCAAACAAGAAATGCTACAAGTTGAGAAGGAGGCTGCAAAAAGAAAAAGCTTTATATTTTAGGACTTAACACTTTCCTCCACTCCTTTTTTTTTTTTTTTTGACAAGGTCTCACTCTGTTGCCTGGGCTGGAGTGCAGTGGTCCAATCTCCGCTCACTGCAACCTTTGGCCCCTGGGCTCAAGTGATCCTCCCACATCAGCCTCTATTTTTTTGTTTTGTTTTGTTTTGTTTTAGTTGGAATATTGCTCTGTGGCCAGGCTGGAAGTGCAGTGGCATGATCTCGGCTCTGCAACCTCCGCCTCCTAGGTTCAAATGATTCTCCTGCCTCAGCCTTCCAAGTAGCTCGGACTACAGCCTCCTGTCACCACGCCTGGCTAATTTTTGTATTTTTAGTAGAGACGGGGTTTCACCATGTGGACCAGGATGGTCTCGATCTCCTGACCTCTTCATCCGCCCGCCTCGGCCTCCCAAAGTGCTGGGATTACAGGCGTGAGCCACCGCGCCCGGCTAATTAAAAAAAAATTGTAGAGACCTGGGTCTCATTGGGTTGCCCATGTTGGTCTCAAACTCCTGGGCTCGAAGGATCCTCCTGCTTCGGCCTCTCAAAGTGCTCAGATTCCAGGCACGAGCCACCGCACCTGGCCTTTTCTTATGCTTTTTCATACAATAAGCTTGTGGAGGGCTGGGCACGATGGCTCATGCCTGAAATTCCAGAACTTTGGAAGGCTGAAGCAGGTAGATCACAAGGTTAGCGGTTGGAGACCAGCCTGGCCAAGACGGTGAAATCCCTGTCTCTACCAAAAATACAAAAATTAGCCAGGCGTGGTGGCGCGTGCCTGCAGTCCCAGCCTGGGAAGCTGAGGCGAGAGAATTGCTTAAACCCTGGAGGCGGAGGTTGCAGTGAGTCGAGATGGTACCTACCACTGCACTCCCGCCTGGCGACAGCGACTCTGTCTCAAAAAAAAAAAAAAAAAAAAGCCTGTAGAGCTCTTTTGATGTGTGGGAGGAAAAAAAAAGATCCCCGGGAGTGTTATTTCAAAAAGTAAAGGAAACTGCTGGCATCCGAGGAGAAGCCGGAAACCCGGCAGGGAAAAGTGGGCAGAGAGTCCGGGGTCTTCTGGCAAGGGAGTCCCTGAGAGCTGCCTGGCCAAGCTTGCGCTCGTCCCCTTTAAGGGGCGGGACGGGGGCGGGGCCTGGCGCCGCTTTCCCAGGCTGCCCCGCGCGCGCGCGCGCGCCGACAGTTCGGCCACGTCCCTGGCCACGTCGCGGCCGCTCTCGCCATCTTCGCCGTTTCCTCTCAGGGGCTGTTGCTGCCTGAGCCGCCGAGCTCCGGGGCCGCCGCGCTGCGCCGACCGCCGCCATGAACATCTTCCGGCTGACCGGGGACCTATCCCACCTGGCGGCCATCGTCATCCTGCTGCTGAAGATCTGGAAGACGCGCTCCTGCGCGGGTGAGAGACCGGGGAAGGCCCCGAGAGGCTCGGACGCGGGGGCTGGGTCTCGCCTTTGACCCGCTGACCTCGACCGCCTCACTGCCCACGGGGCCTGCGCCGGCCCGACACACCCCCTCGGCCGGCCTAGCGGGTGCCCGGACCCAAGGGGCAGTAGTCTGCCGGCCCTCGGTGTGGGCGCCGCCGGGCCAGGTGTCGCAGCGCGGGGCCCCGCTCTGCACCAGATCCCGGCGCGAACTTGAGCCGTCGGGGCGCACCCGGCTGCGCGGGGCCCTGCTCTGTCTGAAAAGTTGGCGTGGGTGGGAGGTTCCCCCAGGCGTGGCCCCTCCCTGGGCTTGAATGGAGGCGCTTCTCTGGCCGGGGTCCCGCTTGGGGGCTGCCAGGGGTGCAAGGAACCCGCGTATCAATGGCACGGGCGGGAGGAGGATGGGCAGGATCGCTGCTGGCTGGGCCTGACGTGGCAGCCCAGCCAGCTCGGGAGGTGGGGCGGGCGCGAGGACAGGTCATCCGGCTCCCCACCCTGCCGGTGCAAGGCTTGGGCTCTAGGTGTGGTGTAGTGGGGTCGGATCGCATGTTCTTAGAGTTGTGTGGGCTTCACCCAAGCCCTTGAATCCAGGATCACACCTGCCAGGGCAGGGGCTTGCGGGGAGGTCTAAAGTGATTTTCTTGGCGTAATTAACTCTGCTTTGGGGAAAACTATCTGGTTTGTCAAACTCCAAGTGCCTCCATCTAATAACTGGTTCTCTTACAATTGCGGCATCTGGGGACCGCGGAGGTCTCTCCTATGAGCTGCTGCCGTTCCTCGCTCCACGTCACCAGTGAGTTGGCTGCTGCCCTGTTCAGGAGTACAGATTTCATGCAGGCACTGCTGGTAGGCAGTGAAACGAGACTTTCCTAGATAATGGTTGTGGACTTTTACATTTCATTTAATTTTAAAGGCATAATAATCGCAAGTTTTTTACTTCTTTTTTTTTTTTGAAACAGGGTCTCGCTGTCACCCAGGTTGGAGTGCAGTGGTGTGATCACTGTTCACTGCAGCCTCTACCTCCCCTGGTTTAAGTAATCCTGCCTCAGCCTCCTGAATAGCTGGAACTCCAGGCATGCACCACCATGCCTGGCTAATTTTTTTTTTTTTTTTTTTTTTTTTGTAGACACAAGGTTTCACCATGTTGCCCAGGCTTTAACTTTTTAAAAAATTCCTAAACTTATTTTTGATGCTCGGTGAAATAACTTTTGTTGAAATCAAGAACTTAATATTTTCAGAGGCAGTAAAAGATAATCCTGAAGGATCTGGGTGGCAGAGACTCTATTCACCTGATTTCTTTCTTAAAATGTTGACGTCTAAAGTCACACTTCATCCCTAATTCTGCTGTCTGCAGGCCTCACCTACCTAACTGAGATCCAGGAAGTAAGCAAAACCAAAAAGACCTTTGAGCAGTCAAAATGGGTGTTACAAAGTCCGTGTGCCAGTGTGTCTGACTTGGAGGTGATCTCTCAATTGATACATAGTTCTGAGAGGCTCCACTGTATGGTTTCCAATGACAACAAATAATTATAGCAATTCTGAGAACTGACTTTGAGGCACTTGCTTTCTAGCAAGTAGTCAGCTGAGTGCTTTATATAGCTTATCCCAGGTTGTCATTAAAATAACTTTAGGAGTTAGGTGCTATTGTTCCCATTCTTTTATGGGGAAACTGAGTCTTAGGGAGGCGAATAAATTAGTGATAGAGCCAGGATTGAAGCACAATTAGTACCTCAAAGGATCTGATTGATGAATTTCTAATGGAGCTGAAATAAACATTGGATACCAAACCACATGTTTAGATTATTTTTTGTTACACTCAGATGTTGTTACTTTTTTTTTTTTTAAGAGTTAGTGCGGTGTCTCACTCTGGCTGAAGTGCAGTGGCTGTGTCACCTCACTACAGACTCAAACTCTTGGGCTCAAGTGATCCTCCTACCTCAGCCTCCTGAGTGGCTGGGTACAGGTGTGAGCCGCAGTGCGTGGCAGTGTTACTTTTAATCTTTAGTTTTGCTCCAGAATCTTTGTGTGAGTCTCTTCATTTTCTTTTGTTTTTCAGAATCCCTTCCTCTGGCAAGTCGTTAAGTCTTGAAGTGTGCTGTCTCCTAAACTTTTATTCACACTAAGATATTTGAGAGAATTTAGTGCAACTCCAGAATAGATTTCTTTCCTTTTTTTCTGCTACGGAGTCTCACTCTGTTGCTCAGGTTGGAGTGCAGTGGCGTGATCTCAGCTCATTGCAGTCTCCATCTCCCTGGTTCAAGCAGTTCTCTGCCTCAGCCTCCTGAGTAGCTGGGATTAGAGGCACCCGCCACCACGCCCAGCTGGTTTTTGTATTTTTTTAGTAGAGATGGGGTTTCACTGTCTTGGCCAGGCTGGTCTTGAACTCCTGACCTCATGATCCACCTGCCTTAGCCTCCCAAAGTGTTGGGATTACAGGCGTGAGCCACGGCACCCAGTCATTTATTCAGAATTAAATGCTAAATTTGACAGGCTGCCTTTTTTTTCCCATATTAAATAATAAAAGTTGTTTAAGAGTCTTTCAAAAGAGTAAGAATTTGATAAGAGTTTCTCAAATAACTGGAATAGGAGACACGTGCATCCAGATTGTGTTTCTCATTTTGAAAATACTGATACTGAGGTTCATTTTTAGGATTTAAGCACTAGTTTTGAAAATGCTATTTTAGTCTCGGAACTGTGGTGCTTTTTACCCAGTAAGGATCAGAGAAGCTAGTGAGGAAGTTGGAGATTCTGTTTTCCTCATAGATTCCAGAACAGCTGCCTTTAAGGACCATTTCAAAGTAGGGACAGTGAGTTGATCATGTTTGAGTCTGCATTCTCTTGTGGCTGTGTCTGCTATTGTCATTACAGAAGGGTGCCAAAATGGACTGTGAGTTTCTCCTGTTCTGATTATCATTGCAGCTCCATCCACAGTATGCTCATGTTGTCACTTTATTTTTGTCCTAAACACTGATCTACTTAACCTCGGGAGAACAAGTTGTGGTTTTAGTTATGAAGGGCTTCCTATCCAGATTTTCCTGCAGGCTGATGGTTATTAGTGCTATATCTACTGTAGTGCAGTATCTATTAGTATACATCTACCGTAGCTAGAGGAGTCTTTCTGAGATCCATGACCTCAGGCCTTCCTCCCCTAATCTCTCTCCTTCCCTGTTTCCCCTGTTGCTTAGATTGTTGTTAGCTGTTATGTAGGTTGTAAACTTTCCATCCTACCAAACACCATACTGGAGCTTATGGTATCCAGATTTCACATATTGGTCAGTTTATATTTTTGAAGTCATGTAGTGGGTAAGATGTGGAGTACTCCAGGTAGCTTTTGCATCACCTGTGCAGCTCCCTCTGTAGTTGCTGTCACCTCAGCTACTTTCAGTGCCAGTCTCTAAGTAACCATTACTCTGAAACATTTATTGACCACCCTCTATGTGCAAGGCACTGGCACACAGTTCAGAGCAACAGCTTGCAGCTATTAAAACTTTCTGTTCTCAGCTGGACTTAGTGGCTCATGCCTGTAATCCCAGCACTTTGGGAGGCCAAGATAGGTGGATCACTTGAGTACAGGAGTTCAATACCAGCTTGGGCAGCATGGTGAAACCCTGTCTCTACCAAAAATACAAAAATTAGCCAGCCGTGGTAGTGCACTGTGATCCCACCCAGCTACTCAGAAGGCTGAGTGGGGAGGATCGCTGGAGCCCAGGAAGTCGAGGTTGCAGTGAGCCGTGATCACACCACTGTACTTCAGCTTGGGTGACAGACTGAGACCATCTCAAAAACAAACAACAAAACAAGTTTCTATTCTCAGGAAAGCTGCGGTGTAGTTGAAATGATATGAAAATGTATGAAAGATAAAAACGTAGGATGTCAAACTGTCAGGCAGTTAAAGCCTATGGGTGTGAAATGGCAAGACCATCCCAGGGAAGGCTCCTCTGACTTTCCAGCAAGATGTGTATAAGACCTATATGAAAAGTATTAAGGCTGGGTGTGGTGGCTCACGCCTGTTATCCCAGCACTTTGGGAGGCTGAGGTGGATGGCTCACCTAAGGTGAGGAGTTCAAGACCAGCCTGGCCAACATTGGGAAACCCCATCTCTACTAAAAATACAAAAATTAGCTGGACGTGGTGGCACACACCTGTAATCCCTGCTACTCACGAGGCTGAGGCAGGAGAATCACTTGAACCCAGGAGTTGGAAATTGCACTGAGCCAAGATTGTGCCGCTATACTCCAGCCTGGGCAACAAGAGCAAAACTCTGTCTCAAAAAAAAAAAAAAAAAAAGGAAGTATTAAACTTTGCTGATGTACATAGTAGATGACCTGCATGTATATTCATACCATGGTCCTGGAGAGCACCCAGGCAGGCTGGTGAAGAAGGATAAGACACATCTCTCCAAATTGATTTCTTAATTCAGAATATTATCGAAGCTAAAGGCAATAAACTGAGAGAAATAATCTGTAATATTCCTAAGTGACAAAAGCTTAATATCTGTAATAAAGTACTCCTACAAATAAAAACCCAGCAGAAAAATGAGCAAAGCGGGCGATTCACTGATGAATAACAAAAGACCAGTGAAGCATGAAAGGATGCCCAGCCTCACTAGAAGCTAGGAACTTGAATATTAAAATAGCAGTGCAGCTGGACGTGGTGGCTCCCGCCTGTAATCCCAGCACTTTGGGAGGCCGAGGCAGGTGGATCACCTGAGGTCAGGAGTTCAAGACCAGCCTGCCCACCATAGTGAAACCCTGTCTCTACAAAAAATACAAAATATTAGCCAGGCGTGGCGGCGGGCCCTTGTAATCTGAGCTACATGGGAGGCTGAGGCAGGAGAATCGCTTGAACCTGGGAGACAGAAGTTGCAGTGAGCCAAGATCGCGCCATTGCATTCCAGCCTAGGTGACAGAGTCTGACTCCATCTCAAAATATATATATATAATACATATATTTTATACATATATATATATAGAGAGAGAGAGAGCACGTGCGCAAGAGCAAAAGAGCAATTCAGACCAGGTGTGGTGGCTCCTGCATGTGGTCCCAGCGCTTTCGGTGGCCAAGGCTAAAGGATCACTTGAGGCCAGAAGCTTGAGACCAGCCTGGGCAACACAGTGAGACTCTATCTCACAAAAAATAAAAGATTAGCTGGGCATGGTGGCGTGTACCTGTGTCTTAGCTTCTCAGGAGGCTGAGGTGAGAAAATCACTTAAGCCTCAGGCTGCAGTGAGCTGTGATCATGCCATTATACCCCAGCATGGGCAACAGAGTGAGGTTCTATCTCAAAAAAAAAAAAAGGAGGGGAGAGCCAAGCAAAGAAAGAAAAACACCAGTGCATACTATTACCTGCCCACCACTGGGTAGGAAAAAGTAAAAGAGGTTTACAACCTCTCATGTTGACAATGATGTGAAGAAAAGAGTCTTCTCCTTTGGTGTTAGTAGATATGTTAATTGGCATAGCCTTTCTAGGAGAAATTTGACACTATCAAATTTTAAAATGTTCATGTTTTTGGTTTATGTGTTTTTATTTGCATTATTTTGGGTTATGGATTAAATTTTTAATTGGTACATTATGATTGGATATACTTATGGGATATACCTTGATGTTTCAATCCAATGATTTAAGCAGGGTAGTTATATCCATCATCTCATGCATTTATCATTTCTGCATTCAAAAACCTCTCTTCTAGCTATTTTTGTAATATACCTTATTGGGAGGATTACTTGAGACTAGGAGTTCAAGGCTGCAGTCAGCTATTGAACTCCTAGTCCAGTGTACTCCAGCCTGGGCCACAAAGACCCCAGAAAACAAGACTTTTAACCTGATACAGTAGAATAAGACAAGAATGATGTTAAGTTTAATGACTGGCTTCCATTTAACAAGTTGTACTCCTTGTTACGGGTGTTTGGTGTATATGGTATGGGGATGTCAGTTTCAGAAACATTTACAAAAGTGAGTATTCTGGGAGAGCGTATTACCTGGTAACCTTAGCATGCTTTGATCTCAAAATCGAGAGATACTAACTGGGAGCTGCTCTGGCTTAGCAGCAGGTGTTCTACCCCTAACCCTTCCAGGAGATTCTTGCCCTACCCCATTCTGTCTTCAGCTAGGATCCCCATTTTCCTGTGAAGACAGAACAGTTTTGTTGTTCTGTAAGAAGAAGCTCCTACTTCTTAATCAGGATCCCGGGCCAGGGAGAATGGTGTGGGACCACGTTAGCATCCGCAGATTTCTAGTATGGTAGTCCTGTGTGGATGCTACTCCATGGACAGGCCGTAGACAACACACTGCCCCATGCACACTCAGGGCTCTCCCACCCTCTAGCTTGTGGTAAATTAGGGCAGAGCCCTATTGCAGTCACAGGGACACAGTATGACTTGGACATTCTTCAGAAGTGTTCTCCCAAAATACCACAAAATGAGAATTTGCCCCCATGACATGAAGATAAAATGAATTCCATTTTCTTTTGTCCATTTGTTCATTCAGCAAATATTTTCTGAGTCCTGCTGTGTGTCGGGGCCAGTGTACCATGCAGGAAATACAAGATGGAATAAGGTGCGACCCCAGCCTTTAGAGATCTCAGTATCCAATGGGGTTTTTGGGGAGAAGAGAAGCAGGAACCAAATCATCACAGTGTATTTTTATAAGTACCGTAATTGGAGCTAAGGCAGCAGCTGGCATGAAGCAGGTCTCATTATGTGCTTGCTGAATGAATCAACAGCCCCAAGGGTGGGTGTCTTTAGACATGACCTCTGGAGGAGGTGGGATGTGAGTTGGGTCTTCATGGGGGCTGGTAAAGACAATATGATGATCCCTGGTTTTCAGTATAGGAATGCTGGGAACAAGGACACAATTTCAAATCTGCCTGGCTTCCAAAGTTCTGTTAGAGTAAAACCCTTTCCCACAGAATTCACCTATCTGTATCCTATGTGTTTGTATTTAAAATACTGGAAAGAATCATATAGGAAATAAGCTGGAAATTGATTTCTTAAGGCTTCCACAAACACCAGACATGTTCTGACTGCTCCCTGTTCTTTCTTCTTCCCCTTCTGTAACCTCTAGTTTTCTTGGTTAGCAGCAGCCTTGTTATTTCCCCTTTGGAGCATTGATCTCTGTAGGGAAAAAAAAGTTACCCGTTACTGAGGAAAAGACTAAGCAGAGCAGATTTACTGTCTGTGTCTCCTCCTTGAAGTTGGTTTCTATTGATGGATCTGGAAGGATGGCATCAACATTTTCTTCCATTTCTATTTAGGTGTGTATGTGAATAGGCTGGGACTGCAAATATTCATCTGAGAAAGTAACATTCTTAAATTCAGGCTTTCAGCTTCAGCAAGCTGCAAAATGATTGTTCATAAAATACTGAAAAACAATGTGTAATACAAAAATTAGCCAGGCGTGGTGGCACATGCACCTGTAGTCCCAGCTACTCAGGAGGCTGAGGTGGGAGGATCACCTGAGCCCAGGGAGGTCGAAGGTGCAGTGGGCTGTACTCTTCCCAGGCACCAGCCTGGGCAACAGAGTGAGACCCAGTCTCAAGAAAATAAAAATAATGGGCTTTTCATGTTCCAGAGTAGTGTTGTGAATGATTTGGGTGAAGAGACGTTTCTGTTACACTCATACTTACTAAAATGTGTAATGGTGTGAAGTTTGCATTAAAGATGAGGGTGGGTGGGTTCTGACATTTAATCAGCCTTCAGTTTTTTGTTTGTTTGTTTGTTTGTTTTCTGAGACAGAGTCTCACTTTGTTGCCAGGCACCAGGTTGGAGTGCAGTGGCACAATCTCGGCTCACTGCAACCTCCGTCTCCCAGGTTCAAGCAATTCTCCTGCCTCAGCCTCCCGAGTAGCTGGGACTACAGGCGCACGCCACCACACCCAGCTAATTTTTTTTTATTTTTAGTAGAGACGGTGTTTCACCATGTTGGCCAGGATGGTCTCAATCTCTTGACCTCGTGATCCTCCCGCCTCGGCCTCCCAAAGTGCTGGGATTACAGGCTTGAGCCACCGTGCCCAGCGCAGCCCTCAGTTTCTTTAATTCATCTGCTCAGTCTCCAGCACTGAAACCCATAGTTTATGTCCTTTGTCACGTAAATATTTGGCTAAATATAGATGTCAGAAAAGCTGTGTGCACACCACATAAACATCCAGCCTTCCCAGCTGAGTGTGGCCATGCCAGGCAGTGCTCTGGAGGTGGGTGGGTGGTTGGAAGTGGAAACACAGTTGCTTTTGAAGACTGGCTGTAGTTGCAGGTTCCTACCTTCATGTTGTCCTAGCATTCAGGAACATTTTTATACAAATACAATGAAATTTCTGTTTTTGTTTTTGTTTTTTAATTTTTTGAGACAGGGTCTCACTCTGTCACCCAGGCTAGAGTACAGGGATGTGACCACAGCTCACTGCAGCCTCAACCTCCTGGACTCACATAGTCCTCCCACCTCAACCTCCCATGAACTGGGACCACAGGCGTGCGCCACCTTGGCCTGGCTATAATTTTGTTTGTTTGTTTGTTTGTTTGTTTGTAGAGACAGACTCTTGCTATGTTGCCCAGTCTGGTCTCGAACTCTTGGGCTCAAGTTATCCTCCCTCTTTAGCCTCTCAAAGTATTGAGATTACAGCCATGAACCATTATGCCCAATTGAGATGGAAGCTTTAAAAATCTTAACATGCCCAAGTACTTGCTGCCCTTAGCAAAGGAGTCACCTTGGGAGGTCACGCTGTTACTCCAGCAGGAGTTCCTGCGCAGCTCTTACTTGAGTCAGTGCTCTTCACTAGACTCCTCATCCCCCTTAATCACAGTAGACTCCAACTCTGTTCTCAAAAGATTTCTCACCATGGAGATACTATTTTACCATGCAAAGAAAGGGCTAGGGGAGGTGGCTTATAACTGTAATCCCAACACTTTGGGAGGCTGGGAGAGTTGCTTGAACCCAGGAGTTCAAGACTAGTGTGGGCAACATGGTGAAACTCTTATCTGTACAAAACTTTTTTTTTTTTTTTTTAAATCAGCTGGGTGGGATAGCTCACACCTCTAGTCCTACCTATTCGGGAGGCCGAGGTGGGAAGATTGCTTAAGCCCCGGAGATCAAGGCAACAGTGAGCTATGATCATGCCTCTGCATGCCAGCCTGGGCAACAGAGGGAGACTGTCTCAGGGTGGTGGGGAGAGAAAAAAAGAAAAGAAAAATCCATAGGTAAGAGACAAATTATAACACTAAATGACAGAATTATTGAGAGAAATTCGTTCCTACCTAAGTTGATATATTTGAGAAATACAAGGTTCCTTTGAATGATACACATCTTGCCAAAATGAAGCCCCTTTCCTTTAGTCACCCTTTATAGTGAGACAGAAAAGCCTGTTAGAGCTTCTTAAAAGGGGTGCATTCAGGAATGATGAGGATAGAAAAACTACAGCTGCTCTTGTTCATTTAGAGGCATCCCCAAACCTGGGCCTTGACCCCACGTGCCCCTCCTTCCCTGTCTACATCCCCTGCCCAGTGTGATCCACAGGAATCATAAAGCTTTCAGGCCTTTCTAATACTTCCCTTCTGTTTCTCTAGGTATTTCTGGGAAAAGCCAGCTTCTGTTTGCACTGGTCTTCACAACTCGTTACCTGGATCTTTTTACTTCATTTATTTCATTGTATAATACATCTATGAAGGTATGGTATGCCATGCACTGGAATGTATTTCGCCTATAGTACACAGACCTATGGATACTTAATTTATGTCAGCTGTGTATTTTAATTAAAATGCTCCAAAAATAATGTCTTAATATGCTGTTCTTGACTTTAAAACTTTTAGACCACCTTCTACGTATAACTGGGAATAAATGAGCTATCAGTAAACATACATCTTTGGTTTCAAAACGGTAGTTAATTAAAATACTTTGAAGTTCAAGCTTTTTTATTTTAGGTTCCTTAAGTATGATAAATATAAAGCTCCGGATAACTCTATAAGAAAGAGGGGTAACTATTATATTTTCAAGCCGTGGGAAATTACAGAGTCCCCAGAGCAATCCAGCAAGTTAGTGCATAACAAGGAATGAAAGTAGGACTCCTAAATGCAGTGTCTCATTTTGCTGCTGTGTGAGGAACTGTATACAGGCCTCTACCTTTTTTCTTTTCTACTTAGTGAGTTTTTCTTAAACTGCCGTGTGTGTCATTTTTATTATGTTTGCTATGCTTAAATGTTCTCTATGCCATCATTTACTTAGTAACATATTTTTAAACCTGGAACTTGTCCTAAGCATTAGTATCTATAACACCTTTTTTGTCTTTCTTATATGTTTTTCTAATTCACATTAAAACAAATGTATAACTATTAAAATACAAAATGTTTGCACACAGCCTAACACTTTGTGGTACACACCCCATACTGGGATACTATATGACTTTGTGGGGGATTTCATGGACTACGTGAGCTTTGTTTCTTTCTCACAGTGTTGAATTCATGCTTATAAACACCTACAGAGCTGGGCACTGAGGATATGGCAGAAAATAAGAAGTCTCTAGTCTGGTGTGGGGAGTACACAGAGTACACTCCTGACCTCAAATGATAGCCTACCTCGGCCTCCCAAAGTGCTGGGATTACTGGTGTGAGTTACTGTGCCTGGCTGGCAGTTTCTTATAAAGTTAAACTTGGGCCAGTCACGGTGGCTCACGCCTGTAATCCCAGCACTTTGGGAGGCCACGGTGTGTAGATTGCTTGAGCCCAGGAATCTGAGACCAGCCTGAGCAACATAATAAGACACCGTCTCTAAAATAAATAAATAAATTAGCCAGGCATGGTGGTGTACTCCTGTAGTCTCAACTACTCAGAAGGCTGAGGTGGTAGGATCACTTGAGCCCTGGAGGTTGAGGCTGCAGTGAGCCATGATCACATCACTGTACTCGAGCCTGGTAGCCTGAGTGATCAAGCATCACCCTGTCTCAAAAAAAAAAAAGAAAAGAAAAGAAACAAAGATAGAAGTATAGGGGCTCTCAGGATATGTAATAGGAGTCTGATTTCTTTCATTCATTCATTCTACAAATACTGAGCCCCTGTGTGCCAGGCACTATTCTAGGCCATTTGGTTATTGGCACACCCAAGGAAGTAATATTTAAACTGAAACTTAAAAGTATTATATCTAAACAACCTTCCCTTAACATTTTGTATTCAAGAGAATTTTCATAAGCACTGGTGAAAGGAGACATAGCAATATGTGAGTCTGGTCTTTATAAAATTTGTAAAGCGATTTTGAGTCACTTAGCAAATTTGAGTGACTTATAATGGATTCTTCATTACCAAGTGATGAGAACCTAGTATTCAGGAAATAATGAGCTTATTTAAAAATGGTTAGGTCCCCACTTGTCTAGGCAAATTAAAACTATAGGTATAGAGGTGTGTGAGCAAGAATCCTCCCTCCCCCTCAGGATGCCCATGTTTCAGAGGATTCCATGCTTGCTTGGTTGTAGTTTCTAAGCACAATGTCCTGAAAGTCTGGAGTGAGAGCTGAGGTGCTCCTGTCTTTTTACTTTTAACTTCCACATGCTGTTGAGAGGAGAGAAGCAGCTGTTCTTCTCCAGCTGCTGCTAAGGCCTTAGTGGAAATAACAGCCATCAAGTGTTTTAAAATCTTGAGCTACCCACAGACTGGGTCCTGGTGAGGGGCCTCTCTGCTGTGAGCCTTGGCTGAATGTGCTGAGGGGGCTTAGTGCATGTGTAGATGTATGTGTGTTTTGTTTATGCATGTAGATTTTGTATTTTATTTATTCACATACATGCATACATACATTTGTGTGTGGAGAGAGCTCCTATAATAGTATATGTAATGTTCCTTGATTTCTTTTGGGGGTAATTCTTCAGTATATGAGTATGACCAACAATTTTAATACCATGTTGACTTTATTTACAAATACAACTGCATGATGAGCTGTCAGGGACAATTTAGTGTCTTTGTGGGTTTTTGGGTTTTGGTTTGTTTTTTTTTTTTTGAGACGGAGTCTCACTCTGTCACCCAGGCTGGAGTGCAATGGCACAACCTCACCTCACTGCAACCTCCACCTCGTGTCACCACACCCGGCTAATTTTTGTATTTTTGGTAGAGACGGGGTTTCACCATCTTGGCCAGGTTTGTCTCGAACTCCTGATCTCGTGATCCACCCACCTCGGCCTCCCAAAATGCTGCTGGGATTACAGATGTGAGCTGCTGCATCCAGCCCTTTGTGGGTTTTGTAAAGCATGTAAGGGCTTCATAACTGCTCTCATTTTCTTTTTAAGTCATCTGCCCCTAGATATTCTCAAGTTGTCTTTCCTGGGGAGAAGTAGCACCAGGCAGAACAGCTACCTCCTCAGGTATTTCTGTTCCTGGACTAAACCTGCTATTTGATTCTTGGGCCTAAATTTCTACAGTCCGAGAGTTGATGTAATTTTAGACTATCAGACTTTTCTTTGGGGTTGAAGGAATATATGCTGTTTGGCCTTTTTTTTTTTTTTTTTTTTTTTTTGAGATACAGTCTCACTCTGTTGCCCAGGCTGGAGTGCAGTGGTATGATCTCTGCTCACTGCAACCTCCACCTCCCAGATTCAAGCAGTTCTCCTGCCTCAGCCTCCTAAGTAGCTGAGATTACAGGTACCTGCCACTACGCCTAGCTAATTTTTGTATTTTTAAAGTTAAATTTACCGCCGGGCACAGTGGCTCACACCCATTATCCCAGCACTTTGGGAGGCCGAGGTGGACAGATGACGGGGTCAGGAGATTGAGACCATCCTGGCCAAAATGGTAAAACTCCATCTCCACTAAAAAGTAGCTGGGTGTGGCAGTTCGTGCCTGTAATCCCAGCTACTTGGGAGGCTGAGGCAGGAGAATTGCTTGAACCCGGGAGGTGGAGGTTGTAGTGAGCCGAGATCACACCACTGCACTCCAGTCTGGCAGCAGAGCAAGACTTCATCTCAAAAACTAAAAACAAATTAAACTTACACTTAACATATGACCCAGCAATCTCACCTCTAACTATATACCCAAGAGAATCGAAAACTTACATTCACACAGACACTTGTACACAAATGTTCACAGCAGCTTCGTCCACTGTCCTCCCAAATTAGAAACCACCTGCCCTTCAACTGGTGAGTGAATAAACAAACTAGTGCATCCATACAATGGACTCAGCTACAAAAAAGGAACAAATTATTAACACTAGGCCCTCAATTGATGTCATTGGTAGGTTCTTAGAAACTGTGACTTGAAGTGGAACAACATATAATGAAGCCAGTTTTACCATAGGCTAATTGGTACAAATAAGAGTTAAGTTCCTACAGCATATTCCTGGTCCCAGACTTTTTTTTTTTGAAATGGAGTTTCATTCTCACTCTTGTTACCCAGGCTGGAGTGCAATAGCGTGATCTCAGCTCACCGCAACCTCTGCCTCCTGGGTTCAAGCAATTCTGCCTCAGCCTCCCGAGTAGCTGGGACTATAGGCGCGTGCCACCATGCCCAGCTAATTTTTGTATTTTTAGTATAGACGGGGTTTCACCATGTTGACCAGGATGGTCTCAATCTCTTGACCTCCCGAAGTGCTGGGATTATAGATGTGAGCCACCACACCCGGCCCAAACTTTTAAATAAAGACCAAAAACAGGCTGGGCGTGGTGGCTCACGTCTGTAATCTCAACACTTTGGGAGGCCAAGGCGGGTGCATCACTTGAGGTCAGGAGTTCGAGAGCAGCCTGGCCAACATGGCAAAACCTCATCTCTACTAAAAATACAAAACTTAGCTGGGCATCATGGTGGGCACCTGTAATCCCAGCTACTCAGGAGGCTGAGGCAGGAGAATCACTTGAACCTGGTAGGCGGAGGTTGCAGGGAGTCAAGATCATGCCACTGCACTCCAGCATAAGTGACAGAGCAAGACTGTCTCAAAAACAAACAAACGTGAGCTATACATTTAAAGATTAATAAAAGCAACATAATTATTTATCCAATTTTTGCTGAATCAGTGCATGATGATGGTCATAGTGGTGGCAGATTAAGAAGTATATGTTTGCAAAGCAAAGATTATAAGGAACACTCCTGTCATAAAGCTCAAAAACAATAACATAGCAGGTTCACTGAGTGCTTTCGTACTACATTGTTTATTGTGATACATTTGTATAACTATTGTATACTACTTTATGAATTTTTATTTTACCATAATTCATATTCATTTTCCAACCCACTTACTTCAGGGTTTCAGGTGCCCAGAGCCTATCCCAGCAGCTCAGGTGCAAGGCGGGAACCCCCACTGGACAGGATGCCATTCCATCATAGGGCGCACTCACCCACACCGACACTCACACTAGGACTGTTCACACATACCAATTCACCTAACGTGCACATCTTTGAGATGTAAGAGGAAACCAGAGTATCTGGAGAAGACCCATGCAGACCTGTGGAGAGCATGCAAACTCCATGTGGACAGTTGCCCCAGCTGGGAACTAATCTCCTCGTCATGACGAAATATATTATTGGTGGACCTGCTGTATACACAATAAATTTGATGACTGAGATACATTAGGCTAACGGAAGTTGGACTCAAGGCAACATGCTATATGACTCCATTTATGTGGCATTCTAGAAAAAGCAAAACTAGGGACAGAACATCAGCGTAATTTCAGGAGGTTGAGGAAGCCTGGGGGAACTTGACTACAAAGGGGCATCATGGCAGAATTTTGGGGGTGATGGAACTGTCCTGTGTCCTAATTGCAATGGTAGTTATGCCTCAGAACTGAACACCTCCAAAAAGGAGAATTTTACTGTATTGAAGTTTTAAAATTCTAAAAAAAGCTAAGGAAAAAAAAATCTTGCCTTTCCAAATACATGGGTGATAAAGCTGGGGGAGCTGGAACAGTGGCAAGGTATTGACACCTGGTGTTTTTGCTTTTGGTTGTAGGTTATCTACCTTGCCTGCTCCTATGCCACAGTGTACCTGATCTACCTGAAATTTAAGGCAACCTACGATGGAAATCACGATACCTTTCGAGTGGAATTTCTGGTGGTCCCTGTGGGAGGCCTCTCATTTCTAGTCAATCATGATTTTTCTCCTCTTGAGGTTAGTTTAAGAGATTATTTAGGGCTTAGCATGGTGGTTCACGCCTGTAATCCTAGCACTTTGGGAGGTCGATGTGAGTGGATCATAAGATCAGGAGTTTGAGACCAGCCTGGCCAACATGGTAAAACCCCGTCTCTACTAAAAATACAAAAAATTAGGAGGTGTGGTGGTGCACACCTGTAATCCCAGCTACTTGGGAGGCTGAGGCAGGAGAATCGCTTGAACCCAGGAGGCGGAGGTTTCAGTGAGCTGAGATCACATCATTGCACTCCAGCCTGGGTGACAGAGTAAGACTCCATCTTGAGAGGGGAAGGAAAAAAAAAGTTATTTAGGGCCGGGCATGGTGGCTCATGCCTATAATCCCAGCATTTTGGGAGGCCAAGGTGTGCAGATCACTTGAAGTCAGAGGTTCATGCATTCAACCTGGCCAACATGGTGAAACTCTGTTTCTATTAAAAATACAAAAATTAGCCAGGCATGTTGGCACACACTTGTAATCCCAGCTACTCAAGAGGCTGAGGCACAAGAATCACTTAAACCCAGGAGGTAGAGGTTGCAGTGAGCTGAGATTGAGCCACTGCACTCCAGCCTTGGCGGCAGAGCAAGACTCCATCCCCCACAAAAAAGTTACTTATTGGTCATATCTGGTTATCTAGGTGAATGGGCCTGTTTTCATGCTGGCAGATCATGTAGGTGTTCATGGGTTTTTTTTTTTATTTTTATTTTTTTATTTTCTGGTTTAGCAAACTCCAGTATAGTGTTCATGACTGGTGTAAAAAATCATAGATGAGGCCGGGCGTGGTGGCTCATGCCTGTAATTTAAGTACTTTGGAGGCCAAGGCGGGCGGATCACCTGAGGTCGGGAGTTCAAGACCAGCCTGACCATCATGGTGAAACCCCGTCTTAAAAATAAAAAAAAAAAAAGTAGATGAAAATTAAGCACCCAGGTATATGGGTGTCTGCTGACAGCTTACTGTCTGATTCCTTTGAAATAGAAACTTGAGGCCGGGTGCGGTAGCTCAAGCCTGTAATCCCAGCACTTTGGGAGGCCGAGGCAGGTGGATCACGAGGTCAAGAGATTGAGACCATCCTGGTCAACATAGTGAACCCTGTCTCTACTAAAAATACAAAAAATTAGCTGGGCATGGTGGCACGTGCCTGTAAACCCAGCTACTCAGGAGGCTGAGGCAGGAGAATTGCTTGAACCCAGGAGGCAGAGGTTGCGGTGAGCCAAGATCGCACCATTACACTCCAGCCTGGGTAACGAGCAAAACTCCGTCTTAAAAAAAAAAACAGCAATGAGGAAGTAGGAGCTTACCACTTACCAATGCTGTCAACTCTGGCAGAAAACAGGGTTGATTAGTCATCCCCAATCTGGAGCAGGACAAGCTTGTCCAGGAAAAATGTCTGTATGTAGACTCAGAAAATTGAAGAGGGAAAAATAAACCTGGAGAGACAAGGTGATGAAAATTCAGAGAGGTAGAGGCATCCAAGTTACCCAGCTTGTTACACTGGCAGTGCCCTGCCTCTTAAAGGTTGCTTAAGTTTCTGTGATTTATGCCAGGAGTCCCCAACACCTGGGCTACTGACTGGTACTGTTTCGTGGCTTGTTAGAAACCAGGCTTCACAGGAGGAGATGAGCAGTGGGGTGAGCAAGTGAAGCTTCATTGTATTTACAGCCGCTCCCCATCACTCACATTACTGCCTAAGCTCCACCTCCTGTCATAAAAGTGGCGGCATTCAGTTCTCATAGGAGTACGAACCCTATTGTGAACTGTGCATGCAAAGGATCTAGGTTGCCTGCTCCTTAATGAGAATCTAATGCCTGATGATCTGTCACTGTCTCCCACCACCCCCAGATGGGACTATCTAGTTGCAGGAAATCAAGCTCAGGGCCTTTACTGATTCGGCATTATGATGAGTTGTATAATTATTTCATTGTATATTACAATAATAATAGAAATAAAGTGCACAATGAATGCAATGCACTTGAATCATCCGGAAACCATCCATCCACGCTGCTGGTCTATGGAAAAATTGTCTTCTATGAAACCAGTTGCTGGTGTCAAAAAGGTTGGAGACCACTGGGTTATGCACTTGCCAAGCTGTTGTTCTATTTTGGGCCGACATACCCCACTCCACAACTCCCTGTCATCTTAAGCTGCTTTGTGGTAAAGCAAGCAAGAGTGTTTCCTCTAGGCTCCTGGTGGGCAGTGAGCCTGACGGAAGCTTGCCATTTCTCTTCCAGATCCTCTGGACCTTCTCCATCTACCTGGAGTCTGTGGCTATCCTTCCGCAGCTCTTTATGATCAGCAAGACTGGGGAGGCCGAGACCATCACCACCCACTACCTGTTCTTCTTGGGCCTCTATCGCGCTTTGTATCTTGTCAACTGGATCTGGCGCTTCTACTTTGAGGGCTTCTTTGACCTCATTGCTGTGGTGGCCGGCGTAGTCCAGACCATCCTATACTGTGACTTCTTCTACTTGTACATTACAAAAGGTATGTTGAGTGCAACTTAACGTTGTTTCTAGAGTCACGTGTTCTTTTAGGAGCGCCCTTGCCCAGTACTCTTCTAACCTGGCACTCTCTCATAAAGCAGAACTGGCTCCAGAGAACCATTTTTGTGACTGGCCAGTAACATTCTGGATCAGGGTGTCATCTTTTTTTTTTTTTTTTTTGAGATGGAGTCTTGCTCTGTCACCAGGCTGGAGTGCAGTGGCGCAATCTCAATATAACAACGCTTTTTCTTTTGTGATAGATTTCCTAAAATGGCACATTTTCTTTTCTTTTTTTTTTTTGAGATGGAGTTTTGCTGTTGTTACCCAGACTGGAGTGCAATGGCACGATCTCAGCTTACCGAAACCTCCGCCTCCTGGGTTCAAGCAATTCTCCTGCCTCACCCTCCCGAGTAGCTGGGATTACAGGCACGCGCCACCATGCCCGGCTAATTTTTGTATTTTTAGTAGAGACGGGGTTTCACTATGTTGACCAGGATGGTCTCGATCTCTTGACCTTGTGATCCATCCGCCTCGGCCTCCCAAAGTGCTGGGATTATAGGTGTGAGCCACCTCACCCCACCAGCACATTTTCATTGTAAAAAATTCATCTGGTGTTTTAGTAAACATTAACACCAGATACTTCTCTATGCATACACAGACACATGACTTAAACTCTACATGCTGATCTGTATACTGCTTTTATTCCACTCACATTTTTCATGTCACTAGAAATCTACATTTTTTTTTTTTTTTTTGAGACAGTCTTGCTCTGTTGCCAGGTGCCAGGCTGGAGTGCAGTGGCGCAATCTCAGCTCACTGCAACCTTCGCCTCCTGGGTTCAAGTAATTCTCCTGCCTCAGCCTCCCGAGTAACTGGGACCACAAGTGCGCGCCACCACGCCCAGCTAATTTTTGTATTTTTTAGTAGAGATAGGGTTTCACCATGGTCTTAATCTCTTGACCTTGTGATCTGCCCGCCTTGGCCTCCCAAAGTGCTAGGATTATAGGCATGAGCTGTCTCGCCCAGCCATTTTTTTTTTGTTTTTTTCTTTCTTTTCAAAGAGACAGGGTCTCACTCTGTCACCCGGGCTGCAAGAATGCAGTGCGGTGATCTTAGCTCACTGCAGCCCCAAACTCCTGGGCTCAAGTGATCCTCCCTGCTCAGCCTTCTGAGTAACTGGGACTACAGGTGCATGCCACCACACCTGGCTCATTTAAAAAAATTTTTTTATAGAGATGGGGTCGCTCTCAGTTTGTTGCTTATGCTGTTATTGAACTCCTGGCTTCAAGGGATCCTCCTACCCTTGCCTGCCAAAGTGCTGGGATTACAGGTGTGAGCCACTGCACCCGGCCTTTATATTTTAGTACCCAGAATTTCATAGGCCTCCCTACATAAGCTATATTTTACTATATATTGATTAGGGCAAAAGTCATAATAACAAAAAGCCACTATGAATTTAGTGGCACTTTGTATCAAATTTGTATTTTTAAAATACAATTGCTTATTTCCTATACCTTACTATGTAGAATCTTGTGTGTGGGAGACTTCTAGGAATGGGAAGGAGGAAGCTAAATTTGTCAGTATCAGTAACTTTTGTTTTCTTTTCCTCTCTTTGAAATTCTAGTACTCAAGGGAAAGAAGCTCAGTTTGCCAGCATAAGCGCCAAAGACCATCACCAGCATCTGTCCTTCAGGGTGCTTGGACAGAATTCTTACCACAGCAAAGGCATAAGATGCTTGATACGGAAAATCAGAAACTTAACTCTTTTGTTGCAGATAGACATCAGTGGCTCCGTAAGAACGCAGAGGAAAAGAGCCAGAAGGTTTCTGTTAAATGCATCTTGCCTTATCTTTTTTTATTACTGTGTACAAAGATTTTTTTACACAAAGAAACTTAATGCTGTATTAATAAATTCAGTGTGTAGCTTCAATTGGGATAGTTTCAAAAGTGAAGATTTGGTGAGGAATAAGTGCAAATGTTCTTTTTTTATTTTAAAAAATTCTTTGAAACTGCTGAGTCTTTGTGTCTGCAATGAAACTGTACTCCTTGACAGTTGGTAGATTATATATTCTTACACCTATCAAAATTGCATTCCACTATATTTATTTTTTGCCAAAAGATGAGCTATATTTGTTTGAAATCTGAGACACTATGTTCAATTGGATGTATCTGTTCAAATTTATTCCCACGTAATGTGGAACTCCTTTGTTGGATGTCACAACACTACATTTAAGGTTAGTAAGGATGTCTTGCGGGTCCACGGTTTTCATTACCAAAATTTTAAGATTCTGAATGTCGATGGAGTCTCACTGAAGAGTTACCAAAGGTGCCTGCCCTCCTCCCCTGCTGGAATGTGTGAGTGGAGACTGTCCCAAGGGTGCGGAAGAATCCAGTGGCAGGTGTTCTGGCTGCTTTCCATCTGAGTGTGGGATGGGAGGGGTGTTCATGATCATTTGGATATAGGAGTCTACTGCTATGAGGAATGGAACACAAGTAGTTAACCCATGACTTTCATTTATAATGCCAGAAGATGACTACAGCCACCTCCCTGCTCAGATTCAGACAGTTTTCCATATCACTTTTCGGTGGTAAGATGATTTACAGGTTTGTTTTTTAATTGACAGCACCACTTACCATTCCTTATATTCTTTTTGTTTTGTGTGTTTTTTTTCTTTTTATTTAACCCACAGTCAACATCATAGTTTCTTGTTTTGTTTTACTGAGCTCTTGCATGACTTATGTTACCATCCTAAAAAACACTATATTAAACATAGAATAAATTATCCTTTTTTATGAAATAGGCTTTTGAAACATCCTGTGTTGGGATGATTTTTTTTGTTTTTCAATTGGCAACAAAAGCTCTGTAGGGCTGCAAACATTTAAAGTCCATATAATCATCTTTAAGACATTCTGTATTTTGTGGAAATATTAGAATTTTTCTTCCTAATTTTGTCATTATATGGATTTGCTATTTTTTTTGATTTAATACAAAAGTATACGACTTTTCTATGTGATGCACCATAAATATTAAAGTGTTGAATACTAAGTGCTTATTACAGAAAGGATGTATTTTTGCTTTCTGCATTACAATGTCCTCTGGAGGAAGGGTGCAGGATGGGTTTCATTGGTATCTAGTGTGTGTCTTAACATCTTTCTAAATCGGCAGTGTAACTACATGGTTTAACCTTCTGTGTCTCCCTCATTTCTTCCCTCTTTGCCTCATGTTTTTGCTTTTGTGTGTCAGTGCATCTTTCTTTATAGCATCCTGGTCTTGCTTTAGTTTCTGTAGTCTTTTTTCAACCTCCTTGAAGATTCTGGGCGGAGGGAGGCTGGGAAGTCTGGCGCAGTAGGTGAGCAGCCACTTGCTGCCCAGTCCAGGGTGGGTGGGGCACACATCTGTCTTTGTACATGCAAATCCAACAGCTGGCACATCTACTGGAGAGCACGACGCACAGAAGGGTCTGGAAGCTGCGCGTAGTGATGCCTTCTGCAGTCATCCTACCTAAGTAAAAGTAACTTTGGCTACGTTGTTACCACTGTTTTGTGGTCAGCCAGGAGGACATCTTAGCAATGGTGCCTGCGACGGAGTGCAGGACTGGGCCTCGTCCTTGCTAGAGTTGGAAACCAAGGCCTTGTATGCCACGCCTTATGAAGCACTGTTTCACAGTTACTTTCACTTCCCGAATAAAGGTTACCAGGTAATTAATTTTTTTTATTGAGGTGTTTGTGTGTTTTTCAGTGTAAGCATGATGAGAAATAAAGCAAAGATCAGAGATTTGTCCAGTAATTGATATTACAGGAAAAGCTGCTTTCCAGCCAGGCCTGGTGGCTCATGCCTGTAATCATAGCACTTTGGGAGGCTAAGGAAGGTGGGTCACTTGAGGCCAAGAGTTTCAGGCCAGCCTGGGCAGTATAGCAAGACCACATCTCCATTTTAAAAAGAAAGGTTTCTGGCCATTGGCTTCTTAACAGACCAATCCATTCCCCTGTCCAATTCAATCACAGAGAAACTTTGAAGAAGTTTCTGGCTTCCTCACACTCTGGCCAAGAGAAGAGCAGGTGGAGAAGGGGTTTTTATGGAGATCATAGTGATTTTTGGGAACCCTAAGTAAGAAAAGCACACGCATTGGACCCAGGCCTGTGTTGAGACTTGGCCCCCTCACTTGCACTCCCTGACCCTGGACTTCACAGTAGCCTCATTGCCCTCACATAGGTGAACTCCCAGGGATTTCTGTGCGGTTTAAATGAGCCACTGTAGGCAAAGCTAACAGCCAGAGCTTGGTACACGTCCAGTAATCACCTTTGCCCCATGTGACTGTGTTTAGCTTGTGACAGCTGCTTCAAAAGCTGGTTGGGAACTGTATCTGACAGGAGTCCCTCTGGCCCATTTGATATGGGTCAGTTTTGCCAGAAGGTTCACAATTCTTGTTTGGCGAGCTATAGAAATTGGCCAGGCACAGTGGCTCATGCCTGTAATCCCAGCACTTTGGGAGGCTGAGGTGGATGGATCACTTGAGGTCAGGAGTTCGAGACCAGCCTGGCCAACACAGTGAAACCCCACCTGTACTAAAAATACAAAAATAAGCCGGTGTGGTGGTGTACACCTGTAATCTCAGCTACTCGGGAGACTGAGGCACAAGAATCACTTGAACATGGAAGGCAGAGGTTGCAGCAAGCTGAGATTGTGCCACTGCACTCTAGCCTGGGCAACAGTGAGACTCTATCTCAAATAAATAAATTAATAAAATAAAAATTATTTTAGGTAAATTCCAAAAGCATCCACCCATCTAAGTCTTGCTTGATTGGGTCTGTGTGGGTTTTTTCTGTGTGCCTCCGTCCTCTAGTGGCCAGATGTGGAATTTCCAAGAAACCAGAGCTCTGACCAATACCACCCAGCCATCCCCACAACTATCCGGGTTAACTGGAATCTGTAGCCTGGATTCTGCTGGAGGTGCTATGGGTGTTTCTCTAGTTTTGAAGCAACTCCTTTTGTCCCTGCAATTTAAAAGAAATTTGCAGCATAACATAGTATATATCCTTTTAAGCAATGGCAAGGTTACTTTTTTACAATACTAAAATACTCTGTTCTGGTTTCACCTTGGGCACTTAAAAAAGTGAGAGTCGCCTGGAGTGGTGGCTCACGCATGTAATCCCAGCAGTTTGGGAGGCAGAGGCAGGCAGATCACCTGAGGTCAGGAGTTCAAGATCAGCTTAGCCAACATGGTGAAACCCTGTCTCTACTAAAAATTCAAAAATTATCTGGGCATGGTGGCACATGCCGGTAATCTCAGCTACTCGGGAGGCTAAAGCAGGAGAATTGCTTGAACCTGGGAGGCGGAGGTTGCAGTGAGCAGAAATCAAAATACTGCACTCCAGCCTGGGCAACAAGAGCAAAACACCGTCTCAAAAAAAAACTGAAAAAATTTTAAAGACCTGTAATCCAGAAACTGGTGTGTGCTTTGAAACAAAAAAGTTATTTATTTATTTTGAGGTCTGAGAACTGAAGATCTCAACACTTTAAAAAATGCTTTTAAAAAATTCAGATTTCCATCTGTGCATGGTGGCTTACACCTGTAATCCCAGCACTTTGGGAGCCCGAGGCAGGTAGGTCACTGAGGTCAGGAGTTCAAGACCAGCTTGAGCAACATGGTGAAATCCGGTCTCTACTAAAAATACAAAAATTAGCTGGGCATGGTGGCCCATGCCTGAAATTCCAGCTGCTACGGAGGCTGAGACAGAAGAATTGCTTGAACCCAGGAGGCAGAGGTTTCATTGAGCGGAGATCTTACCACTGCACTGCAGTCTCGGCGACTGAGACTATGTCTCAAAAAAAAAAAAAAAAAAATGGGGCAGGAGAGGCAGGTGGTAGTGGCTCATCCCTGTAATCTGAGCAGCAGGGCAGATCACTTGAGGTCCAGAAACTCCCTCTCATAAATAAATAAAAATAAAGGAGTAGCTAAGAGATAATAAACATGATGTACTGTCGGGGCTGATTATGTGCAATGAAGAAAACTAAGGCAGCATAAGGAATAGAGACTGACAGTTTTGCTGTTTTGAGATAAGGTGGTCAGGGAAGGCCTCTTGAAGCCATGATGCTTGAGCTGAGGCCTGAATGATGTGAGAGATAGTAATGAGGCAGGAGCCGGGTACGGTGGCTCACACCTGTAATCCCAGCATTTTGGGAGCCCAAGTTGGGTGGATCACTGAGGTCAGGAGTTCAAGACCAACTTGAGCAACATGGTGAAATCTGGTCTCTACTAAAAATATATAAATTAGCTGGACATGGTGGCTAACCCCTGTAATCCTAGCACTTTGGGAGGCCAAGGCAGGGCAGATCACTTGAGGTCAAGAATTCGAGACCAGCCATGGCCAACATGGCAAAAATACAAAAATTAGCTGTGTGGTGGCGCACACCTATAAATCCAGCTACTCAGGAGGCTGAGGCAGTAGAATCGCTTGAACTCTGGAGGCTGAGGTTGCAGTAGAGCCGAGATCGTACCACTGCACTCCAGCCTAGGCAACAGAGTAAGACTCCATTTCAAAAGAAAGAAAGAAAATAAAAAGGGGGCAGGAGAATAGGAAATGGGTGTAACCAATGGTTAACAAGGGTTAAGGCAGAAGCAAAAGATCAGCAGGTGCAGCCAGTTCTGGGCAGGATTAGGCAGCACAGAGGCCACATTTTCACTTCAGTGATAACAAGACAGAAGTTTCCACTTCAGCCAGGGATGTTAACCAGATTCTTTTAGCTTAATAAAAACCCTAATTGAGGGTCTCTTGAGCTGCTTGGTCAAGCTCACTCCCCCTCTGAGTTGTAGTTTTGTGCCAATCTGTGCTTTTGTTACTCCATTTGTTTGTTTTGTCTTTTGTTGATTGGTTTTATTTTTGTTGTCGTTGCTTTGTGAGGTTTTGGTTGCAATTTTTTTTTTTTAGATGGCGTATTGCTCTGTTGCCCAGGCTGGAGTGCAGTGGTGTGATCTCAGCTCACTGCAACCTCTGCCTCCTGGGTTCAAGCAATTCTCCTGACTCAGCCTCCCCAGTAGCTGAAATTACAGGTGCACAACACTATCCCCAGCTAATTGTTTTGGGACTGAGTCTCGTTCTGTTGCCTCAGGCTGGAGTGCAGTGACACAATCTCGGCTCACTGCAACCTCCATCTCCCAGGTTCAAGTGATTCTCCTGCCTCAGCCTCCCAAGCAGCTGGAACGTGCCACAACACCCTGCTAACTTTTGTATTTTCAGTAAGATGGGGTTTCATCCTGTTGGCCAGGCTATTCTAGAACTCCTGACCTTAAGTGATCCACCGGCCTCAGCCTCCCAAAGTGCTGGGATTACAAGCGTGAGTTGCCAGGCCAGCCCCACTTACTCTTTATATGTAATCAGTTACTCATTCATTAAGCATTTAAGAATGCCTATGATGTGCTCTATTGAACAAGACAGACAAGGTGCCTCTGCTCATGAAACTTACACTTTAAAGGAGGAGATAAGAGATAATTAACATGACGTACTGTCAGGGGCTGATTATGTACAATGAAGAAAACCAAAGCACAGTAAGGAATAGAGACTGACAGTTTTGCTGTTTTAGATAAGATAGTCAGGGAAGGCTTCTTTAAAGCAGTGACCCTTGAGCTGAGGCCTGAATGATGTGAGAGATAGTAATGAGGCAGGAGCAGGGTACAGTGGCTCACACCTGTAATCCCAGCACTTTGGGAGCCTCAGGTGGGTGGATCACTTGAGGTCAGAAATTCAAGACCGGCCTGAGCAACGTGGCTAAATCTTGTCTCTACTATAAATACAAAAATTAGCTGGGCATGGTGGCACATAATCTCCCAAAGACTTTGCAAGGCTGCGTTTAGAGCATAAAATTACACTCCAGCCCCTGGCAAAGACCTTTCCCCAGTAGTCACACATCACAAGTTTATAATGGCTCATTTATCTATCTCCCTGGTTACTACTCTGCCTCCATCACCCACCCCACTGCCTGTGGCCTTTTCCTGCTCTGAAAAGACATCAGGGTCATTCTTGCCCTAGGAATTCTACATTCCGTGTTTCCTTTTCCAGGGATATTCCTCCTGCAGGTATTTCTGTTACTGGATGGAAAGTCTTGGCTGTGAGTTGGTCAGGTGCTTGGTGCATTGAACCGAGAATTACAACACAAGGCTGGGCGTGGTGGCTCACACCTGTAATCCCAGAACTTTGGGAGGCCAAAGTAGGAGGATCACTTGAAGTCAGGAGTTCGAGACCAGCTGGCCAACATGGCAAAACCCCGTCTCTACTAAAAATATAGAAATTAGCCAGATGTGGTGGCACATGCCTGTAATCCCAGCGACTCGGGAGGCTGAGGCAGGAGAATCCCTTGAACCCGGGAGGTGGAGGTTGCAGTGGGCAGAGATTGCCCCACTGTACTCCGGCCTGGGCAACAAGAGCTAAACTCCACGTTAAAAAAAAAAAAAATTGAAACAGAAAATGCACAAAGCAACAACAAAAATAAAACGAATCGACAAAGGACAAAACAAACAAATGGAGTAACAAAAGCACAGATTGACTGGAACAAAATCACAATTCAGAGAAAGGGGCAAGCTTGACCAAGCAGCTCAAGAGACCCTCAAAAAGGGTTTTTAATTAAGCTAAAAGAATTTGGGGCTGACCAGGGTGCCTCACGCCTGTAATCCCAGCACTTTGGGAGGTGGAGGTGGGCGGATCACCTGAGGTCGGGAGTTGGAGTTCTACCAACGTGGAGAAACCCCGTCTCTATTAAAATAATAATAATAATAATAATAATAAGTAGCCGGGCGTGGTGGCGCATGCCTGTAATCCCAGCTACTCGGAAGGCTGAGGCAGGAGAATCGCTTGAACCCGGGGGGCAGAGGTTGTGGTGAGCCGAGATCGCGCCATTGCACTCCAGCCTGGGCAACAAGAGCCAAACTCCGTCTCAAAAAAAAAAAAAGGCTGGCCGTTGTGGCTCAGGTCTGTAATCCTAGGCCTTTGGGAGGCCGAGGCGGGCGGATCACCAGCCTGGCCAACGTGGAAACGTCGTCTCTACTAAAAGTACAAAAATTAGCCGGGGGTGGTGGCTGGCACCTGTAATCACAGCTACGCGGGAGCCTGAGGCCGGAGAATCTCCTGAACCCGGGAGGCGGAGCTTGCAGTGAGAGCAAAGCACATCTATTGCACTCCAGCCTGGGCAACCGAGGGAGACTCCGTCTCAAAAAAAAAAACAAATAAAAAACAAACCACTCCAAAAAAAACCTCGAAAAAGGAAAAGGAAATATCACCAGAACGGATATTACTGCACTTTTCACGAAGATGAAAAAGGAAATACCAGAACGGATTTCACCGATCTGCAAACCTGCAAACAATTCGGCCAGCAGCTTCAGGGCCAGCGTTTTTGCGCAGGCGTAGAGGGCTCCGGTGGAGGCGGCGGCATGGGGCTCAGTGCGCGTGCGCCGGTCTCAGAGTCTGAGTGAGCACACGCAGGTCCCCGCCCTCGCTGCGCCTGCGCATTGGCTCAGACAACTTGGTGGCGGCGCCCAGCGGGCGCTGGGTTGAGCTCAGTGAGCTGCGCGCGGGGTCTGTCCGGAGTGCGGGCGACCGGACCTTCGCCATGCCGGGGATGGTGCTCTTCGGCCGGCGCTGGGCCATCGCCAGCGACGATTTGGTCTTCCCAGGGTTCTTCGAGCTGGTCGTGCGAGTGCTGTGGTAAGGACGGCGGCTATGGGGGCGGTGGAGCGCACCGGGGAGGGAGCGTGGTTAGGGGGGCGAGCTGTTCCCTGAGACGGTGACAGAAGTGGCTTCCCGAGCTCTTTCGTGGACCCAGCGCTGGCCACGCATCCTCTTACCGACTTCTCACCACCGCCCGAAGAGGTGGGCAGTGGTGCTGTGTCCATTTGACGGATGACAAACCGAATCCCCCAGAGTTGTGGGCCGGACCCGGGGTCACACAGGGAAGCGTGGAAGTCCGCGCTGCACCACACGAGCACCCCTCGGTGTGCAGCGCCAAGACCTGACTCTGGGAGCAGCGAGCGTGTCACCACTGGCAAAAGCCATGGCCTCGAGGTCTCCTTTCTCCAGTCGGGAGCAGCCACTTGTTTCCTTCCTTCCCTTTGTACGGAAAAGCAGAGCACTTGAATCTGCAAAATGAAGGATGGGAAAAAAATACCGAGCCAGTTGTGGCTGCATTTGGTGAGAAACAGACAGGCTCAACATAAAACGCTGTTGTCTTTCAAAGTGTGGAATCAGTGGGAAGTGGCATTGGTGCCTGAAATCTGTTCCCAGAGAATCTGTGCAGGGCATGAATCATTGTTATGAAAAAGTAGCTTTTTGGCCGGGCTCCGTGGTTCACCCTTGTTACCTCAAAACACTGAGAGGCTGAGATGGGAGGATTGCTTGAGGGCAGGAGTTTGAGACCAACCTGGGCAACTTAGTGAGACCCCTTTTCTTTTTATTTTTTTTTTGAGACAAGGTGTCACTCTGCTACCCAGGCGGGAGTGGTGCGATCAGCACTCACTGCAGCCTCTACCTCCTGGGCTCAAGTGATCCTCCCACTTGGAACCACAGACTGGTGCCACCACTCCCAGCAAACTTTTTCTATTTTCTGTAGAGATGGGGTTTCACTGTGTTGCCCAGGCTGGTCTCAAACTCCCGTGCTCAAGTGATCCTCCTGCCTTAGCCTCCCAAAGTGCTGGGATTGTAGGTGTGAGCCATGTCACCTGGCTTGATTTCTGCCCTATTGGTTTTATGTATTACACACAGCAGATTACAGTGTATTTGCCAATTCCTTCTTTTTTTCTTACTCTTTTTTTTAACTGCTACTCTCAGACCAGGGCTACCCTATAGGCAGTGTGCCTGAAGTAGCCATGTTTGTCAATTTCTTATGAATTCACAGAAGTAAAAATTATCTTGTTAATAATTTAGCAGACATGTAGTTTGTTGGTTTACCAGTTGTGTATTTCTGAGTCATGATGGAGCTGTTTTCCAGCAGCTCACATTGTATTTGCTTGCTTGGGGCTTTAAATGCCTCTCATGCCTACAGCAGGCATACAGTAAGAACAGTAACGTAAGTATGGAACATATAAAACTCATGAAAAAAAGAAAGCCATACTCTTTAATTGACTTGTTAGATCTTTTCTTTTTCTTTTTTCTTTTTTTTTTTGAGATGGAGTTTCCCTCTTGTTGCCCAGACTGGAGTACAATGGTGTGATCTCGGCCCACTGCAACCTCCACCTCCTGGGTTCAAACAATTCTCCTGCCACAGGCTCCCAAGTAGCTGGGACTACAGATACATGCCACCATGCCCACCTAATTTTTGTATTTTTAGTAGAGCTGGGGTTTCACCATGTTGCCCAGGCTGATCTTGAACTCCTGACCTCAGGATCCACCTGCCTCGGCCTCCCAAAGTGCTGGGATTGCAGATATGAGCCACCATGCCCGGCCTAGATCTTTTATTGCTGAAAATTATATTCCAGGCAAGGTGCAGTGACTCACGCCTGTAATCCCAGCACTTTGGGAGGCCAAGGCAGGTAGCTACTTGAAGCCAGGAGTTCAAGACCAGTCTGAGCAACATAGCAAGAACTTGTCTCTACAAAAAAAAAAAAAAAAAAAAAAAAAAAAAAAGAAAGAAAAAGAAAATTATATTCCAAAGTGAACCCTGCCTTGTTTTGGAAAATATTAACTCCTTGTATTTCTTTGTATCGTGTTTTACACAGCAGCTCCTTTGATTTCATTTCTGACCCTTCCCCTTTTTTTGCCAGGTGGATTGGCATTCTGACGTTGTATCTTATGCACAGAGGGAAGCTGGACTGTGCTGGAGGATCCCTGCTCAGCAGTTACTTGATCGTCCTCATGATTCTCCTGGCACTTGTCATATGTACTGTGTCAGCCATCATGTGTGTCAGCATGAGAGGTAAAAAGTAGCCTTTCCTATTTGATACTTATTTTTTATTTTAATAGCTTTATTGAGATATAATTAACATACCATCCAATTCACTTACTTAAACTTTCCAATTCAGTGGTTTTTTTGCACAATCACAGAGTTGTGCAGCCATCACTGCCATCAAGTTTAGAACATTTTCTTCACTCCTAAAAGAAATCCTGGCTGGGTGGGGTGGATCACCTGAGGTTGGGAGTTTTAGACCAGCCTGACCAAAGTGGAGAAATCCCATCTCTACTAAAAATACAAAAGTAGCTGGGCATGGTGGTGCAGCTACTTTTATAATTTTTAGTAGAGACTGGATTTCTACTAAATCCCAGCTACTCAGGAAGATGAGGCAAGAGAATCGCTTGAACCCAGGAAGTGGAGGTTGCGGTGAGCTGAGATCACGCCATTGCACTCCAGCCTGCGCAGCAAGAATGAAACTCCCACTCAGAAAAAAATCCCGTACCAGGCCAGACACAGTGGCTCACACCTATATTCCCAGCACTTTGGGAGGCTGATGTGGGTGGATCACTTGAGGCCAGGAGTTCGAGAGGAGCCTGGACAACACAGTGAAACCCTGTCTCTACGCGTCTGCTAAAAATAGAAAAGATTATGTTGGTGTGTGCTTGTAATCCCAGCTACTAGGGAGCTGAGATTGTTCCAACCTGGGTGACAGAGTGAGACTCTGTCTCAAAAAATAAAGGAAAAATAGAAATCTTGTACTCCTTAGCAGTCACTCCTCATTTTCCCCAAACTCCCCTAGCCCTAAGCATTCACTAATTTGCTTTCTGTCTGTGTATATTTGCCTGTTGTGGATATCATATAAGTGGATCGTTCACCGTGTGGCCTTTTGGTCTGATTCCTTTTTTTTTTTGACACTTCACCTGGATTGGTCTGGTTTCTTAAACTTACCATAATGTCTTCAAGTTCATCCATGTTTTAGCATATATCTGTACCTCATTTATTTATTTAATTTTGAGATGGGGTCTTGCTCTGTCACTAGGATGAAGTACAGTGGGCTGATCTCAGCTCACTACAACCACTGCCTCCCAGGCTTAAGCAATTCTCTTGCCTCAGCTTCCCAACTAGCTGGGATTACAGGCGATTTGTTTTTTCTCTCACAGCTTGGATGAACATTTCTTTGATGACTGATGAGCATCTTTTCATTTGCTTATTGGTCATTTGTATATCGTTTTTGTGGAAATGTCTGTTCAGATCTTTTGCCCAGTTTTAGACTAGGCTATTTACCTTTTTATTTTTTATTTTTATTTTTTGAGATAGAGTCTCCTCTGTCACCCAGACTGGAGTAGAGTGGCGTGTTCTCTGCTTACTGCAGCCTCTGCCTCCTGGGTTCAAGTGATTCATCTGCCTCAGCCTCCCATGTAGCTGGGATTATAGGTGCCCACCACCACACCTGGCTAATTTTGTATTTTTAATAGAGTTGGGGTTTCACCATGTGAAACTCTGGTTGTCCCTTTTGTTTCATAAATCAAGTCCCAATAGTGTGTCATCTGAGCTGAAAGAATGCTTATTTAGCTTTTGGCTGATACTCCTCTCTAAAAGGATCACATATTGTGGAGGGAATGTTTGGAGCAGGTGGAATTCAGTCACCCCCATCTAGAAGACTGATCCTCTTCTTCTGTAGCTCAGTTGGGGAAAACTTTGATACTGTGGTTGTTTCATTTCTTTTCTTTCCCTTTCTTTCCTTTTTTCTTTTCTTTCTTTTGAGACACAGTCTTTTTCTATCACCCAGGCTGGAGTGCAGTGGCATGATCTCAGCTCACTGCAACCTCTGCCTCCTGGGTTCAAGTGATTCTCCTGACTCAGCCTCCGGAGTAGCTGGGATTATAGGCACCCACCACCACACCCAGCTAATTTTTGTTTTTTTAATAGAGATAAGGTTTCGCCATGTTGGCCAGGCTGGTCTCAAACTCCTGACCTCAGGTGATCCACCTGCCTCAGCCTCCCAAAGTGCTGGGATTACAGGCATGAACCACTGTGCCCGGCCTAGCTTCTATTTTTTATTTGCAAACCTCCCAGATGAAATCCTACGGTTGCACCTTGTGGGAGATTTGATTAGGGATGGTCCACCCTTATGACTACCATGTTTTGATAGAAGAGCACTTTGACATACAAGGTGTGCCATGTGCCTTGTTTGGCTTTGATTGTGGGATGTCTGCTTGTGTCTTCT
Organism: Callithrix jacchus; assembly: GCF_049354715.1. Taxonomy (NCBI): domain Eukaryota; kingdom Metazoa; phylum Chordata; class Mammalia; order Primates; family Cebidae; genus Callithrix; species Callithrix jacchus. The sequence continues at coordinate 16,175,986 of NC_133503.1, read as the reverse complement.
CTGTACTTATATCCCAAGAGCTCATGACTAAGCTGGGGCTGTAAGGGTTATTCTCTTGTGAGGTTAATTGCCGAGTTTAAAATGAGGAAACTGAGGCCAGCACAAGAAAATTAAATGCCAATTTATTTAACTCCCGGACGAGGTTCCATGGTCCCGGGGAAAGGGGCCAGGGAAGTCGCCCCTGACTCCCCTCGGGCATGGGGTTTTATAGGGAGTGAATGCGTTTGATTGGCTGTGGAGAAACAGGACGTGGATGGGGCGAGCTGCTATTGATAGGTAGGCGGGGTTTTCCAACATCGGGCTAGGTGCGGAGTGCAGAGTTTTAATGTTGAGTGCAGATTCTGGTGACGGTTAGTTTTCAGGTGTGGAGAGGGATGGGCGAGGCAACTGGCCTTACAAGAGCCAGAGGAGATTGCTGCAGTGGCTGTAGGAGGTAAATGTAACGATTCTGGGACCTAGCCCTTCCTTTTGTTGCTGTTACATAAGTGGCTGTGCCTGATGATGGATGACAGGGTTATTTAACCAAGGCGGTGGTAAGGGCATTACATTCAGGAATGCAGCTGTGTTCCTTGGTTATGGGGCCGGTGACCTTACGAGGCCTGCTGCACCAGCCAGGTCCATACCAGAATCTCTTTATCTTAAAGAGAAATAAAATATAATTTTTATCTATTTTCTTTTGAGACAGAGTCTTGCTCTGTCGTCAGACTGGAGTGCAGTGGCACAATCTTGGCTCACTGCAACCTCCGCTTCCCGGGTTCAAGCAATTCTCCTGCCTCAGCCTCCTGAGCAGCTGGGACTACATGTGCACACCACCATGCCTGGCTAATTTTTTGTATTTTAGTAGAAAAATATTTCACCATGTTGGCTGGGCTCTTCTCCAACTCCTGAGCTCAGGCAATCCACCTACTTCGGCCTCCGAAAGTGCTGGGATTACAGGTCTGAGCCACCACACCCAGCCAGAAATTTTTTCTGGGCAGGCAAAACTATGTAAAGGAGATTTTCTCAGTATCATCATCCTCATCATCTTTTTAAAAAAATAATCAGAGATGAGGTCTCTGTGTTGCCCAGGCTGGTCTTGAACTCCTGGGATCAAGCAGTCCTTCCGCTTCAGCCTTCTAATGTGCTAGGATCAGTATCTTATTTTCTGGATCCTTATTCAGAGCGACTCCATCTCTTGATTCCTTGTCTGTGGATTTCATCAGCAGTTGTCATCACAGTTGGAATTCCAGGTCCAGGTGCTGCCGACATTATGATGTGTCTGTTTTTAGAATCCCAGCCCTCCAGGAAGCAGTGTGTATGCAAATACTGTTTCCTGTTTCTCGGGGGTGTTTGGCTATTGTTATAACAAGCTCCAAATATAGGATTTTTGTTTTGTTTTTTTGTTTTTACCATACCTGCACCCGTTCCCCCTCAGAGAGGTTACTGTTACAATTATTTAGCTTATGAAATTTTGTCTTTGTGCCAAAAATGAGGCTTTAGTCCCTAATATTTTAAAATGTAACTGTTTAAATCATTCTAACAGAAGTTAATTTTTGGAATTTAAAAGCTATTTCCTGGCCAGGTGTGGTGACTCACAAATGTAATCCTTCAACCTTTGGGAGGTTGAGGCAGGCAGATCATCTCCAGTCAGGAGTTTGAAACCAGCCTGGCCAACATGGTGAAACTTCATCTCTCCTAAAAATACAAAAATTAGCCAGACATGGTGGTACACACCTGTAGTCCCAGCTACTCAGGAGGCTGAATCAGGAGAATCACTCCAACCTGGGAGATGGAGGTTGCAGCGAGCCAAGATTGTACCACTGCACTCCACACTGGGCGACAGAGCGAGATGCCACCTCAAAAAAAAAAGGAAAAAAAAAATAAAGCTATTTCCTTACCAAGTCTTTCATTAAATCTTAGATTTTTTTCAATCATTGTTTTTGTTTTAATTATGTGGGTTTCGGTTTTTTGTTTTGCTGTTTTTCACTTTGGTTTTTTGAGACAGATTTTTGCTCTGTCACCCAGGCTGGAGTACAGTGGTGGAATCCGCTGCAGTTCCAAACTCCTGGCCTTGATTTCCCCATTTCAACCTCCCAAAGTGCTGTGATTACAGGCATGAGCCACCACACCTGGCCCATCTGGCATTTTTATGTTACTTAGATCAGTGTCTATTATAACTTCCCAAAGGGAGAGAGTCTAGGTTTTACATTAAGAATTAAAACACACAGGCCAGATGGGGTGGCTCATGCCTGTAATCCTAGCATTTTGGAAGGCCAAGGTGGGCGGATCACGAGGTCAGGAGTTCAAGACCAGCCTGGCCAACATGGTTAATCCCTGTTTCTACTAAAAATACAAAAAAAATGGGCCGGGCGCGGTGGCTCACGCCTGTAAACCGAACACTTTGAGAGGCCGAGGCAGGCGGATCACAAGGTCAAGAGATCAAGACCATCCTGGCCAACATGGTGAAACCCTGTCTCTACTAAAAATACAAACATTAGCTGGGCGTAGTGACACGCGCCTGTAGTCCCAGCTACTCAGGAGGCTGAGGCAGGAGAATTGCTTGAACCTGGGAGGCAGAGGTTGCAGTAAGCCGAGATGGCGCCGCTGCATGCACTCCAGCCTGGCGCTTGGCAACACAGCAGGACTCTGTCTCCAAAAAAAAAAAAAAATACAAAAAAATTAGCCGGGTGTGGTACTACATGCCTGTAATCCCGTCTACTCAGCGGGGGGGAGGTTGCAGTGAGCTGAAATTGTGCCACTGCACTCCAGTGGGACTCTGTCTCAGAATAAAAGCAAAACTACACTGAACTCTATAGGTACTTAAATATTTGTTTTACAAATATAGTAAAAATGTTAGGTCTAAGTGTTAGACATTTTCAAGTGGCCTCACACAACAGAATTGTTTCTTCTCAAAATTGAAGACTATGGGGACAAATAGCACATGTCACACAGACCTGGATTATATTTTAGAAAGTAGTCTGGGCGTGGTGGCTCACACTTATAATCTCAGCACTTTGGAAGGCCAAGGTGGAGGATTGCTTGAGGCCAGGAATTTGAGACCAGCCTGGGCAACACAGAAAGACCCTGTCTCTACAAAAAAATGAACAGTTAGCTGGGTGTTGTTAGGAAAACACCAGGGGCTCAGTCTGGGGCCTGTGGCTTGCCCCACAGAAAGCCAGTCACTGAGTATTTCCAAAGAAGAAGGCTTCAATCTGGTGCTATAGCCACTGAGAAGGGAGCTTGGTCTCAAATCCATCTCCCTGCTATAAACAGAAAACGGATTAGGAACCAGGGTAGGGCACAGAGGCATTTTTTGGTGATCTGGTGAGTTTCGGTTTTTGATACTTCCTGAAAGTCCTTTCCTGAGAAAGGAACTCAGGTTAAAAAAAAAATTAGAAGTTTCAACCTTACCAGAAGAGTCCATTTCTATGTTTATCCAAAAACAACTGTCAGGTCATGGTAGCTCACACCTGTAATCCCAGCACTTTGGGAGGCCAAGGCAGGCAGATCACTTGAGATTAGGAGTTCAAGACCAGCCTGGTCAACATGGTGAAACCCCGTCTCTACTAAAAATACAAAAATTAGCCAGGTATAATGCCTCTGATCCCAGCTACTTGGGAGGCTCAGGCAGAATCACTTGAACCTGTGAGGCGGAAGTTGTGGTGAGCCGAGATCACGACACTGCACTCCAGCCTGGGCTCCATCTCAAAAAAACACAAAAATTAACAACGACAACAAAACAACTGTGTATGGGACTATTCGGTCTATTTCATGGTGGTGGTGTACACCGGTAGTTCCAGCTACCCGGGAGGGTGAAGTGGGAGGATCACTTGAGCCTAAGAGGTTGAGTCTGCAGTGAGCTGTGATTATGCCACCACACTCCAGCCTGGGCAATAGAGTGAGAACCTGTCTCCAAAAGAAGATAGCTATTAAGTTCTCCGAGCTTCAGTTTCCTCATAAGTAAAATGAGATAATGACTAACCCAGTCATTGTGGGGATTAATGAAGAATGGGCATAAAGTGTTTTAGGTTGGTGTCTAGAACAATATAGGTCTCAAAGGGATGTGCAGCTTATTTTCTGGCTGTTAGAACTTGGGTGACCATATATCCCTATTTGCCTGGGACAGTTCTGTTTTGTGGCTGTTGTCCCAGCATACTAATAATAATTATATTAATTATTATTATTTTGAGAAGGAGCCTTACTTACTCTGTTGCCCAGGCTAGAGTGCCCTGGCATAATCTCGGCTCAGTGCAACCTCTGCATCCCGGATTCAAGTGATTTTCCTGCCTCAGCCTCCCTTGCAAGTAGCTGGGATTACAGGTGCCCACTACTATGCCTCGCTAATTTTTGTATTTTTAGTAGAGATGAGGTTTCATCCTGTGGGCCAGGCTGGTCTCAAACTCCTGACCTCAGGTGATCCACCTGCCTTGGCCTCCTCCCAAAGTGCTGGGACTATAGGTTTTAGCCACTGTGCCCAGCCCCAGCTTAATTATTAATAGTCTCCTTTTTTGCTCTCAGAAGTATAGCAGTTTGGCAACGATTATATTGTCACCCAAGTTAGAACCCAGGAGTGTTTTTTTTTTTTTTTTTTTTTTTTTGAGACGGAGTTTTGCTCTTGTTACTCAGGCAATAGTGCAGTCTTGGCTCACCACAACCTCTGCCTCCTGGGTTCAAGCATTCTCCTGCCTCAGCCTCCCGAGTAGCTGGGACTACAGGCGTGCACCACCACGCCCAGCTAATTTTTGTGTTTTTAGTAAAGACGGGGTTTCACCATGTTGACCAGGATGGTCTTGATCTCTTGACCTCGTGACCCACCCGCCTTGGCCTCCCAAAGTGCTGGGATTACAGTCATGAGCCACCATGCCCGGCCTAACCCAGGAGTGTTTTTAATCGCTGGTAAATCTTCAAAAGGAGCCTGAGACTTTCTGTCATGTTTCCCATCCTTACTTTGTCACTTGCTGTCTAACTTTGGTACTGATTACCAGTCACAAGTCAGAAAAGTCAGGAGGCAGGTGTGTGAACAGTACAGATATATGCTCTGCAAAAACTGTATTTTTGCAGAAAGGAAGCTCTTCATCTCTGAGGAAGCAACCAAGCAGTCTGAATGTTTTTTTGTATTTCAGGAACAATTTGTAACCCTGGACCTCGGAAGTCTATGTCTAAGCTGCTTTACATCCGGCTGGCACTCTTTTTTCCAGAGATGGTCTGGGCCTCTCTGGGGGCCGCCTGGGTGGCAGACGGTGTTCAGTGCGACCGGACAGTTGTGAACGGCATCATCGCAACCGTTGTGGTCAGGTGAGGTCTCCCTTCTTCTCTTTTAGTTTCAGTGCATTTGAGACGTAGGGGAACAAACCCTTGTAACATGACAGAGCCTGGCATTCCTCAAGCTTCCTGAAATAGTTAGAAATTGGAGTTACTTTCTGAGTAACTCATGAAAATTTAGAGACACTTGTTTATCCATGAAATGTAATTCATCTTTCAGTATCCATTTATTGATGTAGATTTCTTTCCTTACTGCTTCTCTCCTTTCTACGTTCTTTGTTTTTACTTAAAGTCTTTTATTCCTAATCCTTCTCTTACAAGTATTCAGAAGAAAACCGAAGACCAAAACAAGATCAAAAACTAAAACTAAAGGTATAAGAAGAGATATGGTGTCCAGAGTGGGACAGGGAATAATATTCTAGAACCATAAGGTTTTCATGTTTTTGTTTTTGTTTTTTTGAGACGGAGTTTCGCTCTTGTTACCCAGGCTGGAGTGCAATGGCGCGATCTCGGCTCACCGCAACCTCCGCCTCCTGGGTTCAGGCAATTCTCCTGCCTCAGCTCCTGAGTAGCTGGGATTATAGGCACGCGCCACCGTGCCCAGCTGATTTTTTGTAATTTTTAGTAGAGACGGGGTTTCACCATGTTGACCAGGATGGTCTCGATCTCTTGACCTCGTGATCCACCCGCCTCGGCCTCCCAAAGTGCTGGGATTACAGGCGTGAGCCACCGCAGGTTTTCGTGTTTTCTAGCCTAAAAATCTTGGAGATGATCCAGTTCTGCCCCCTCAACACCTTCTGTTATAAATAAGGAATTAGGCCTGGGCTGTTGCCGCATTTCCTAAGTCACACCGCCAGGGGGCAGCAGAGCCCCTTCAGAAGAGGCATCTCCCCGGTGGCAGGTGCTCCCGAATACAGTGACTTGCAGCGTGGAAATATTTAAACACAGATGAAAGAAAGGTCTATCAGAGTACCCTGTGATAAGGAAATTCTTTTGCTTTCATGAGAAGAGCCATGAGGCTCTGAAGGGGAACAAGTGCCCACTACTTCCGGGCCCAGGCTGCAACTCTGCCCAGCGGACACCTCCCTATTCCTTTTGCAGTCTTTCCTTTTAGGGTTGTAATCTTCTTAGGGCCTGGGTTAACCATCGATTCATAAGGAACTTTCTTTCTTTTTCTTTTTTCTTTTTTTTTTTGAGGCGGAGTCTTGCTCTGTCGCCCAGGCTAGAGTGCAGTGGCACCATCTTGGCTACCTACAGCCTCCGACTCCCAGGTTCAAGTGATTCTCCTTTCCTCACCCTCCTGAGTAGCTGGGATTACAGGCACATGCCACCTCACCCAGTTAATTTTTGTATTTTTAGTAGAGATGGGGTTTCACCGTGTTAGCCAGGCTGGTCTCAATCTCCTGACCTTGTGATTGCCCGCCTCGGCCTCCCAAAGTTCTGGGATTACAGGCACGAACCACCATGCCCAGCCTCATAAGGAACTTTCTAGAAGAAAGTTTCTCACCTCAGGCAGGTTCTGGGAGAGCTGCATCTTGCTTGGTAACAGGACCCTCTGTGGTAGAGACTCAGAAACTGAGCCCAGAGGAGGGACCCCTGATGCCTGTGCCTGGGGCCCATAGTCACCGAGCCTTTTCCTCTCTGTTTTGCAGTTGGATCATCATCGCCGCCACGGTGGTTTCCATTGTCATTGTCTTTGACCCTCTGGGGGGGAAAATGGCTCCGTATTCCTCTGCTGGCCCCAGCCACCTGGATAGTCATGATTCAAGCCAGTTACTTAATGGCCTCAAGACAGCAGCTACAAGCGTGTGGGAAACCAGGATCAAGCTCTTGTGCTGTTGCATTGGGAAAGACGACCATACTCGGGTTGCTTTTTCGAGTACGGCAGAGCTTTTCTCAACCTACTTTTCAGTAAGCCGAGGGGGTCTGGTTTGGTCTCTTTCTTCTGTTTCAGTGAATGCTTTTGATGGAGCCGGTCCCTCTGTTCCCATGAAACAGTGTTTGAGAACCTGGCCTCTTTAGGTGTGTGAGGGGGTGGTGGGAGATACTCTGTCTGTGACGAGCCCTCCAGGGAGCAGTTAACTTCAAGGACCGTGCCTTCTCAGACCCTGTCTCCCAGTGGGCGTGTCTTTGTATTGACACCCACTCACTGCCCTGTCAAGGTGCTGCATTAATCTGTAAGGAATTAAATAACGGAAGCTGTATACTTTGAGAAGAATCTGCAGTGAGTACTGAGCAGATACAAAGCACAGGCAGTGGCTTGAATCAAGGGTGGAATCAGATAGCGACTTCTTACCACTTTCTATCATGATGGAAATGATCAGTGATCCTACTTTTGGAAGACAGTTTGAATACATGATTGCGGCTCAGAAGCGATCGTCATTCTAGAGCTATTTCTTTAGTGATTTGAAAACGCTTGTTTTTCTTTCACATGCAGTGTGTGATCTTTCTATATGACATTCTCTGATAAATGCTGTTATGTTCCATAGTGAGACAAGGTAAGGGAGGAAGAGATTTCTGGACATCCTGCACACCTACCAGTCTCTCCACCCACCTCTGCGCTATCCGACTTTGTACCATCCAGGGCTGGTCCCAGAGCCTGACACCAAGCCATAGCAGCAGGCTTCATAGAGGGAAGAGGAAAGCGTGTCCCCTAAATAACTTAAAGGAGTGCTTCAACCTACTCTTAAGATATTTGGAAAAGGGAAGAACAGAAGCTGGCTATTTCTAGAGGATGTTGTAATCTATATCATAGGCAGAACTGATGGCTCTGGGCCAAGTGGCCAGTACATTGTCCTTCCTTTTTTTTTGTTTTGTTTTGAGGTGGAGTCTTGCTCTGTCACCAGGCTGAAGTGCAGTGGCATGATCTCGGCTCACTGCACCCTCTGCCTCCTGGGTTCAAGTGAGTATCCTGCCTCAGCCTCCTGGCAGCTAGGACTACGGTCGCATACTACCACGCCCAGCTAATTTTTTGTATTTTTAGTACAGATGGGGTTTCACCATGTTGGCCAGGATGGTCTCCATCTCTCAACCTTGAGATCTGCCCACCTCAGCCTCCCAAAGTGCTGGGATTACAGGTGTGAGCCACTGTGCCCAGCTTTTTAAAAAATTATTATTAATATAAATTTTCTTTAAGCATTCCATCGCCTAGAGAGGCTTTTTTTTTTTTGAGATGGAGTCCCACTCTGTTGCCCAGGCTGGTACAAGCGATTCTCCTGCCTCAGCCTCCCAAGTAGCTGGGACTATAGGCGCCCACTGCCCTGCCTGATAATTTTTGTATTTATAGTAGAGACGGGGTTTTACCACGTTGGCCAGGCTGGTCTCAAACTCCTGACCTCAGGTGATCTGCCTGCCTTGGCCTCCCAAAGTGTTATGATTATAGGCGTGAGCCACTGCGCCCGGCCAGTATATTGTCCTTTCTTACAGGTGATTGGGGATTCCTGAATTCTCCATTTCCTGGAGAAAAAGAGTGCATCAGGCCCAAGAAGACTGTCTGTTGCTTTCCTAGCTTGGGGTCCTTTTTGAGGCTTGCCATGCCCCATGAATATGAGTTTAGTCTCATAAATCTGTACCATCCACTGTGTTTCAGCAAAACCTTCAGCATCTTAAGAAATGAGAGTATACATTTGGGCTAAAATGGTGCATTGCTATAACGACGGATAATTTATCCATTGATTTCTTCACTTTACAAAATATTTGAAGTAGATTAAAAATAGCTGAGTCAGTTGAAGGGAAATTTTAAGACAGATGAACAGCATTTTTATGTTCTCCAGTAGACTTGTCTGAGGACAGGATGTGACAATATATAAAGGTCACATAGAGAAGCACTCCTGCAAGGAGAACGCTTTGTAAGATACCTGTGTGCCTGGAAATGCCTCTGTGTGTGCTTGTGTGCCTATGAACTATAGAAGACTGGATGTTAGAGAATCCGGGGGTGGTGCCTGCTGGGCTTCAGGACAGGCCATTGTGGTTTCCCACCCAGGACACAGATCTGGTGCCCAGCGACATTGCGGCGGGCCTCACCCTGCTTCATCAGCAACAGGACAATATCAGGAACAGCCAGGAGCCTGCCGAGGTGGTCAGCCACGCCCCAGGGAGCTCACAGGTGAGCCTGGCTACCATGGATTGTCCAGTTCTGACACTTAGACCTCTTGGTGGGTCTTCAAAATCATATAGCTAATCTATAACAATCACCTCCTCCCTTCCTCCCTCCCCTCCCCATTTTTTTCTTTTACTTATTTACTTTTTTTTGAGATGGAGTTTTGCTCTTATTGCCCAGGCTAGAGTGCAATGACACAATCTTAGCTCACTGCAAACTCCGCCTCCTGGATTCAAGTGATTCCCCTGCCTCAGCCTCCTGAGTAGCTGGGATTGGTGCCCGCCACCACGCTCGGCTAATTTTTTGTATTTTTAGTAGAGACGGGGTTTTGCCATGTTGGCCAGGCTGCTCTTGAACTCCTCACCTCTGGTGATCTGCCTGCCTTGGCCTCCCAAAGTGCTGGTATTACAGGAGTGAGCCACCACACCTGACCTGACTCCTCATTTTATAGGAATGCAGCAAGCACGGTGGAAGTTAATGGTAAAGAACACTCTAATGACTTCTCTGGTGTCTTGCTGAAAGGAGGTGGCGCTTCCTGTCTAGATGCCTCAAACTAGTACATTTCCACGCTGCTGCCACACACGAGCTGCCAAGAACTGGGTGTCTTAACACGGAGCAGCAAAATACTGTTGACATGCAATTTTCTTTCTCAACATAAAAATCTGTAGCAGGAAAACTATCATCAAGCAAAGCTGAACTGTTTCTGACCCCCAGCCCCAGAGAAGAAAGCAAACACAGCCAGGGAGAATCGCAGGTCCCATCCCAGGTGGAATTGTTCTCATACGTAGAATCAAACAGCAAATTTTCTAAAACACAAGGCTTTAAAGATGTGATGGATTTGGCTAGATGCAGTGACTTATGCCTATAATCCCAGCACTTCGGGAGGCTGAGGCAGGTAGATCACTTGAGGTCAGGAGATCAAGACCAGCCTGGCCAACATGGTGAACCCTGTCTCTACTAAAAATACAAAAATTAGCCAGCATGGTGGTGTGTACCTGTAATCCCAGCTACCTGGGAGGCTGAGGCAAGAGAATTGCTTGAACCCAGGAGGCAGAGGTTGCAGTGAGCTGAGATTGTGCCACTGCACTCCAGCCTGGACAACAGAGTGAGACTCCATCTCAAAAAAAAAAAAAATGAGGGATCCATCTCCATTCGTAGTTAAGGAGCAGTTTTGGCTGTGGAAGTATGAGAGTTCTATTCAGTGAAGGAGCAGGAAGAGTCAGGAATTTGAGTTCAGGTTTCAGGTCTTAGGGTGTGGATCCTCTGCATTGTGAGTTCCCTTAATAAACAGGAACTTTTGTCCTTCTCTTCTAGGAAGCTGATCTGGATGCAGAATTAGAAAACTGCCATCATTATATGCAGTTTGCAGCAGCGGCCTACGGGTGGCCTCTCTACATCTACAGAAACCCCCTTACAGGGCTATGCAAGATTGGTGGTGACTGGTAGGTTGGCACAGTCTGAGCCTCCACAGCCATATTTCCCTTAAAAAAAAAAAAAGCTTTCTATTTTGAGATATTTCAAAATCTTGCAAGAACAGTACAAAGAAGTCCCATGTATCCTATACCTAGAGCCACCAGCTGTGACTCATCTGGTCACATGGGCTGTATCACTCTGTCTATATTTATACATATTTTTTTCTCTGAACCATTTTATTTTATTTTTCTCTTTTTGAGACAGAGTCTTACTCTTGCTGCCCAGGCTGGAGTGCAGTGGTGTGATCTTAGCTCACTTCAACCTCCACCTTCCAGGTTCAAGCAGTTCCCCTACCTCAGCCTCCCGAGTAGCTGGGATTGCAGGCAGGCGCCACCACGCCCAGCTAATTTTTGTATTTTTAGTAGAGACAGGGTTTTATCATCTTGGCCAGTCTGGTCTTGAACTCCTGACCTTCTGATCCACCTGCCTCGGCCTCCCAAAGTGCTAGGATTATAGGTGTGAGCCACCGCGCCTGGCCTCTCTTTTTTGTTTTTAAAAGCAGAGCATAGTACTCAGAAGTTACCTACATGATTTCTTTTCTTACTTGCTTTCTCCAGAGTTGACTGTGCTGCTCATTTGGATGGGTTTGGTTTACCTGCTTCTTCTTGGCATTCAGTTTTAGGGACTTGTCCATTCTTGTTGATTTATTTTTTTGAATATGGAAAGCATTAAAGTGATGCCAGAAGTCAGAACTCTACCTAAGAAGTGTACACAGAGAAGTATTATCTTTAATAAGCCATTTCGGGACCAGCACAGTGGCTCATGCCTGTCATCTCAGCACTTTGGGAGGCCAAGGCGGGCAGATCACCTGAGGCCGGGAGTTCAAGACCACCCTGGCCAACATGACAAAACCCTGTCTCTACTAAAAATACAAAAATTAGGTGTGGTACGAGCCTGTAATCCCAGCTACTCAGGAGGCTGAGGCAGGAGAATCGCTTGAACCCAGGAGGCAGAGGTTGCAGTGAGCCAAGATTGCACCACTGCACTCCAGCCTGGGTGACAGTGAGACTCAAACAATAAATAAATAAAATAAAGTAAATTTTAAAAAGCCACCCATGTCAACGAGGCTAAGTCCTGAGAATTGTCTGCTCTGGTCCTTGTGCCTGCTGGGAAAATGTGGCAGTGAGGATGGACATTCTTTGCTAAGTGGCTCTGCTCGGCGCAGTAACGTCTTTGCCCTCGTTTTTTTAGTTGCAGAAGCAGAACAACAGACTATGACTTGGTCGGGGGTGATCAGCTCAACTGCCATTTCGGCTCTATCCTGCAGACCACAGGGCTGCAGTACAGGGACTTCATCCACATCAGCTTTCATGACAAGGTGTGTATACTGTAGGCAGCAGCTCTTCACTGCTTTTGGGTCCTGGAGTCCTTGGAGATTCTGATGGAAGTTACGAATTCTTCTTCCTGTAATTCATAGACATGCAAACACACTCCTAAGTCCTGTGTACCATTTCAGAGGGTCCACAGACCCCGGTGAAGCCACATGAATGCACTGGTGCAGGTTCAGAACCCAGGTTTAACGTGAGCTAGAGAAGTCTTCAGCAGAGATAACATGCTCTGTTTCTTACCTCTCCCTTCTACTGAGGGGCAGGGAAGTTTCTTGTATTAATCCTGAATGGCCTTTTGGGGTTCGTATCCTTGTCCTGGGTCGTGAGCTCCATGAATAGTGTAGCACAGCAGGTCTGGCACTCTGCGGGGGACTCAGCTAGGTGGGGTGAAGCTGCCAAAGCCAGCCGTGTCTGCCTGCAGTGCTGTGTGCTCAGCGCCGCCCGGTGTCCTTCCAGGTGATTTTCATACACACCAGTCGGAGGCCTGCTGCTGCAGACCAGTGGCTCTCACACTTTGCTGCCTGATAGAATCTCTTGGGAGCTTTTAAAACTGCTGAAATCCAGGTCGCACCCTGGATCAGTTAAATCCAAATTCTGGGGAGGTCAGAGAGAGGCTAAGAAAACAAAGATCCAGCTGGGTGCAGTGGCTGATGCCTGTAATCCCAGGACTTTGGGAGGCCGCAGTGGGCGGATCACGAGGTCAGGAGATTGAGACCAGCCTAGCTAACACGGTGAAACCCCATCTCTACTAAAAATACAAAATTAGCCAGGCCTGGTGGCGCACACCTATAATTCCATCTACTGGGGAGGCTGACGCAGGAGAACTGCTTTGAACCCAGGAGGCGGAGGTTGCCTCTAGCCGAGATCGGGCCATTGTACTTCAGCTTCAGCCTGGGTGACAAAGCGAGACTCCATCTCAAAAAAAAAAAACCAAGAAAACAAAGATCCCTTTTGATGTAGATTGGCGTGGTTGATGAAGGCCAGTCCTCGAGAGAGTGGGTCCCACTGTGTAGTGAGGGTGTGGAGAAAGGCGGTGTCTCCCTCCTCTCTGTGTCCCGGGAACAGGCTGTCATTGCCATCTCTGCAGGGCTCTGACTGTGTGCTGGGCGTGTGTGTTCAGTGTTTAGGCCTCATGCTTATTTCTTACCACTGCAGGTTTACGAACTCCCGTTTCTAGTGGCTCTGGATCACAGGAAAGAATCTGTCGTAGTCGCTGTGAGGGGAACCATGTCTATGCAGGTAACTTTGGAGCCTCACCTTCTGGCCCTGGGAATGGGGGCACAGGGGCGGAAGCCCACAGATGCTCGGCTGGGGAAAACCATCAGTAACCGCATGAGACACAGTGGAAAATGCCCAGGACAGAAAATGAGGATGTGAGCCCAGGTTGGGAAATACTCCCTTTGCAAAAGGGATGAAGCTGTTTCCTCTTCTCTGAGAAATGTCAGCAGCAGAGCAGCCAGCAGGTTGGCCCCCCTGCCACAGGAACTCCAAAAGGGCACCTGCTTGGCCTCCTCCTGCCTAACTGCCCAGGACCTGCCCAGACAGGCCCCACACCCAGGAGGCCCTCCCCTTGAAGAATTCCTGCACCAGAGACAGTGGCAATGAGTCAATGAGTCAGTCTTTTTTTTTTCTTTTTCTTTTGATGTATTCATCTTTTAATTTTTTTTTTTTTTTTTGAGATGGAGTCTTGCTCTATCGCCCAGGCTGGAGTGCAGTGGTACAATCCCGGCTCAACGCAACCTCCGCCTCCTGGGTTCAAGCGATTCTCCTGCCTCAGCCTCCCGAGTAGCTGGGATTATAGGTGTGTGCCAACACGCCCGATTAATTTTTGTATTTTCAGTAAAGTGGGGTCTCACCGTGTTAGCCAGGATGGTCTTGATCTCCTGACCTCGTGATCTGCCCACCGTGTTCTCACAGGCCACCATGACCTGCCCTTCTCCAGGTGCAGCAAGGACTGCCTGGATCCATCCCCAGATGCCCGGTGACCCCTCTTTTGTCTCCCTCAGCCCTGACTCTTACGCCCCTTGGCAATGCCAGGCAACATTTTCCTTGTCGAAGCTTTCTTCTGTCCATTCTGGTTTCCTCTTGGCCACTCCTCAGTCGCACTACCTATTCTTTGCTGACCCAGAAAATGTGTTGAGACTCCAGAGTCTGTGCCCTCCACCCTCTTCTCCTGACTGGCTCTGGGGCAACCCCCCCACTGGGTCCAGGGCCAGACCCTGCATTTGCATCTTCAGGAGCCCTCTGGGTCTCCTCAGAGGCACCAGAGAAGCCACACTCGCCACAGGACTGCTCCTCCTGAGGGTGCTCTGTTCATGTCAGCTCTGCCAGTGTCCCCCTGTTGCCCATTTAAGAAGCAGTGGTGCCTGTAATCCCAGCATTTTGGGAGGCCAAGGCAGACAGATCATGAGGTCAGGAGATCAAGACCATCCTGGCCAACATGGTGAAACCCCATATCTGTTAAAGTACAAACATTAGCCGGGCATGGTGGTGCATGCCTGTAATCCCAGCTACTTGGGAGGCTGCGGCAGGAGAATCACTTGAATCTGGGAGTCGGAGGTTTCAGTGAGCTGAGATCGTGCCACTGCACTTCAGTCTGTGTGACAGAACAAGACTCCATCTCAAAAACAAAAACAAAAAACAACCAGTAGCATTGTCTGTGGTTTCTCTGTATCCCCTTTGCTGTTTGTGGAGTTCCTGCCCCAGCCTATGTGGCCATCTCTCCACTTCCAGTGCCATGGCCCCACTTCTGACCTCAGTCCTCTAGCTTCCTATCTCCGTCCCTGTCTAGACTCTTATCTCCCCAGCCTGATTGTTTGTGTGTATGTTTCTGAGACAAGGGTCTGCCCTGTTGCCCAGGCTGGAATACAGTGGTACAGTCAGCTCACTGCAGCCTCCAGCTCCCGGGATCAAGCGATCCTCCTGCCTCACCCTCTCCCAAGTAGCTGGGACTACAGGCATGTGCCACCACAGCTGGCTAATTTTTTATATTTTGGTAGAGACAAGATCCCACTATGTTGCCCAGGCTGGTGTCGAACTCCTGGGCTGAAGCCATCCACTCACCTCATCCTCTGTCCATTATCCTGTCCACAGAATACTCACTCTAGAACACAGGTCGGATCTTACCATCCTGCTCAGAAACCTCCGGTGGCTTCCCATTGCCTTAATTTATTTTTAAATTTTCTTTTTTTAATTTCAACTTTCATTTTAGATTTAGAGGCTACATATGCAGGTTTGTACCTGGGTATACTGCGTGATGCTGAGGTTTGGGATACAACTGATCCCGCCTCCCAGGTACTGAGCATAGCACCCAACGGTTAGGTTTCCAGCCCTTCCCCGTCACTCCTCTAATAGCCCACTGTCCTTTGTTCCCCTCTTTATACCCATGAATACCCAGTGTTGAGCTCCCACTTCAACACCAGACCAGGCAGTGTTTGGTTTTCTATGTCTGCGATAATTCGCTGAGGACACGGCCCCCAGCTTCCATCCACTGCTGCAGAGGACACGATTTCGTGCTTTTCTATGGCTGCACCCACTGCCTTTAACGTAAAGTTTATGTGTTTTTTTGTTTTTGTTTTTTTGAGGCAGAGTCTTGCTCTGTCGCCCAGGCTGGAGTGCAGTGGTGCGATCTCAGCACACTGCAACCTCCGCCTCCCTGGTTCAAATGATTCTCGTGCCTCAGTCTCTTGAGTAGCTGGGACTACAGGTGCTCAGCGCACCACCACACTCAGCTAATTTTTTTTTTTTTTTTTTTTTAGTAGAGACAGGGTTTCACCACATTCACCAGGATGGTCTCAATCTCCTGACCTCATGATCCGCCTGCCTCAGTCTCACAAAGTACTGAGATTGCAGGCGTGAGCCACTGTGCCCGGCCTAACGTTTATGTTTTTTTATCACAGCTCTGGGTGCTTTACCCAGCAGCCTTCCTGGATGCCCGTGCTGGGGCCCTCCAGCCCAGCAGCACAGCATTTGCCTGTGGACATTTTCAGATAGAGCTGGTGCGGAGCTGCGGCCCAGGGTTGCAGCCAGCGGTTCCCGCTGCCCCTGTGGGGAGGACGCCGCCTCTCCTCTCTGCTTCCACTTCAGCCTCTTCCTTTGGGTCTGGCTCTGGTGTCACCTCCTCCAGG
The DNA here is from genome assembly GCF_049354715.1 of Callithrix jacchus. NCBI lineage: Eukaryota > Metazoa > Chordata > Mammalia > Primates > Cebidae > Callithrix > Callithrix jacchus. Next base: position 16,159,718 of record NC_133503.1, on the reverse strand, counting down.
GAGCCACCCTTGCCCCTGGGCTGTGCCCTGTCCTCTAAGTTGGCACCGCCTGGCCTTTGCTACGGCATTAGTCTGGGCCTCCACCTCTCCACTGTTTCAGCTGTTAAGGGGACACCTGAGGACAGGAATCAGGCTTTGTTCAAAACCCTGCTACAGGCTCTGTGCCGTGTGGTCCTTAGAATATGTGTGTGTGATGGGGAAGGTGCAGGGCATGTCTTAGGTACACTCCATGGTCCCCTTCACCCTTCACGTCTGGCGCAGAGCTGGCTGTGCCATTGGGACCCTCAGGAGCCACCGCTGGGTTTCCCTCCTGAGTTCAGGCCTCAAAGGTTCAGTCCCAGAACTGAACTAGGAGACGGTGCCTTCCCCGCCATCCTCCATAGCAGTGTTAGGAGCAGGGACCGCCCGTCATTCTCCCACCCTGCCCATCACAGGCTGATGGGCACCCTTCTGTGACTCCCTTTTCCAGGACATCCTTACAGACCTGTCGGCAGAGAGCGAGGTGCTGGATGTGGAGTGTGAGGTACAGGACCGCCTGGCACACAAGGTATTAGCCTGGGGTCGTGCATCTTTCCTGCTAATGCTGACTGTACAGAGCCTGCCCCGCCTGTTCCTCCTGCCCTGATTCTCATAGCAGCCCTGGGAAGCTGTGGGGTTTTGTTCTTTCAAAGCCTGTTTGGAGAGAGTGAGTACCTTCCTAAAGTCACGTGGTTACTGGAGTAAGGAGCAGGTTGGGTATTGGAGCCCAGCTCTGTAGCTTTTCCTTCTTCATGTGTTTTCAGAGAGGTATTGAAAACCTCTGTATTGCCCAGGCTGGTCTTGAACTCCTGGGCTCAAGTAATCCTCCCACCTCAGCCTCCCAAAGTGTTGGGATTACGGGCATCAGCCACCTCTCAGTTAATTCAGGAAGTATATTCTCATGGTGAAGAAAAGCTTCAGCACAGCCCAGAGCAGCAGGGTGAGCAGCAGGCCCTCAGGAGGCGGCCCCACACCACTGGCACTCTGCCGGGTCACTTCTCACATTCTCTGCAGATGTCATGGTGCCAAGTTCACAGTTTCACTCTGTGCTATGGGCATGAGGCTGCCTCAGCTCCTCCCAAAGGGTGAAAACCCCTGCCCAGAGTAGAGGTGTGGGATTTTCTAGTTTGGGGGATTTTTGTAATTGTGGTAAGATATTCCTGCCATACATTGGTCAGTTTCACTGTTGGTTAGTTGTTAGTGTGCAGTTCTGGGGTGTTCGGTGCCTTCATGGTGCTGTGTGCCCACATCCACTCCCAGCACCCCCAACATAAGCTTGGAACCCATTATACCCACTTCTCCTGACTCCCTTCCATGGCCTCTGGGAACCTCTTTTCTACTTTGTCTCCATGAGTCCTCTCTTTTGGAAACCTCATAGACGTGGAATTGTACATATTTGTCTTTTTGTCAGTGTCTTTTTTTTTTTTTTTTTTGAGACAGATTCTTGCTCTGTCACCAGGCTGGAGTGCAGGGTCGTGATCTTGGCTCAACACAACCTTTGACTCCTGGATTCAAGCAATCAGCTTCCTGAGTAGCTGGGATTACAGGCGTGCACCACCACAGCCGGCTAATTTTTGTATTTTTAGTAGAGACGGGGTTTCACCATGTAGGCCAGGATGATCTCTATCTGTTGCCTTCATGATCTACCCGCCTTGGCCTCCTAAAGTGCTGAGATGACACGCAGGAGCCACCGCGCTCAGCCACTGGCCTATTTCGTTGAGTATAATGTCTTCGAGGTTCATCCATATTGTTGCATATTCAGACTTTCATTCCCCTCCCCCACTTTTTTTCTGAGACAGGGTCTCACTTTGTCACCCAGGCTGGAACGCAGTGGTGCAGTCACAGCTCACTGCAGCCTTTACTTCCCTGGGCTCAAAAGATTGTCCCCTCTCAGCCCCTCAAGTAGCTGGGACTACAGACATGTACTACCATGCCTGGCTAATATTGTATTTTTTGTAGAGATGGTGTTTCACCATGTTGCCCAGGCTGGTCTCGAACTCCTGAGACCAAGCAATTCTGCCTCGGCCTCTCAAAGTGCTGAGATTACAGGAATGAGCCACCATGTGTGGCTAATTTTTTTTTTTTTTAATTTTGTAGAGTTGGGGTCTCACTATGTTGCCCAGACTGGTCTTAAACTCCTGTGCCCAAACAGTCCTCCAGCCTCATTCTCCCAAAGTGCTGGGATTACAGGCATGAGCCACCATGCCAGGCCCTTTGCTGTCTTTTTTGTACTTCAGTTTACAAAAGACTCCAGTTTGACTGTTACTGGGTGTGTGTGAAGAAAGGAGGAACTGTAAGCCTTAGTACAGAGATGCCCCAGAAATCCGTCGGGCTCGGGACTTGGCCTGGGTGGATCTACTCAGGCTAAGGCTTTACATGACCACAAGCTGAGGCCCCCACCCCTGGCCTGAGTGGCAGCTGAGGCACCCTGTGCTGTGCTCGTATTTTAGCGACAGTTTGTCCCTTGGGTCGGGAAGGCTGCCGCTCAGGGCCTGTCCTCTGCTCTTGGCTTCATTTGTGCCAAATCGAGCTGAGTTTTGGCTCTGATGGTGTCCACAGTAATCGGACTCCAAACCTGTGCAGCCAAAAAGGGCCTTGGCGTTTGGTTGTTGGATGTGTGTGCCAACGAGGCTCGCCAGCAGCAGCTTAGTCCACGTCCTGCTGGGCTCTGCCTGCCCAGCACTGGCCACAGGGTAGGTGCCCAGCGAGTGTTGTCTGAAGTTGACTGCATCCTGCCATTGCAGGAGAAAGAGCATCTAGGGTTTGTCAAGAAGTGCCATCCGGGCCAGGTGCGGTGGCTCACACCTGTAATCCCAGCACTTGGGAGGCCAACACAGGTGGATCACTTGAGGTCAGGAGTTCAAGACTAGCTTGGCCAACATGGTGAAGCCTCGTCTCTGCTAAAAATACAAAAATTAGCCAGGCGTGGTGGTTGCTGCCTGTAATCCCAGCTACTTGGAGGGCTGAGGCAGGAAAATCACTTGAACCCCAGACTCTTATCTCCAAAAAGAAAAAGTGCCGTCCGAATGCACAGTGTTGAGGCCTTTTAAAAATGTTTCTTACATGATGACCAGGTTCAGCATTCTACTTGCTGAATTATTTATCTCTTAGAAACTTGCATTTCCAATAGAGATGATCAAAAATAGCCTCCCATCTTCTGTGGGATTTCCTCCACCCCATCCTGTTAGAATAGAAGCTGCAGGGGCCAGGCCCCCTTTTTCAGGGCCCAGCACAGGAGCCACCGTGAGGAAGCACTCTGAAGACAGTTTTGATTGACAGGGTTGTTTCCCTGGAACTGCTTTTCTTTTTTAAAAAATTTTTGAGGGCTTAACTGCATATAGGAATGGCTTCATTTTTTTTCTCTTATTTATTATTTTTATTGTGATTATTTTTCAGAAACAGAGTCTCACTGTGCCACCCAGGCTAGAGTCCAATGGTTCAACCATAGTTCACTGTAACCTTGAACTCCTGGGCACAAGTGATCCTCCTGCCTCAGCCTCCCACAGTGTTGGGATTAGAAGCATGAGCCACCACATCCAGCCAACTGGTTAATTTTCAAGAAGCCTGTTTTAGAGGATAGATGTATACGTTAGAAAATTTGCAGGGCTTGGTGGCTCACACCTGTAATCCCAGCACTTTGGGAGGCAGAGGCAGGCAGATCACAAGGTCAGAAGTTCGAGACCAGCCTGGCCAACATGGTGAAACCCCATCTCTACTAAAAATACAAAAAAGTACCTGGGCGTGGTGATGCAAACCTGTAGTCCCAGCTACTCCGGAAGCTAAGTCAGGAGAATTGCTTGAGCCCAGGAAGCAGGGGTTGCGGTGAGCCGAGAGTGCCATTGCACTCCAGTCTGGGTGACAGAGCAAGACTTCATCTTGAGAAAAACAAAAGAAAATTTAAAATTTTACTTATTTTTTGAAGCTAAACCCAAACCTGACCTCCCTAAAACTCACTTCTGATGGTCTAGTTTTACCTTTGCAGGAACAGCGGATGCTTATCAGAGTCTTTGATTTGGAACTTTATGGATTTTGTTGTTGTTTTAGAGAAATGGGGTTTTGCTATGTTGCTCAGGCTGATCTCAACCTCCTGGGCTCAAGTGATCCTCCTGCCTCAGCCTCCCAAATAGTTAGAATTGCAGGTGTGGGCCACTTTGTCAGCTCTAGAACTTTGTTTAAATGTCATTTTAAAAGCCTAAATCTGACCAGCCAGAGGGACTTGCCTGAAGTAAACTGTGATATGTTAACACAGCACAAAACTGTGTAGCTAAAGAGATTTGCCACAGAAATGTATATGTGGAAAGATATTTTTTTGTTTTGGGTTTTTCTGTTTTTTTGAGACTGGGTCTTGCTCTGTTGCCCAGTGGTGCAGTCATAACTCACTGCAGCCTCAACTTTCTGGGCTCAAGAGATCCTCCCACCTCAGCCTCCCGAATAGCTGGGACTACAGGCACTTGCCACCAAGCCTGGTTGTGTTGGTTTTTTTAGTAGAGACAGGATCCAAGCTAGTCTTACATTTTTATTTTTCGTAGAGATGATACTGCCCAGGCTTGTCTTTAACTCCTGGGCTCAAGTGATCCTCCTGTCTTGGCCTCCCATAGTGCTGGGATTACAGGCATGAGCCACCACACCCAGCATCTGCTTCATGCCAGGCCCTGTACAAGGTGCTGGGAGCACAGCCATGAACGACGGACGTGGCAGCGGATCCCAGAAAGACTCACATATCGGTGCACAGCGTCATCCCATCGTGAGTTTCCACTGGGCCTGCCTTGTCTGAGGATTCATGGCCACCTTCTTTGTCTGTGTTTTTAGGGTATTTCTCAAGCTGCCAGATACGTTTACCGACGACTCATCCACGACGGGATTTTGAGCCAAGCCTTCAGCATTGCTCCTGTGAGATCTTAATGTTTCTTTCCTTGTCCTCGTCCTCTCTGGAGCTGTTGTTTTTCCCCTTCACCTCACTCTGCTGTCTGTCCTCTAGGAGTACCGACTGGTCATTGTGGGCCACAGCCTCGGGGGTGGGGCGGCAGCCCTGCTGGCCACCATGCTCAGAGCCGCCTACCCGCAGGTCAGGTGCTACGCCTTTGCCCCACCCCGGGGGCTGTGGAGGTGAGCCTTTGTTTTCCTGCTCTAACAGCTTGCTACTTACAAGTCATCTGGTCAAGACTCATCTTTTATTTGTCATTTAGTTATAATTTCCCGTCCACAAGAAAGGTTTGTGGTTTGGTTTTGTTTTTGAGACGGAGTCTTGCTCTGTCGCCCAGGCTGCAGTGCCATGGCACTATTCTGGCTCACTACAACCTCCGCCTCCCAAGTTCAGGCGATTCTCCTGCCTCAAACTCTCGAGTAGCTGGGATTACAAGTGTCAGCCACCACACCTGGCTAATTTTTGTATTTTTAGTAGAGGAGGGGTTTCAACATGTTGCTCAGGCTGGTCTTGAACTCCTGACCTCAAGTGATCTGCTGACCTGGGCCTCCCAAAGTGCTGGGATTTACAAGCTTGAGCCACCACACCCAGCTGAGGTGTGTGTTTTGAAGCACTATTTGACTGAAGAAAGTCTGTACAGCCTTTCTTAGACCTGTGTGACCAGACCTTTAACTTCCTAAATGATATACTTCTAAGAGTCTTAGCTTTGCACCGTGGCAGTATTGTAGCCGATGAGGTTTATCTGAGGCACAACTATTGCTAATTGAAAACTTTTCCCAATACCCCGCCATGACGACTTGAAATAGAGTCGGCACTGGCAATTTTTAACAGTCTCTACGGAGACTGAAAAAAATAAGAGTCTTTTTTAAAACACTTTATTTTTTAGAGCAGTTTTAGGTAGACAGCAAAACTGAGCAGAAGGTTGTAGGGCTTTCTCATACCCTCCCTCCCCACAAGCATGCACAGCCTCTGCCATTCACACACCCCCAGCAGAGGGGGCAGGTTGCCGACATCCATACACCTCGTAGGCGATTGCCCAGAGCCACAGTGTGCTGAGCTTGGACACATGCATAATAGACATGTTGAAAGGCATTTTTGAGTTTGAAAAGTACATTTTTTTTGCTGATTCAGCATACTGACTGTTCTGCGTAACCTTTTGCCTTTATTATAAAGGAAAATTATACCACAATTTAAAATGAAATAAAGGCCAGGTGTGGTGGCTCACACCTGTAATCCCAGTCCTTTGTGAGGTTGAGGTAGAGGATCACTTGAACCCAGAAGTTTGAGACCAGCCTGGGCAACATAGCAAGACCCCGTCTCTGAAAAAAAATGTTTTTAAATTTTTTAAAGTGAAATAACATAGGCCAGGCATGGTGGCTCACACCTGTAATTCCAGCCCTTTGGGAGGCCAGGAGGAAGGATGATACGAAGCCAGAAACACAAGACCAAGCCTGGCAACATAGCAAGACCCAATCTCTACAAAAAACTTGTTTTTTGAGACAGAGTCTCACTCTGTTTCCCAGGCTGGAGTGCAGTGGCGCTGTCTTGGCTCACTAGAACCTCCACCTCCTGAGTTCAAGCAGTTCTCCTGCCTCAGCCACCAGGTAGCTGAGATTACAGGCATGTGCCATCATGCCTGTCTAGTTTTTGTATTTTTAGCAGAGATGGGTTTTCACCATGTTGGCCAGGATGGTTTCAAGCTCCTGACCTCAAATAATCTGTCCGCCTTGGCCTCCCAAAGTGCTGGGATTACAGGTGTGAGCCACCGCGCCTGGCTCCATCTCTACACAAAATTTTAAAAATTAGCACAGTGGGACACAGGCCTGTAGTCTCATTGACTCAGGAGGTTGAGGTAGGAGGATCATCTCAGCCCCAAGAGGTAGAGGTTGCAGTGAGCTCTGACTCTACCACTGCTCTCCAGCCTGCGTGTTGGAGTGAGACACTGTCTTTAAAAAAAAACATTTTTTTAAAGGTAGTTATTATTGGCTGGGTGTGCTGGCTCATGCCTATAATTTCAGCACTTTGGGAGGCTGAGGCAGGCATATCACCAGGTAGGAGATCAAGACCATCCTGGCCAACATGGTGAAACCCCATCTCTGCTAGAAATACAAAATGAGCTGGATGTGGTGGTGCATGCCCATAGTCCCTACTTGGGAGGCTGAGGCAGGAGGATCACTTGAACCAAGGAGATGGAGGTTGCAATGAGCTGAGATTGTACCACTGCACTCCAGCCTGGCAACAGAGTGAGACTGCGTCTCAAAAAAATGTAATAATAATAAGCTTCATTTGTCTGTTTTCTTGCTTTTTTTTGGACACAGGGTTTTGCTCTGTTGCCCAGGCTGGAGTGCAGTAGTAGCACAGTCATGGCTCCCTGTAGCCTCTTGCCTCCTGGGCTCAAGTGATCTTCCAGCCTCAGCCTCCCAAGTAGCTGGGACCACAGGCGTACACCACCACACCCAGCTAAGTTTTGTAAGGATTGGGGTCTTACTATGCTGCCCCAGGCTGGTCTCAAACTCCTGGGCTCAAGTGATCCTCCTGCCTCAGTCTCCCAAAGTGCTGGGATTAAAGGTGTGTGAGCCAATATGCCTGGCCTCATTTTCTTGCTTTATGGTACAATAAAATGTTCTCAAGTTTTGGGCTTGAAATGAGCAAGTATTTTTTTTTTTCCTGTTCCACATCTGGAATCAACCATTTCTCCAAGGAATATTGGTGCCTTTTAGTGGGAAATGGTATTTCTGAACTATAATCTGGGCACTAGTGGTTCCCATTACCAAAGGGCTGGTCATAATTTCCTGGCTTTTCCTTGGAAAGAGGAAGGAAAGGCTTTCGTTACACCAAAGAGAAAAGGAAACCTTAGTGTACATTGATACTTCCAGTTTAAAGATGAGGAGGCTGGCATGGTGGGTCACACCTGTAATCCCAGCACTTTGGGAGGCCGAGACAGGAGCATCACTTGAGCCCACAAGATTGAGAGCAGCCTGGGCAACATAGCAAGACCCCATTCCTTACAAAAATTAGCTGGATGTGGTGGCATGTGCTTGTGGTCACAGCTATGATCTCGGCTTACAGCTACCAGGGAGGCTAAGGTGGTAGGATTGCTTGAACTCAGGGCGAAGAGGTTACAATGAGCTGAGATCCTGCCACTGCACTCCAGCCTGGGCAACAGAGCTAGATTGTCTCAAAAACAAAAAAAAACAAACAGTATCAGGGTTTTTACCTGTACCATATGGTTGTGTATTGTTTTTACTGAAACTCTTTGTATCTTCTTCTGACCTGAAAAATTTGTTTTTTGCCAATAGTAACCTGTTTATTACATGTCCCCCATAATATATGTACATGTAGAAATGCATAGCGCACCCTTTCGGAATAGTAATACCAGCATAACGCCTAACATTAGGATGACTGAAAGGAGTTTGCGATGTCCGTGCGGTTGGTTTTCTTGTGGGAATATATTCCTGGTAGAGCTGTACAGCCAAATTCTTTTTCAATTCACTAAAAATATTAATTCTGTTTGGTTAATACACTAGTAGGTTTGTTTTGTTTGGCTTCTGATTTTTAGCGATTGCTTTGTTATTTTGTGCAATTTTGTTTTATATAATGATGTAAAATAAAATAAAACATCAGGCCGGGCATGGTGACTCACGCCTGTAATCCTAGCATTTTGGGAAGCTGATGCAGGTGAACTGCCTGAGCTCAGGAGTTCGAGACCAACCTGGGGAACACAATGAAACCCCATCTCTACTAAAAATACAAAAAATTAGCTGGGCGTGGCAGCGTGCACCTATAGTCCCAGCTACTCAGGAAGCTGAGACAGGAGAATCACTTGAACCTGGGAGGTGGAGGTTGCAGTGAGCCGATATCGTGCCACTGCACTCCAGCCTGGGTGACAGAGTGAGAGTCCGTCTCAATTTAAAAAAAAAAAAAAAAAAAGGCTGGGTGCATACTTTGGGAGCCCAAGGTGGGAGGATGGATGACAAAGTCAGGAGATTGAGACCATCCTGGCCAACATGGTGAAACCCTGTTTCTACTAAAATACAAAAAACTAGCCAAGTGCCTATAATCCCAGCTACTCAGGAGACTGAAGCAGGGGAATCGCTTTAACCTGGGAGGCGGAGGTTGCAGTGAGCCAAGATCATGCCACTGCTCTCCAGCGTGAGTGACAAAGCGAGACTCTCAAAAAACAAAAACAGAAACAAAGAAAATCAGTTCCAAAGACAATTCAACAAAGCAAGGTGCATTCAGAGGAATCTCGTTTCCATCCTTATTCCCTCAGAAATGCCGTTCTGTCACCCCACAGGTAGAAGTGTGCGTGGTTTTCACCTATGTTTCCATGTGTCCATAGCTGGAAGTAAGCATGTTTGTGTTCCCCTCTTCCTCTACCTGCTCGTCTGCCTCTGCTGCGGCTGTTAACTTTCACCGTGTCCCGAGATGGCCCCGCAGCAGCACACACAGCCCTCCTCCTTCTCCCAGCTGTGCAGGACACTATTGATTGTGTGACTTGTTGCTGTTAGTGGATTGAAGGCAGCTCTGTGGCTGGGTATTTGGAGGCTCCCAGCCTCTGCTGGTGCAGGTTCCGCTGCAGTGAATCGCCTGTTGCCTCTGCCCCTTGATTTTTGCTGGTGCATCTTTGATGGCCAGATGCACCATCAAAGATTCCAAGTGGGGTTTCTGGGTCAGAGGACAGATGCATGGGCCTGGCCCGTCTTGGTGTCCAGTCTGCAGTTTTAGCTGCGGAGGTCTCTCTTGAACGGATACTGTGACCTTAGTGGATCTGGCCAGTGAGTCGCTGTAACTGGTGTTTCCCCTCCCTTTAGAGAGCAGAGCTGAGGGCTGTGAAACTAACCCCTCAGTGACCTGGCAGTGTTACCGACTTCTCTCTTGGAAGTCCTTGTGGGCAGTGTGATGGTAAAGCTAACGTCCTCTCCCTGTTTGGAATTTCAGCAAAGCTCTGCATGAATACTCTCGGAGCTTCATAGTGTCACTCGTCCTGGGGAAGGATGTCATTCCCAGGTAAGCCCACCCGGCGCTGTGCCCAGGGCTGGGTACTGGGAGTGCCAGGTCCCAGCCTCAGTGTGCCTCTTTGCTAAACAGGCTCAGTGTGACCAACTTGGAAGATCTAAAGAGAAGAATCTTGCGAGTGATCGCACACTGCAGTAAACCCAAGGTAAGCGGGGTGCCTTTTTTTTTTTTTTTTTTTTGAGACGGAGTTTTGCTCTTACCCAGGCTGGAGTGCAAATGGCACGATCTCGGCTCACCGCAACCTCCGCCTCCTGGGTTCAGGCAATTCTCCTGCCTCAGCCTCCCGAGTAGCTGGGATTACAGGCACGCGCCACCATGCCCAGCTAATTTTTTGTATATTTTTTAGTAGAGACGGGGTTTCACCATATTGACCAGGATGGTCTCGATCTCTTGACCTCATGATCCACCCGCCTCGGCCTCCCAAAGTGCTGGAATTACAGGCGTGAGCCACCGCGCCCGGCCGCGGGGTGCCTTTTGAGAGGGCCTGGCTGTGAGATGCTCTGGAGAGCTGGGAGGAACTGCAGCCTCAGCACAGGGCACTTTATGCTGTTGCTGAAGTTCTCCTCCCACCCTCTAGTCAGATTCTGGTCTAGGATTCTGATGCCTAAGAAAGCAAATAGCTACGGCAAGTACAGGAAATGGCACAGGAATGAAATAGGATCTGGGCTGGGCGCAGCGGCGCATGCCTGGAATCTCAGCACCTCAGGAGGCCAAGGCAGGAGGATCCCTTGAGGCCAGCCTGGGCAACACAGCAAGACCCTGTCTATATTCTTAAAAAAAAGAAAATGTCCTGGAGGAAGCATCCATTTGATTTTGCTTTCTGACAGACTTCTCAGTCCTGTCTTGTGACTAACAGTATGTGAATGCCTTTTGGCTTTATTCTCTGAAAGCTTAGGAAGTGAGGCTGCCAAATAGAGCTTCAGAGGTACTGGCCTATTTATCTATATTGTAATGTCATGCAGTCACTAAAAATGGTGTTATCTGTGCCCTTGTCAGGGGATTTTGTGTGTGTGTGTGTGTGGTTTTTTTTTCGAGATGAAGACTCGCTCTGTCACCCAGGCTGAAGTACAGTGGTGCAGTCTCAGCTCACTGCAGCCTTGGTCTCCCAAGTTCAAGTGATCCTCCCACCTCAGCCTTCTGAGTAGCTGGGACTACAGGCACACACCACCACAAGTGGCAAACATTTGTGTATTTTGTAAAGACAGGGTTTCACCATGTTGCCCAGGCTAGTCTCAAACTTCTGGGTTGAAGCGATCCACTTGCCTCCCAAAGTGCTGGGATAACCAGTGTGAGCCACACTACGCCCAGCCTTCAATTTTTCTTTTAGAAATTAGTATCTAATGTCTTTAAGGGAAGGGTAAAACTGATTTGCAGAATTTTCTGAAAATAATTAAGGGAAATGTTCCCTCACAATCTTTATGACTTGGTTTTTAAATACTGCCCTATCTGTGATGGTTTTACTGCCCAAGAGAGAGCCCACACTCATGATCCGTACTAGGCAAGGGTGTTCGTCCTGAGCCGAGGTGGCCGCCACCCAGCACAGCTCCTAGCCCAGGGAGGTCTCGGGTGACAGGGTGAGTTGCTGGGAGAGTGACAGCCTTCTGCTGCTTGGGTCTCGCCCTCAGTACAAGATCTTGCTGCACGGGTTGTGGTACGAACTGTTCGGAGGAAACCCCAACAATTTTCCCACTGAGCTGGACGGGGGTGACCAGGAGATCCTGACACAGCCTCTTCTCGGAGAGCAGAGCCTGCTGACGCGCTGGTCCCCGGCCTACAGCTTCTCCAGTGACTCCCCGCTGGACTCTTCTCCCAAGTACCCCCCTCTCTATCCTCCTGGCAGGATCATCCACCTGCATGAGGAGGGCACCTCAGGGCGGTGAGTGTGGTGGTGGGAAGGCAGGTGGAGTGAAGTGTCAGCTGGGGGCAGCTTTGGCAGCTGATGTCTCTCCTTTTCTGCTTCAGGTTTGGCTGCTGCTCTGCTGCTCAGTATAGCGCCAAGTGGTCACATGAAGCAGAATTCAGCAAAATCCTCATAGGTCCGAAGATGCTCACAGACCACATGCCGGACATCTTGATGCGGGCCTTGGACAGCGTGGTCTCCAACCGAGCAGCCTGCGTCTCCTGTCCGGCACGAGGGGTCTCCAGCGTGGACGTGGCCTGACCAGGGCTACTGCAAACTCTCCCAGGAATGACAGACTCACACTTTTGTCCTTAATTTCTGACTTACCATCCAAGGAATTCTCATGACGCCAATACAGTGACCATCCACCAAGAGGAAGTGGATGGGAAAGGAACCCTATGGTCTCCGTGACTGAACAAGCGATGGGAAGTAATTGTGGCCATAATAGTAGCAGAAGCAGTGAGCACACTCAGGGGATAGGAGGGCTCCCGAGACCCAGCGAACATGCAGGCAGCCTCGAGAAGCCCCAGCCTGCAGCTGGATCCCTTGGCTGTCTGAGAACTGCTCCAGAAGTGCAGGAATCCAGTGGGCCTCCCACCCTCAAGCCAGCCCTTTTCACTGAACGTGGTCTATAGAAATGCACTTTGTTTTTCTAACTGGGCTTCCCTGACTGTGCAAATGGAACTGTTGGGAGAGTGTGGGCTAGGGTTTTCTCCTGGGTATCACCAAGGGTAGCCCTGGGCTCTGGCTGGGGATGAAGATGAAACCCAGTTGGGTAATCGAGTGGAACCCATGCCCCGCCCCGCTGAGCCACAGCACCCCGGCTCTTGTTCACACCGCCCAGTTGTGTCCACATCAAGAGTTGATTAATTCTTGCTTACTCTTCTGGCTCTGAGGTCAGCCAGTGGATTCAGGAGTTAAAACAATAAAGCACGCGTCACGATAGTGTGTGTCCAGTCACATGCTCCCTTACTGGGGATTTCAGGAGGTCTAATATACTGGGTGGTTGTAGAGCAAGGCTTCCAGGGTTTTTAAACATTGGGGTTCTGGCTACAGATGGAAGATGCACAAGCAATGATTTCGCCCCCTCTCCCTAACCAGAAGCCCAACAGAATGACAGGAGGGAGATTTCTCCAAAAAGCACAGACCCACAGGATGGGAAAGACTCGAACAGTCAGATGACAGACAAGCAATACAGAAATTTCAGAGGGAAAGAAAGCCAGTAACTGACCCCGGCTTACAAGACCCCTGGGCAGCTGTGAAGTGGGGGTGACGCAGACCAGGACCAGCCAAAGAGCAGGTTTGCTCGAAAGCAGGAAGAAACCTGGCCCTTGGTTTGCTCTGGGGTGGAAGGTGGGGACTGGGCACCAGCATGGCTTCCCCTCCCAGCTCCCCAAGTCTTCAAGCAGAAGATTCTCCCGGGAAATCTGACCTCAGAAGACATCTCCTTGGGGCCTTTCAGCTGTCGCAGCCATGCCACCTTAGAGCTTTGGAAAGCCTGCAAAGAGCCCTTTAAAAATTTCAGGCTGGGAGGATGTGGAAGGGAAAAAAAAAAAACCAGGCCAGGTACAAGGGCTCACCCCTGTAATCTCAGCACTCTAGGAGGCTGAGGCAGGCAGACACTGGACCCCATGAGTTCAGTTGCAGTGAGCTGCGGTCACGCCACTGCACTCTACCCTGGATGACAGAGTGAGACCCTGTCTCACAAAAATAAATGTACAACTATAGCAGGCACAGAGGCTCATGCCTGTAATCCCAGAACTTTGGGAGGCTGAGGCAGGCGGATCACGAGGTCAGGAGTTCAACACCAGTCTGGCCAATACGGTAAAAATACAAAAATTAGCCTGGCACAGTGACACACACCTGTACTCCCAGCTACTCAGGAGGCTGAGGCAAAAGAATCGCTTAAATCCAGGAGGTGGAGGTTGCAATGAGCTGAGATCACGCCATTGCACTCTAGCCTGGGCGACAGAGGAAGACTTCGTCTCAAAAAAAAAAAAAGTACAACTTTAACTGAAATGCTGTAGCAGGCTGCGTGAGGTGGCTCATGCCTGTAATCCCAGCACTTTGGGAGGGCAAGGCAGGCAGATACCCGAGGTCAGCCTGGCCAACATGGTGAAACCCCATCTCTACTAAAAATACAAAAAATTAGCCAGGGGTGGTGGTGTACATCTATAGCCCCAGCTACTCAGCAGAATGAGGCAGGACAATCACTTGAACCTGTGAGGCGGAGGTTGCAGTGAGCTGCGAACACACCACTGCACTCCAGCCTGGGCAACAGAACAAGACTCCACCTCCCCCCACCAAAAAAAAAAAAAAAAGGCAGGCGTGGTGGCAGGCACCTGAAGTGTCAGGAGGCTGAGGCAAGAGAATTGCTTGAACCTGGGAGGCAGAGGCTGCAGGGAGAGGAGATCATGCCATTGCACTCTAGCCTCCTGGGCGACAGAGCAAGGCAGTCTCCAAAAAGGAAAAAAAAATTCTGTAGCAGCATCCAACTGCTACAAGCTTTGTTTCTAAACACAATTCCTGCACTCACCGAGTATCAGAAAGGTACAAGCTGGACTCACCACATGGTGTGACCATCCTGAGGAGCTGTTTCCAACTTCAACCTTGAAGCATGAGCAAGGACTCCTGACACTCAGGAACAAGAAACCAAAAGAAACAGCTGATGTGGGCAGAAGCCCCTGATGACCCATGCCGTGGCTTGGGACTCCGAAAAAGCACTGTGACTCAGAACTGACCCTGGTGGCTCACAGTGGAGAGTGGAGAAGAGGTCCTGAAGATGAAAAGCATCAGACAAAATCGAAAGCTCAAAGACAACAATCAGGGAAAAGGTTATGAGGCCACTCTGGGAGGTGCGACATCTGATTAGCTGTTCTAAGCAAAATGGAAAGGCACGAGTTTCCAGATGGAAAGTGGCCACCAAGTGCACAGCACAGTGGATAAAATAAACCCTAGGGTATGGAAGAGAAAAAGACAATCTCACAAAATTTAAGAAAAAATACATCCCAACAGAAATGGCTGAGGAAGGTAATGGAAGAACTGCCTTCTGAAATCTGAAGGGGCCAGGCTCAGTGGCTCAGGCCTAGCATCATCCCATTTTGGGAGGCCGAAGAGGGAGGATTACTTGAACTCAAGACAAGAATGGGCAACACAGCAAGATCCCCGCCCCCATCTCAAAAAAAAAAAAAAAAAAGTCACTTTGTGGCACAGGCTGGAGTGCAGTGGCACAATCTTGGCTCACTGCAACCTTATCTCCCGGGTTCAAGCAATTCTCCTACCTCAGCCTCCCAAGAAGCTGGGATTACAGGCATGAGCCACTGTGCCTGGCCAAAAATAAAATAAAAAATTTTAGGCCGGGCACAGTGGCTCACGCCTATAATCCCAGAACTTTGGGAGGTTGAAGTGGGTGGATCACGAGATCAAGAGATCGAGACCATCCTGGTCAACATGGCGAAACCCCGTCTCTACTAAAAACACAAAAAATTAGCTGGGCATGGTGGTGCATGCCTGAGGTCCCTACTCGGGAGGCTGAGGCAGGAGAATTGCTTGAACCCAGGAGGCGGAGGTTGCAGTGAGCTGAGATCGTGCCATTGCACTCCAGCCTGGGTAACAAGAGCGAAACTCTGTCTCAAAAAAAATAAATAATTTTAGCTGACGGGAGGCTGGGTGCAGTGGACCAAGCCTGTAGTCCCAGGTATGTGAACGCCTGAAGTGGGAGGATCACTTGAGCCCAGGAGTTTGAGTCTAAGCCTGCTCAACACAAGAGCCTGTCTAAAAAAAAGAAAAACAGAATCTGCAGACTAAGCAACAAAGTCAGATCCCATATCTACAAACAAAATTAGCTGGGTGTGGTGGCAAACACCTGTAGGCCCTGCTACTTGAGAGGCTGAGCAGGACTGCTTGAGCCCAGGCTATCAAGGCCACAGTAAACCGAGATCATGCCAGTGCACTCCAGCCTGGGTAACAAAGTGAGACCCTGTCTCAAAAATGTAACTTCAAAGGGATGTTATCACCAACCTAGAATTTTAGACCCAGCCAAAAGTACTGTAAAACCGTTGTTTTCAAAGATGCAGGGGCTCAAAAATAAGAGCAATGCCTTACTTAACAATGGGTATACATTCTGAGAAACACATGGGTGATTTCACTGTGTTAACGTCAGAGCGGACTTCCACAAATCTAGACCATACAGCCTACCGCACACCTAGTCTCTCGGGTAGGGCCTGCTCACTGCTCCTGGGCTAGGAGGCTGCACAGTCTGTTACTATACTGAATACAGTGGACAGTTGTAACAGTGGTATTTGCTATCTATACACAGCAAAGGTACAGTAAAAAGGTATAATCTCATACACTACCAAATATGCGCTACATTGTTGACTGAAATGTCATGTGGTACGTGACTGTACGTACTTCCAACACACTCTCAAGGAGCTCTTGGAGAAGCCATTCAGGATGAAGGAAATGAAGACCAGTGCCTAAGAGAGGTGCAGGTCAGATGACTTCAGGAAAATGGATATTGGTAAAATGACAACACATCTGAACATCTTGAGAGGTTTAGACAATAGATGAAAATTCACAGTTGAGGACAGGCACAGTGGCTCATACCTGTAATCCCAGCACTTTGGGAGGCTGAGGTGGAAGAATGGCTTGAGGCCAGGAGTTCAAGGCCAACCTAGGCAACATAGGGAGATCCCTGACTCTACTAAAAGTTTTAAAAATTAGCCGGACATGGTTGCACACACCTGTGGTCCCAGCTACTCAGGAAGCTAAGGCAAGAGGATCACGAGCCCAGGAGCTGTGATGGCACCACTGCACTCCAGCCTGGGTGACAGAGCAAGACCCTGCCTCAAAAAAAAAAAAAAAAAATTCACAATTGAATTCCATACACAGAAAAGCAAGCAAAGCACTGATTATCCCAAAGGAAACCAGAAGTTATTCAGGAAATTGTTTTTTCTGCTACTGAGCATGGCCAGTGAGCAGTTTACATAGCAGAGACCGTGCAGGCACTAAACTGAGTCCATCGAAACCATCATACTGAGGAATGAGCAGCGTTTTGGGCAGAGAGTTGCAACTGGAAAAGCAAGCCTCACATCTTCTGTAGTGGGAATGTTGATGAGAATGCTGAACTCAGAAGTTTCACTTACACAAAAAGCCTAATTCAGACACGGGCAGGTAAAATACCAAAAATTAGGTAAGCTAACAAAGTATTCCTTCTAGAGAAGGTATGAAGGGGAAAGACTTTTCTTTAAAAACCACTAAAACTTTTTTAAACTGCATATTGCCAGGTATGGTGGCTCACACCTGTAGTGCCGGCACTTTGGGAGGTCGAGGCAGGCAGACTGCTTGAGCTCAAGAATTTGAGACCAGCCTGGCCAACATGGCGAAACCCTACAAAAAATAAAAAGAAAATAGCTGGGGAGGGGGGCGGTGTGTACCTGTGGTCCCAGCTACTTCAGAAGCTGAAGTAGGATAGCAGGAACACAGGGGGCAGAGGTTGCAGCAAGCCAAGGCTGTGCCACTGTACTCCAGCCTTGGTAACAGAGCCAGACCCTCTCAAAAAATAAAAACTGCAGCCGGGCATGGTGGTTCACGCCTGTAATACCAGGACTTTGGGAGACCACGGCAGGCGGATCACCTGAGGTCAGGAGTTTGAGACCAGCCTGGTCATCATAGTGAAACCCCCTCTCTACTAAAATTACAAAAACTGGTGTGTAGTGTGTGCCTGTTAATCCCAGCTACTTGGGAGGCTGAGGCAGAATTGCTTGAACCTGGGAGGCAGAGGTTGCATTGAGCCAAGATTGCACCATTGCTCTCCAGCCTAGGGGACAAGAGCAAGACTTTTGTCTCAAAAAAACAAAAACTACATTATTTATCTCAGTTTAAAAAATACTCAAAAACAATCTTCAAAGCAATAAAAAGGAATACTAAGAAAACTAATTTTAACATAAACCTTTGTATAGTGCAAGTTAAGCCTTTTTTTTTTTTTTTTTTTTTTGGTAGAGAGAGGTCTCTCTTGTCCAGGCTGGTCTAGAACTCCCAGGTTCAAGTGCTCCTCCTGCCTCAGCCTCCCAAAGCGCTGGGCTTTCAGGCATAAGCCACCCATCCAGCCTCTGGAAAGGACCTTGAGGGTGTGTGGTTCACCATCCTCTACTCTTCCAGGGCCAGTCTGGGGTCCCAACATCTGCATCTTCAAGCTCCAAGCTCTGGGCCAGGATGTGCGCTCACACCCCGACGTGGGTTTCTTCATCAGAGCGTCACCGCTGTTCAAAAGGTCCAAACATGAACGTCACCTCCATGCCTGCTCTATTAACTGGGCTCACCCAGTTCTCCCCGAGATGGCACTCCCTCTGTCCCTCCTGTGTGGAGACACACATTGAAAATGACTGTCTCCAACAACCCAGGACTTAAAAGTGAGGCAAACAACATACACCAGGAACTTGTTCAAGTCTGAAAAACGCCAGTATTACCAGTCTTGTATGATTCAAGGATTTATTAAGTCATACATGCAAAACATAGTGCTAACTGCATTAGCAAAAGATCAATGTAAAAACACTCCACAATTCTGCAACTGTCAATTTAAAAAATGTTGTAGTGGTTGAAAGGTCCAACGTTGTATTCTTGCCAGTGAGTTAAGTTGTACAGAACATCGTCAGCACTAGCACAGTTTACAGAACCTCACAGACCCAAAGGAACATCATTAGGCAAAGCAACTACAGGAGGCGTGTGTCCGCATGGGCGAGGTCAAGAGGGTCAGTATTGGTCAAGTGACAGTGTCGGTAATCCGGCAAGACAGTGATGTTAAGAAGGTTCATAGTTTAAGAATTATCTAAAATATTTTAAAAACTATAAAGCTGCAACACATGATTTTTACACCTAGTTACTAAAAAACTAAGGAAAGCACTTATTAGCTCTGAATAAAGTAACATGGAAAGCACTTTTACTAATCTACAAAAAAAAACTAATGCATTATCAGAAAGATTTTATAATACAAGGAGGCATATTGCTCAGTAAGAAGGGGTTCTATAAGAAAAGCACTTACTAAGTTAGCGACTAAGGGAATGACCAGTTTAAAGATGAATTAAATGCCCAATTTGGGGAGGGATGGCAGGTGCAAGAGAAAGGAAAAGCTTAAGAAAACACTTCCTGATAATACCAACCTTTCTTTCATCATCTACTGCATTTGACAGAAATTAACCTTTTAGAGTTTTTACCCGTGACACTTTTATTCCTTGTACAGTGTAGTGTAACTCTCCACTTCGTATTTTGTCAAAATACCGTCATCGTCCTTTGATCACACACACCCCACCCGGCACACCCACAACTAAACAGAATACTTCATTAGAGGAAACACATGAGTTCTGTTCAAAATCTCAGCAAAAGCTGATCAACTAATTTTTAGAAAACTCACTATGAAATCAAAAAGACTGATCCAAAGAGCTGAGCTGTTTACACCCATTCCATCACAGTACAATGTTAGGTCGTGAACATGGGCTGATATATCACTGGTGAGTTTAATGGCAACGCTTCATTTGGGAGGCTGTTCTGCTTTACGCATCTGGAAACTACTTAGAAAGTGTCTGCATCTCCTAACTGCAGAAGCTACGGTCTTCTGAAAGACGAAGGTCTTACACAGTTTAGTGCTCAGTGTTCTTAGCACAACAATGCAGTACAGTTCAGAAGGTATTTTGGCAACTCTTAATCTGAGCAAGAATAGGGGCTTTTGAAAAATAAGGCTTTAAGAAGGCTTGTCATTTTAGGGCTAAATTTTAATAGAATGTGAGTCTGAACTCTTACATTTAGAACAAACAAAACCTTAAAATTACTGATTGGTTCAAAATGGTTTTATGGAAAAATTAATCTGTAACAAAAAGTTGGCATTGAGTGCGAAGGCTCCACCGTTTTTTTGAGCAAAGCGTACAAAGGTTCCAAGGGACAGGGCCAAGAAGAAGGGACTCGGACATTTACAGCAGCAGGCATTTCCTCTTCCTCTTCTTCACGGGAGGTGGGCAGAGGACTGCTCGAATCGCTTCGTCGAACACTGTCTTGAGGCCTCGCTGTGTGAGCGCCGAGCACTCCAGGTATTTTACAGCACCTACAAGAAACACGGCCACATACAATGTACACCACTCTCTTCTGATCACAACACCGCCGGGAGGCAGCTCCTGGGGCCTGGGCACCTTCTGCCGGCTCCCAGCCCTGCCTCCATCTTCCAACGCTGACATGAAGACCCAGAGGGCCTTGCCAACTTGTTCCCAAGAGTAAGCCGGGCCCCGAATAGGAGACACTCCCTCCTTTCCCAGACTGGACTCCAGTCAGTCACTAAAAGAGGTACAAGGCAGAGGAAAAAACGCAGGATTCCATACCAATCTCCTTAGCCATGGCTAGACCCTGCGGATAGGTGATGGGAGTCAGCTTCTTCTCCTTCAGTTTCTCGATCGTGTCTTTATCATCCCTAAGATCAAGTTTAGTTCCCACTAGGATGATGGGAGTGTTGGGACAGTGGTGCCGCACCTCAGGATACCACTAGATGTGAAGAAGGAACAGAGGTTGTGAGGCGCTCCTTTACAGACGTCCTTCACCTAAATCACATCCAGCAGGCAGCACGCACGCTAGACACCTAACTTCAGGCACTGCCGCCCCACCAGCCTTCATGCAGTTCACACCTTCAGCCCAACCCTCGAGCCGTAAGGAGCATCTCAGGTGTTCCATTAGCAAGCCAGGACTTCCAGATCATGATGATCAGGACGGGACAGAATGGGCTCTACAACCATGGAAGGGGGTGGGGAGAAGAGGACAAAGGGAAGGAAGTTCCTCCCAAAGCAAATAATTTTGTCTTTGGTAAAACAAGTTCTTAGGGTCATCTGAGAAAATTCATCATCTGTTCAGAAATGAGAACAAACTACCTAGCCCCAGGCCTCAGCTCTGCTGCCATTATCCCCACTGAAAACGTCCCTACTAAAGGGCCTCTGTTGCTTGTCATTTTTACTAAGAAGTTTGTGAAAGAGACTGGAGTAGAAAGAAATGGTTATTATTTTTATTAGAACAATTCTGAGTGCTTCATTATTTTAATGAGGCCCAGGAAACTTCTGAACCAGAAGCTGAAGCTTTAAAAATCCACGAATTAGGCCGGGTATAGTGGCTCACACCTGAAATCTCAGCACTTTGGGAGTGTGAGGCAGGTGGATCACTTGAGGCCAGGAGTTCAAGATCAGCCTGGCCAACATGGTGAAACCCCATATCTACTAAAAGCACAAAAATTAGCCAGGTGTGGTGGTAAGCACCTGTAATCCCAGCTTCTCGGGAGGCTGAGGCAGGAGAATCGCTTGAACTGGGAGGCAGAGGTTGCAGTGAGCCAAGGCTGCACCATTGCACTCCAAGCCTGGGTGACAGTGCAAGACTCTGTCTCAAAAATAAATAAATAAATAAATAAAATGAACTGCTGATGAGCCAGGCACGGTGGCTTATACCTGTAATCCCAGCATTCTGGGAGGCTGAAGCTGAAGGATCATTTCAGCCCAAGAGTTTGAGACCAGCCAGGGTCTACAAAACCAGCTCTACAAAATTTTTTCAAGATTACCCAGGCATGGTGGTGCACATTTGTGGTCCCAGCTACTCGGGAGGCTGAGGCAGGAGAACTGTTTGAGCCCAGGTGTTCGAGGTTACAGTGAGCTCTGATGTCACCACCACACTCCAGCCTGGACAACAAAGTAAGACGTCCATCTCAAAAAACAAACCAACCCAATTATGTACCTAAGTAGCAAACTGCTAAAATCCAATTTAACTGAAAATTCCTAGCAGTAAATGGTATTTTGAAGTATTTCTTTCTGAGAGGATCATTCTATAACTTACATACATACTTTATATCCCCACCTACCTTTGCACGGACATTTTCAAATGATGCAGGACTCACAAGGGAAAAGCAAATTAAGAACACATCCTACAAAAAGGAAACACAGGGAAACATTTAGACAATGACCTTAGAACAAAGCATGCACTTTGTGTTCTAGATGTTGCTGGGAAGCACTTGTCAGGCAGAGAGCGTGTCTACTATACTAGGTATAGGCGGCTTGGTCAGACGCTCCCTGATCCACCCAATCCACCCTTTCAGTTTGTCAGAGGCTCCCAAACCAACCCAGCATGTCAAGCCACCAGTTACTTATGAAAATGGGGAGTGTGAAGGGAGAATGACATGGGAAGTTCTTCGAGGATAGGGAGGATCAGACCAGACCCCTGGGATGTTTCCTTTCTGCCTATCTAAACAGAAAAAAAATCAAGTATGAAGGTATGCCAACATTTCTGTAAAATCTGCTCTCCTGTTTCCCAAAAGCAGAGTTAATTTTAAAAACAGGATCTGCTGGGCATGGTGGCTCATGCCTGTGATCCCAGCACTTTGGGAGGCCAAGGTGAGTGGATCACAAAGTCAGGCGTTCAAGACCAGCCTGGCCAAGAGGGCAAAACCCTGTCTCTAAATACAAAAATTAGCCAGGCACGGTGGCAGGCACGTGTAATCCCAGCTACTTGGGAGGTTGAGGCAGGAGAATCACTTGAACCCGGGAGGCAGAAGTTGCAGTGAACCGAGATCAAGCCACTGCACTCCAGCCCGTGAGACAGAGCAAAACTCCATCTCCGTGAGACAGAGCAAAACTCCATCTCAAAAAAATAAAATTAGGCTGGGCGCGGTGGCTCAAGCCTGTAATCCCAGCACTTTGGGAGGCCAAGGCACATGGATCACGAGGTCAACATGGTGAAACCCCGTCTCTACTAAAGATACAAAAAATTAGCTGGGCATGGTGGCGCATGCCTGTAATCCCAGCTACTCAGGAGGCTGAGGCGGGAGAATTGCCTGCACCCAGGAGGCGGAGGTTGTGGTGAGCCGAGATTGAGCGCCATTGCACTCCAGCCTGGGTAACAAGAGCGAAACTCCGTCTCAAAAAAAATAAATAAAATAAAATAAAATTTTAAAATAATAATAATAATACAGAATCTACAAAAAAAATCAGGCTCCCCACTGGCATGTCAAGTACAAATGTTTTTAGGTGGTCAATGGTTCAATTCAACTCCTTTGGGAGGTGGCCTGTCACAGTTTCCAGCACCAAGTGGAGGCTCTAATATTTGCTACTCGGGTCCTTCCCTCCACAAGGAAGGAGAGCTTAGTGTGTAACTGGCACCTTCACAGCTGAAAACCATGCTCACACTGCCCTAGTGTCAGCACAGCCAGGGCCTCTGGAGAACTCGCCCCCAGGGCAGCTGTGGCTAAAGCAGAGGCATGAAGAGTGGATGCAGAGGACACAGTGCAGAGTGCTTCTGACCTCCATTCTGTACTTTGTGTCAAATCAAATTCAAATATTTACCTACAAGTAAATTTAAAAACGCCTAAGAATTTCTAAAATGCTAGATTGATCAAATATTCTCCTGGAAAAAGGCAATTATGCTACTTTACGAAATGCATACAATTCCCAAGCCACACTTTCAACCATCCAGCTTTACCTCGTACCTGAAAGGGAAAGAAACATCCCACACAACAGCTTTTTATAACTGGCATTTGAAGAATGCTGGCGCATGCACAAGCTCATCCAAGAATCACCACAGCACCCGGCACACCATCTCAAGCATGGTGGGGTTAGTTAGCTCAGCAGCACCGCACAGCTGCGCCCAGACAGCCCGACCACACGGGACACCGAAGCGGAGAAAGAAGGCCCTGGCAACAAGGTTAGTCCTGCTCTGGCTGCTTCTAAGAGGAGTCTCCACATCTGCATCTCCAACCAGCCAGGAGAGGGGCCCTCTCACCCACTCCTCCTTTCACTTGGGAGGAGGGAAAGATCGCAGTTCACAAACTGCTTTAATTCAAGCCGCTAGGTAAACTGTCACATTCTAATGAAGCTTAGTTCATCAAGCAAAACCCCAACCTTGAGTGAATTAAATATAAAACAATCAAGGAACTTGGGGCTTAATAAGAAATCCTAGGAAAAAGAAGTGAAATGAGAAAACAGAGAAAGCTTGAAACTGAAGTGGACTAAAGTTTTACATACGGCAATCGGCTTGTCTTTGCCCCGGGAGGTTATATCCTTACCGTACGTTTCTCCAACCTAGTAATGCATGAGAACTTGGTTTGAGTTTAGTACAGACTGAGGAAAATAAAAACCAACATACCTCTTACTGATTCATTATTAGAATTGTCTTAATCCTCTGGAGGGATCCAAAAGCATATAATAATCTAACACATCTTCGATGACAAATGCCACCGAAACACTCCATGCTACCTGGTCAAAAGCAGGCATAAGTTCAACAGTGGCTAAGACAGAAGTCAGGCAGATCCTGAGGGGTGCAACAACGTGCTCCTTCTCCCACGGCAGCATCCACCAGACTCTACAACAGCCCACACAGCCAGAGAGGGTTAGCACTGTCCCTTAATGCAAAGGCAGGCAGGAGCCACAGGCACATCTTTCAAGTGCTCCATTGAGTTCTCAGACACAGCCTAGCGGAAGCCACAGCAAACAGAAAAGGTACCTGTCTGTAAATGATGTCTACCCTACAAAGGGTTTCCCCCAGAACATAGCCAGGCCTCAGGGCTGACAATTTTAATGCTGCCAGATCATTTCAAGTCTCCTATGCAGAAATGTTCCTATCTTCCAACTAGTTCTGGAAGTGTGGTTTGAATTCACAGACTTGCATTATCAAAATCAACACTGTTGCTGACACTAAGACCTCCAATTCAGGGCCCCTTTGCAGGTCTGGGGGAAGCCACGCCTTAAAGACAAGTTTTTTTGTTTTTTGAAATGGAGTCTGGCTCTGTTGCCCAGGCTGGAGTGCGATGGCACAATCTCGGCTCACTGCAACCTCCACCACCCAGGTTCGAGTGATTCTCCTGCCTCAGCCTCCCAAGTAGCTGGGACTACAGGAGCACACCACAGTGTACACTCAGCTAATGTTCTGCATTTTTAGTAGAGATGGGGTTTCACCATGTTGACACCAAGCTGGTCTCAAACACCTGACCTCAGATGATCTACCTGTCTCGGCTTCCCAAATTACTGGGAATGCCAGGCATGGACACCTTTTAGAAGTGACATTTCCAGTGTTTATCACAATGCTCTCAATTTATTTCTTTGTTCCAATAAAAGCAGATTCGCTCTTCCAACACAGAACCCTGGAGCTCTTTTAAGAAAAGGGCGATAAGAAAATTATTTTAATTTCATCTCACTCAAGCTTTTCTGACTTATCATTCCAAGAGGATATTAGTTTCCACAGCTATCTGGGTTTAATCTACGGGCTATTTTTGAAAATCTGTTCTCCCAAGGATTTGATATGGTGCCAAATCTTTATCATGAGAGAGGCTCACAGAGAATCAGTTATGAAAATGCAGCTTCAAAAGAGCCTCTGATCACATTTGCGGCACCCTTTCAATTTTTTAAGAGCCTCCTTCTTGATGGAGAAGAGACATGCACAACAGGAGCGAGCAGTTCCACTTTCCACCCTGTGTTCGCGCTACACCATCTGCCTGTTCCTTCCTTGTTCCTTCTCCGTCCCCCGCTAAACACAGCTTCCTGAAACTCCGTCTAGTGCTTCTGGTACTCGCTTCCTAGCATCCGCTCCTCCCGCCCACCGCTGTCCTGATGCGACGCACACAGAGCCTGTGCTGGTTGACCCTGGCTGGGAGGCTCGCTGTCTCTGGTCACCAGCCCATGTTTCTAGTCAACCTCAGCACACTTTCCCCTTTCTGACCAACCCAGACTCGCGAGTACCTGTTACGCACCTGGTGCCTTCAACACCTTTGTTACTCCTGCATCATACGCCACTCCCTTCTCAGTGGTGAGAAGTGTAGCCGCTCTTCCTGCAGCCTCCTGGAACCATCCACAACAGATGGGTCCACTCTCCATAGAGTAAAACAGGGCAGAAATCTGGACAGCTGAGATCTCACTACTAAAAAATAGCAGTGCTGTTTCTACTTCCTTTTATTCTCTTCCAAATGCTATCCACCTAGATTTTACTTTCAGGTCTGGAATTATAAAAAACACAAGACATTCTGGCTGGGCGTGGTGGCTCACACCTGTAATTCCAGCACTTTGGAAGGCCGAGGTGGGCGAATCACCTGAGGTCAGGAGTTCAAGACCAGCCTGGCCCAACATGGCAAAACCCCGTCTCTACTAAAAATACAAAAATTAGCTAGGCATGGTAGTGCACACCTGTAGTCCCAGCTACTTGGGAGGCTTGAGGCAGGAGAATCACTTGAGCCCGTGAGGCAGAGGTTGCAGTGAGCTGAGATTGCATCACTGCACTCCAGCCTGGGCGAGAGTGAGACTCCATCTCAAATATATATATATATATCAGACATTCTACACACAGGGCAAAGGACCAGGATGTACAAGCAGAGAAAAGACTGAAGAACTGAAAGAGGCTGCACATGCAACCTCAGTGTGGAGGTGCCAAGAAAAGAAGCTTAGAAATAAGAAAGGCAGCCCCTGGCATCTGAGAACCAGCCTGGCACTCACTGCTTCACCATGGAGGTGTTAGTATCAAACAGAATAATCTCACAGAACACTGACATCAGACAAGGTCACCTGTGTAACCATGCTGAAATGAGACCAAAAGTAAAGAAATGTTTAAAAAAAAAACAAAAACAACTCATAATCTTTTTTTTTTTTTTAAAGACAGGGTTTCACCATGTTGGCCAGGCTGGTCTTGAACTCCTGACCTCAGATGATCCGCCTGCTTTGGTCTCCCAAAGTGCTGAGATTACAGGCGTGAGCCACCATGCCCAGCCAACTCTTAATCTTTTCCAAGTACTGATAAATCCAAGATCATCATATAAACCACACACAAAAAAAATCAACAAATACCCCCTACTCCCAGCCTGTAGGAACAAGGTCCGACTTCCCGAGACCCCAGGTATGTGTCTCCCTCACAACGAAGGGTAACAAATCCAGTTCTGTTTAACCACAGGTGTGTGCCTGGTGCTCTCTGGCTGCAGGACGCTGACACTTGTAACAGCCAACCTCACAAAGGCTGAAGCCTTTTGAAACTCAAAACTGCAAGCCGAACACTGCAGTTTTTCTTTTTATCTACCCTTACAGGAGTCTAGCCCACCACTTTAAAACCTTTAGCACAGACCAGGCATGGTGGCTCATGCCAGTAATCTCAGCACTTTGGGAGGCTGAGGCGGGCAGATCACCTGAGGTCAGGAGTTCGAGACCAGCCTGACCAACAGGGACAAACCCCCGTCTCTACTAAAAATACAAAATTGGCTGGGTGTAGTGGCACGAGCCTGTAATCCAAGCTACTCCGGAGGCTGGGGCAGGAGAGTCGCTTGAACCCAGGAGGTGGAGGTTGCAGTGAGCCAAGATCACACTGTTGCACTCCAGCCTGGGCAACAAGAGCGAACTCCATCTCAAAAAAAAAAAAAACACCTTTAGCAGAGAGAAAATGAAACGACTGGCATGACGCACTGGGACTGTAGTTGACCCCAATACGGACACTCAACATCTCAGTGAACCAGTTGCACAGCCTTAAGTCTCAGAACACACAGAGGGCTCAGGTCTCACTGTGACACTGGCAGGTCACTCAGGCTCCCAACTCTCACCACCAATCCTGGTGCAAGCAGGCAAAAAAATACAGGTGACCTACACAAGAGAAGACGCTAGACTTGAGCTTTACACTGACATGACTTGATTCTGTGCATGCCAACTCAAGATGAGTATGCAGAACTTAGGAAATATTTTCAAGAGAAAATAATTTAAGGATTATTAATTCTGAAAAATAAAAACCTGAAAGGCAATGTCAACTGAGAAGGGTGACTACCTGCTCAACATCTTTTGGAGAACTAAGAAGAAATGAATGGTCTGAACAGATTTAACTCAGCCATACGCACCAGAGAAGGATGCCAGTGTTAAATGACCACAGGAAATGCAACAGCTCTTTTTAGGACAGGAAATGCAACAGCTCTTTTTAGGACGCCCTAGAGAAGAAATCTTCCAAATGGTCCTTCGGCAATGTGTCTAGGCAGTCTTGGATGAGCCACATAAACAGACCACAGAGCCAGCAATCAGGGACCACATTCCATTTAGTACCAAATTTAGAGGTTTCCCCTTTGTCAACAAGAGACCCAGGTTCCAGCATGTCACTACCAGAGCTCATTCTTCTTAGGACAGTGTGGCTCGAAGGGATGAGATCTTCCAGACATTAGTATCTGAGCATCTATGGCCTGCCCTGAGTTGTGAAGATAATTTCCTTATCTCTGAAGGAGTCCTGGCAGGAAGGCTTCCACTGCTGGGTGGGTGCTCTCCCCTCTTGCTCCTTAAGTGCCCTGTTCACCCCCTTGCTGGTACAGGGTGTGTTACACAGTTTATGGGACTTTTCCATGAACTACCTGAGGGCAAAAACCATGGCACACTCCCTTCTTGCTATTCAGTATTTTACAGAAAACCAGTCCACGATCTCACACAGATAAGCCATGAAGTTGAAGTGCTAGCCCTATAAGGAAAACACCCACTTTTATTTCAGCCTCACTCTCTACAGCTTTGTTCAATCTGAGGAGAGTTCTCCTTTCTTATCTGTGTGTTCCTGAGAACAAAAAGTGGGACTCTTGCCAAGTCACCCTTAACTTACTGTGACGCCTCCCTCAGAGAAGGGCCTCGCCCTGCCCAGTACCTCGAGTCACAGCAGGGTGACTGTCGTTTCTCAGAATGACACCACACCCTTCCAGATGTGTCCAGTGGGCTAGAGACTCTTACTCTACCAGCCAGTATGCTTTATAATCCACTTACAATCTGGAGATTAAACATTCACTAGGTATAGAGTAGTTTCCTAAGGTATTGAAGAATTTGAATTGTTTGGAGATTAGTGACTGATTTTTAATACAATAGACTTGAACTCCTAAAGTGATTTTCATCCATATTACCCCCTAAGACAAAGTTCTGGTTGAATCAATCACAGACTACCTCATCATCGATCAAGGTTCAAAGCCAGTCTTTCTTTAGGATGTCTTCCTGACCACAACCCCAATCACTCCTGCTAACCCAAGTTTGCTGAGCACCCACACAACTTCCACTCATTTGGGCACAATGTGGAATGCAGTGTTCTCTAGGCTGGCCCATAAACACACTGAGGAACAGGAGAATTCTGACAACGGCTGGCCCTGCAGTGTGTGCTAAGTGCCCAGGACTGCTGTGCGTGCGTGACGTGTATCAACTCATCTCACTCTACGATACGACAGGCAAAGACTGGAGAGAGCAAGAGCCTGCCTGAGGTCAGAGCTAAAACACGCACACAGGATAGCAACCTAAAGAATCTCAAGCATAATTAAGTTTTGCTTCAATCAGTTAGTCACTGATGCCAAAACTTTTAAAAGACAATTTTAGGCTGGGTTTGGAGGCTCACACCTATAATCCCAGCACTTTGGGGAGCCGAGGCAGGTGGATCACCTGAGGCGAGGAGTTCGAGACCAGCCTGGACTACATGGTGAAACCTCATCTCTATTAAAAATACAAAAATTAGTTGGGAGTGGTGACAGGCAACTGTAATCCCAGCTACTCGAGAGGCTGAGGCAGGAGGATCGCTTGAACCAGAAAGGCAGAGACTGCAGTGAGCTGAGACCATGCCACTGCAATCCAGAAGTGAAACTCCATCTCAAAAAAAATAAAGACACTTTTAAAAATGAAGAACAGCGGCTGGGTGCAGTGGCTCACACCTATAATTCCAGCACTAGAAGAGGCCAAGGCAGGTGGATCACCTCAGATCAGGAGTTTGAGACCAGTCAGGCCAACATGGTGAAACCCCGTCTCTACTAAAAATACAAAATTAGCTGAGCATAGTGGCAGAGGCTTGTAATCCCAGCTACTGGGGAGGATGAGGCAAGAGAATCGCTTAAACCTGGAAGATGGAGGTTGCAGTGAAATGAGATTGAGTCACTGCACTCCAGCCTGGGTGACAAGAGCGAAACTCCGCCTCAGAAATAAATAAATAAATAAATAAATAAACAGGCCAGGCAAGGTGGCTCATGCCTGTAATCCTAATACTTTGGGAGGCCAAGGCAGGTGAATCACGAGGTCAGGAGTTTAAGACCAGCCTGGCCAACATGGTGAAACCCCATCTCTACTAAAAATACAAAAATTAGCTGGGTGTGGTGGTAGTCCTGTAATCCCAGCTACTTGGGAAACTGAGGCAAGAGAATTGTTTGAACCCGGGAGGTAGAGGTTGCGGTGAGCTGAGGTTGCGCCATTGCACTCTGGCCTGGGCAACAGAGCCAGACTCCATCTCAAAAAAATAAAAACGAATAAATAAATAAGAACAACAAACATGTAACAAGATAAGCAAATGATACACAAGTAAGACAACTGCTTCTTTAAATACCCTCTATCTTCACCAGCTATTGCTCTAATTAGCTTTGGTAAATAAATCATTTAGTTGTCTGATACAGAAGCAAAACTAAACTTTTTTTCTGATGTGGATACATTTTACAAAACCAAAACCTCTGTTTACACTGAATAGATTTAGGTTCAATACCCACACAAATTATGTATTTTATGGAAAAAAAATGTATTAAACCTGTGAGAGTTACTAACTGGGATTAAAGAAACCTATCTTTGCTTAATTTGATTCTGTGGTACGAAACTATCACACAGCAAACTGTCTTCAAACTAATTGCTGTAAAAAACTGGTTTGCAAAAGCAGAACAAAACAAAATGTACCTCTTTCATATGGTTATTCTAAAACTAAATGGAAGACTGTAAAATGAGCAGCAATGAAACATCTGGTAATTCTCGAAACACAAAAACCCTGGTTTGCATCTAGGGGGATGTTTATACTGAACCAATTTTACTGTTTGCTATTACTCAATACCCAAATGACGGCAATATAAGCAAGTCCATAGGTAACATGCACTAATTAAACACTCGAGAATTGTATACTCTAAAAGACACATTAAAAATCAACTGCAATCCTTACTGTTTGCGGATAGGATAGGGGGCGTAATCTGTCATAATCTTCTTGTCCAGCTGTATCCCATAAGCCCAGATTCACCGGTTTTCCATCTACCATAACATTGGCAGAATAATTGTCAAAGCTGTAGAACAGAATGAAAATGGTTAGTCATAGATGTGGAACCCAAGTCGCTGTCCTGGCCATCCTAGAGAAGGTGTGCCAAGAAAAAGGTTGGGATGGGCCTGGTGGCTGCCAAACCAACAAATGACCCTGTAGGCACAAGGAGGAAGGAGGAATGAGGCAGGGGCAAAACTTACAGGAAACAAACCAAACCCAAAACCTGAGAAAGAAAAATGAAAGAAACAAACTGCAAGCTATTTAAGTGAAAGGAATCATTATCAGAAATAAAAACATTTTGTTTTAACAAAGTTACACCTTTTCTCCCCAGGAAGAAAAAAAGTGTAAAATTCAAATCCTATTTGTTGGGTTCTTCATGTACATATGTTACTAATTTTCAACAAGATAGCTGGCTGCTAGAGCTATCCTCTGCAGGGTTTCCAAAAGGCCTGAGTGTAGAACAGTAACACAAAATACACCTGACTTAAGAAGCCTCCCCAGCCTAGCACAGTGACTCATGCCTGTAAAACTAGCACTTTGGGAAGCCAAGGTAGGCGAATCACCTGACCAGCCTGGCCAACATGGTGAAACCCCATATACATTAAAAATATAAAATTGGATAGGCACAGTGGTGGGTGCCCGTAATTCCAGCTACTTGGGAAGCTGGGGCAAAAGAATTGCTTGTTACTGCACTCCAGCTCGGGGGAGAGACTCTCTCTTAAAAAAACAAAAAATAAAAAATAAAAAGGCCAGGCACCCTGGTTCACGCCTGTAATCCCAGCACTTTGGGAGGCCAAGGCAAGTGGATCACAAGGTAAGGAGATCAAGACCATCCTGGCCAACGTGGTGAAACTCCACCTCTACTTAAAATACAAAAATTAGCCAGGTGTGGTGGTATATGCCTGTAGTCCCAGTTACTCAGGAGGCTGAGGAAGGGGAGTAACTTGAACCTGGGGGGCAGATTGCAATGAGCTGATATTGTGCCACTACACTCTAGCCTGGGCAACAGAGTGAGACTCCATCTCAAAAAACAAAACAAAACAAAAAAAACAAGACATGGGCACAACACCGCAGAGAGCACCTCGGTGTGCGTTGTGCCTGAGGAGGTGAGCACAGGTGGGGAGGAGGCAACATCTTCCCCAGCTTGCAGAAGGGAGAACTCAGTGGCTGCAGTACAGTACATTATGATGCTCAGCTACATGGGTTCCCTGGTAACCCATCACCAGAACAGAACCTTCCTCTCTCCACCCTATTCTGCTGCCCACAGGGAATAAGCAATTCAATAGCCAATTCCATCGTCCCATACCCTCTTCAACACACACACACACACACACACACACACACACCCAAGTTTCAATTTCAAAGCTCTGTATCTCAACGCTGACACATAACCAACTGATGACTTGTCAGAAAAGGCCAATTAAAATGTAATGGAATGTTTCCTGTTCCAGTTCCCAGAAAGACAATGCATCTGAAACTCCTGCACTGACAAGGACTGTCTCAGATCAGACTTTTGGTCAGTGCTTCTGTCCAACTCTGGTTTTCTTTATCATCCAGTCTCTATACCTCACAGTTAAACTGTGTTTCCTGGATGTCTAAAAATCAACTAGCAAAGTTGTGTTTGTTCCATGATACCAGAAAACTTTATATTACTCAAAAAAAATTTTTTTTGAGATGGAGTTTCACTCTTGTTGCCCAGGCTTGAGTGCAACGGTATGATCTATGCTCACTAAAATCTCCACCTCCCAGGTTCAAGCGATTCTCCTTGCCTCAGCCTCCCAAGTAGCTGAGATTACAGACATCCGCCACTATTTTTTTTCTTTTTTTTTTTTTTTTGAGACAGTCTTGCTTGGTCACTAGGCTGGAGTGCAGTGGCGAAATCTCGGCTCACTGCAACCTCTGCCTCCTGGGTTCAAGCGATTCTTCCACCCCAGTCTCCCAAGTAGCTGGGACCACAGGCGCGCACTACCACGCCCGGCTAATTTTTTTGTATTTTTAGTAGAGATGGGAATTCATCACGTTGGCCAGGCTGGTCTCAAACTCCTGACCTCGGGTATCCACCCACCTTGGCCTCCCAAAGTGCTGAGATCACTGAGCCTGGCCCCCTAAGTATTTTTTAAAAGCCTAAAACACCTTATAATTAGATTTCAGTGAATGTTTAAGAAAAAAGCAATGATATCTGTTCATATAAGGATTAAAGATGGTTTTACAGCAAAACAAACTGTTCAAGGAATGTGAAAATTGTAACACAAACAAATTAATTCCCAATTTAAGATACTTACACAGTAGGAATATATTCTCCAGGAAATGCATTGGTTGTGTAACTGATCAGTAGGCAAGTTTTACCTACAGCTCTAAAGAGAGGGAAAAAAGGTTGCTTAGTCAACATGAATGTAATCTTAGCTGTCATTATTCTGTTAAAATAAATTCTAGAGAAAAAAAAAAATCAAGGCATATACATCACATACTTAGCATTAAAGAATATCAGTTTTCTGTAACTCTTTATCACTACATACACATTTGTATCCTGAAATTTAAAGTAAACAAACTAGAATTTCTCAGAGAGGCAGAAGCCATCACATTCTGTTTAGGTACCTGACGTTAGCACTAATAGTCAAGAAAGAGTTGTTACTATCTACAAGATTCAAGAGAAACAAGATTTTAAAACTTCACATCTCGCTAGGTGCAGTGGCTCACACCTGTAATCCCAACACTTTGGGAGGCTAAGGCAGGTGGATCACCTGAGGTCAGGAGTTTGAGACCAGCCTAACCAATACGGTGGAACCCTGTTATTAAAAATACAAAAATTAGTCTGGCGTAGTAGCATGTGCCTGCAGTCCCAGTGAGACAGGAGAATTGCTTGAACCCGGGTGGCGGAGGTTGCAGTGAGCTAAGACTGTGCTACTGCACTCAAGCCTGGGTGACAGAGCAAGATGCCATTTTAAAAATAAAAACTAAAAATTAAAAAAAAAATAAAACTTCAAGTCTCTTCCTCAGCCTCCCATAGTGCTGGGATTATAGGCATGGGCCACCATGTGCGGCCTGAAGTTATTTTAATTAATACTAATATACAAACACAGCTTTCCTTGGCCGCCTGTACTTTCTTACTTCTCTAACCTATTTTGCTGCCTTAAGTGTCACAGCTCAAAATCCCACCACATCCCTGGAGCCTCCCCTCTGGCAATCAGCAATGACTACTCTCTTGAGAGAAAGTGCTTAGTCAATAAACCACCACAACTGTCCTCACATTAATTCAGCTGTATTCAATTGCCACCTTCCCGAGCCCCAATCCTCACAGCACCGTAAGTCTGTAAGCATGGCCTATCACAATACATCCTAGATATATTAATTAGCAGCTCAGGGAGGACAAATTCAAACTTTTCAAACAGAGAACTGTGTAGAAATACTTCAGAGAATGGGGTTCCACCTGAGCAACTGGTATGGGTAGAGACTAATCCTAGTATTACTAGTGTGCCACCAGGCAGAAGTCAGAGTGGTGGCTCAAAGTCTCCCAACCACCAGGAATGTTTTTCAAGAGACTATCACCTAATAACTAAGATCACCACATCATTAGCAAAATATAAAGGTCTCTAATTTTTACAACACTGACAGGGCAACCTTAACTTCTGTGAGAGCTCCTCTATGGCATCTTGAGCATTCAATTAGCCAAGTGCTCTCCTTAATAAGCCCTTCTCTCTGCTGTTTACCAAGGTCACAATGATACATCAGTGTCCTAGTTTGTAATATTTTGTCAATCAATCTCAACTACTATAAGTTAGAATTCACCATAAAGTTCGGCACTTTCTTTTCTATTTTCCCTCAGGCCCAGCAGTCTTGCCAATACTCGTTCACTCATGACGTTATTGAAGGCTTAACAAAAGTTGCAACTCCCCATTCCAAAGACTTCAGAGAGTCAAACATTACATCACCAGGAAGTAGATTCCAACTCCTAAAGGCTTTCTAAACAGAAATGACTCATTGGACATACATTTTGTTAAAAGCTTACAATGTGAAAATAAACCTGTATGAACAGGAGCCTAAGCTTTGGAGTCAGAAGCCCCGATTTGAGACCCAGGGCCAGTTCTAGCATGTACCGGCTGTAATTTTTTGGCAA
This sequence comes from Callithrix jacchus, assembly GCF_049354715.1. Taxonomy (NCBI): domain Eukaryota; kingdom Metazoa; phylum Chordata; class Mammalia; order Primates; family Cebidae; genus Callithrix; species Callithrix jacchus. Next base: position 16,124,714 of record NC_133503.1, on the reverse strand, counting down.
GTTTCAATTTCCTCACGCCTGTTTTTTCACCTGCAAAGTGAAGGCAAGACAACCAACTCCATCACCAAAGTACTGTGCGCATTAATTAAATTTCAATTTATACCAACCAACAGTGTGCTACACCAGAAGTGCACTAGATGCTAAAGACATATCAATGACCAAGACACCATGGCATATGTGCAGTTATTCAATTTAAATACTAGGAATCTGATCATTATATGAAATTATGGATGTGACAACTGTTATTAAAGCAGCTCTGGAAATGTACAGAAAAAGAGATAACGTTTCTAGAGATGAAAAATTATTTTTGGCCAGGTACAATGGCTCACACCTGTAATCCCAGCACTTTGGGAGGCCGAGGCAGGTGGATCACGAGGTCAAGAGATCAAGATCATCGTGGCCAACGTGATGAAACCCCATTTCTACTAAAAAATACAAAAATTAGCTGGGTGTGGTGGCACATACCTGTAGTCCCAGCTACTCGGGAGACTGAAGCAAGAGAACTGCCTGAACCTGAGGCAACTGCCTGAGGCAGAGGTTGCAGTGAGCCAAGATTGCACCACTGCACTACAGCCTGGCAACAGAGCAAGACTCGGTCTCGGAAAAAACTATTTTTAGGCCTGGCACAGTGGCTTATGCCTGTAATCCTAGCACTTTGGGAGGCTGAAGCAGGTGGATCACTTGAATCAGGAGTTCGAGACCAGCCTGGCCAACATGGAGAAACCCTGACTCCAAAAAATACAAAAATTAGGTGGGCATGATGCTGTACACCTGTAGTCTCAGCTAAGGAGAGGGCTGAGGCAGGAGGATCACAAATTCAAGAGGGAGGTCGACGATGCAGTGCCCAGATTGCACCACTGCACCCAGCCTGAGGGACAAAGTGAGACCCTGTCTCAAAAAAATAAGTTGTTGTTTTTTTTTTTTTTAAATTTAAAAAGCCTGGTGTGGTGGCTTAGGCCTGTAATCCCAGCACAGAAGGCTGTAATATCAGCACAAGGGCCTGAGGTGAGGACTGCTGAGCCCAGGAGTTCAAGACCAGCCTGGGCAACATAGGGAGACCTTGTTTCTACAAAAAATTCAAAAATAAGTGGGGCATGGTAGCATACACCTGTACTCCCAGCTACTCAGGAGGCTGAAGCAAGAAGATTCCTTCAGCCCGGGAATTTGCGGTGGCAATGAGCTGTGATCGCACCACCCCATCCTAGGTGACAAAGCAAGACCCCATCTCAAGAACAAACAAAGTGGGGCAGGCAGTGGCATAGGGAAATAAGTTACCTGTACTTGTTAAGGACATGGGACTAGATCCTACTTGGAAAGTCACAGGTTTTAAGATGCCAAGAAAGCACTGGATTTTAAAAGAAGTCTCCAACTGCAGTGTGTCAGGAGGCCTGAGGATGCCAGGGACTCAAGGCAGGCACACAGAGAAGATGCTGCTGCAGTCCAGGAGCCACCCATGGTGCCCTGAACCAAGAATGGGGACTGAATAGTAAAGACAAGTGGGCTGTTTCATGGACCGCTTAAACTTGAAGGCAGAACAAGCATTGCTTAGCCATGGTTTGGATGTGGCAGCTGAGGAAGAAAGTGGAGCCTAAGGCTCTTAGGGACCTTTTTAAAAAAAGATAAAAGCTGCTGCACAATGTCAAGGAGAAGCTGCTATTAAAGGTTTTGACTGTTATGATAAAACGTCACTATCACTTCTTTTAAGATCCTGTCCTAAATCTCTTCTATGTACATAAGGAACAAACCCACTACTTTAAATGCAACCAGATGTGTCTAAAATGCTCGATAACTTCCTTTCCCAAAAGAAATCTTCAGCTGAGGAAGGCTTAACTGTGAAGAAACTCAAGGCACTGGCATAATCTGATATGACTAAAATTTTATTACCAAGCACTATTTGTTACACATCTATGTGCTATGAAAATACGATTAAATTGGCCAGGCGCGGTGGCTCAAGCCTGTAATCCCAGCACTTTGGGAGGCAGGTGGATCAAGAGATCGAGACCATCCTGGTCAACATGGTGAAACCCCGTCTCTACTAAAAATACAAAAAATTAGCTGGGCATGGTGGCGTGTGCCTGTAATCTCAGCTACTCAAGAGGCTGAGGCAGGAGAATTGCCTGAACCCAGGAGGCAGAGGTTGCGGTGAGCCGAGATCCCGCCATTGCACTCCAGCCTGGGTAACAAGAGTGAAACTCCGTCTCAAAATAAATAAATAAATAAATGATTAAATTATTAAATTACAGAATTCTTATTTTGAAGTACAACCTGATCTCTAAGCTAAATGCAGTCTTAAAATATAAAATAAACTCCTGTGGAATAACCTTTTTCTTTTTTTTTCTTTTGTCCATTTTAAGAAATTAAGTAAAAGTTTTAATCAAAAGGTTATTCCACACCTACTGTACTTCCACAAACCAAGTCAACATCTGCACTGGACAACGTGACAGCCTTTCTATGGCCTTTCCCCCATGAAAAATGGAAACTGTATTTGGCCACAAGTCTTGACTGATGCTGCTGGAGAATTTCTGGAGGTTACTACTTGCTTTGGAATTTCTAACTTTATATAATGAACTGCTCAGTTCAACCTCTTTTGAATCATTGAGGGATGCCATCACTCTAGGAAATGAACATGACTCTTCAGGAAGAAAGTTCCTGCCATTTCTACATTGGATTTCCCCCTAGCTCATGACACTACAATTTTTTTAACCTATCTGTGCTCCCCTGCTCTATCCTGTAGAAATAACCACAATGAAAGCAAGTAACTTACATTCCGACATTCCGATTATGTTCTTCATTCTTCCACTAATTTTTTTTTGGAGACAGAATCTTGCTCCGTCGCCCAGGCTGGAGCTCAATGGCGCAACTCTAACAAACCACAACCTCCACATCCTGGGTTCAAGCAATTCTCCTGCTTCAGCCTACCAAGTAGCTGGGACTACAGGTGCATGCCACCTTGCCAGCTAATTTTTTTTTCTTTTGCATTTTTAGTAGAAATGGGGGTTTGCAATGTTGGCCAGACTGGTCTCTAACTCACAACCTCAGGAGATCCACCCGCCTTAGCCTCCCAAAGTGCTGGGGTTACAGATGTGAGCCACCACACCCAGTCAAGAGAACTTTTTACTTCCATTTTGAGAGGAGTGGGGTAAACTTTAGTGTTACTAAAATCTGTAAACCAAAACTTAAAAGCACACACAATAAATCAGGAAATACTAGGAATTTCTCATGTTAAAAAAAAAAATAAAGGATCCAGGAAGCTCAAAAATAAGAACTTTCTGTACTGCCTTTGTTTTTAAAGACAAGGTGATCTTAGGATAGAAAAGCCAAACTCTTCCAATGACAATTACAGTTGTAAACCAAAATACAGAGCATCTATCGCTGTCTAAAAGTACACAGATCTTGGCCAGACGTGGTGGCTCATGCCTGTAATTCCAGAACTTTGGGAGGCCAAGCAGGTGATCACTTGAGGCCACAAGTTTGAGACCAACCTGACCAACAGAGCAAAACTGCATCTCTATTAAAAATATAAAACATTAGCCGAGTGTGGTTGCATGCGCCTGTAATCCCAGCTACTCAGGAGGCTGAGGCAGAAGAATCGCTTGAGCCTGGGAGGTAAAGGTAGCAGTGAGCCAAGATCAAACCACTGCACTCCAGCCTAGGCGACAGAGCAATACTCTGACTCAAAAAAATTAAAAAAAAAAAGACACAGATTTTAAGGACAAGACAGTAGAATGAAGTGTCGAATACATATTCATACTTATTGAATAAATTAAAGGCCTTGCATAAAGGTCCTCAATTTACACTGATAAATAATATGGGGATTCTATGATGGTATTCTATAATTTTATATGCATAACTATGCAGATAAAATCTATTCAGAATACTATATCACTAGAGTAGTTCAGTGCTAAATAAATGCAAAACCCAACCTAAAATTATGATGTTCTACTACCAATAGCTGACATCACAATCAATATAAAGAAAGCTAGCCATCACCACCACTAGGGGTTTCAAAAAATTAAGATACTGCATCAAGTCTCAAACACCCAGTATGAAGATGCTATGTATAACGGAGCTGTAATCTGAAGCAGGCTTTACTTTAGACAACCCTTCTAGAATCAAGTCTAACCCTGGTATAGTTGATGCAAAGCCAGCTGAACAGAGTTCAAAAATAAGAATTTATTTCTAACTGCACACACCCTTATTCTTTTTCGAAATCAACTCCTCTAAAAATCCTCTTAAAAGGTTCCCTCTGATAACAGAAGACACGATAAAGCAAATACAGTGTAATGAACAAGTAGAACAAAATGCTGTGATAAAATCCCAGCCATGGGTATATGTATGTTGACTATACAATGCATTCCACTACTCTGTTTGAAACTTTTCATATTAACGGCACAAAAGTAGTCATGAGTTTTGTGTAAAAAAGAAAGAAAGAAAGATTTTTCATATTAAGACATTGCAGAAGACAGGCATGGTGGCTCATGTCTAATTCCAGCACTTTGGGAGGCTGAGGCAGGCAGATAACTTGAGGTCAGGAGTTCAAGTCCAGCCTGGCCAATATGGCGAAACCCTGTTTCCACTAAAAATATAAAAAAAAGGCTAACACCCCTTTCAGCCTTAGCCCATCTGCACCCAGGTGAATTAAAAGAAAAGAAAAAAAAAAAAATTAGCTGGGTGTGGTTGGCAGGTGCCTGAAGTCCCAGCTACTCAGGAGGCTGAGGCAGGAGAATCACTTGAACCCAGGAGGTGGAGGTTGCAGTGAGCCAAGACCACGGCATTACACTCCAGCCTGGGTAACAGCGCAAGACTCCTGTCTCCTTACCCATCCCACAAAAAAAAGACACTGCAGAAAAATATTCCTTTTGATCACATGCAATAATGCCTTGGTAGCAGAACTCCTGATAAAAACAACTCCTTTCTAGGAAGACTACAATTTTAAGAGCTACCTGGTGATACAGATGTGAAAAAGTAGGCAGTATTAAGATACCAGATGACTAATGCAAAAGATAGAAAGTTATAAAGGGTAAATTTAAGGTTTCTAAAAATGGCTTCCTGGCCAGGTGTGGTGGCTCATGCCTGTAATCCCAGCACTTTGGGAGGATGAGGCAGGTGGATCAAGAGGTCAAGAGATCAAGATCATCCTGGCCAACATGATAAAACCCCATCTCTACTAAAAAAACAAAAATTAGCCGGGCATGGTGGTACACCCCTGCAGTCCCAGCTACTCGGGAGGCTGAGGCAGAAGAACTGCTTGAAGCCAAAAGACGGAGGCTGCAGTGAGCTGAGATCTCACCACCGTACTCCAGCCTGGCAACAGAGCAAGATTCCATCTCAAAAATAAGTAAATAAAAAAAAATATCCGGCCGGGTGCAGTGGCTCACACCTGTAATCTTAGCACTTTGGGAAGCCGAGACAGGCAGATCACAAGGTCAGGACTTCAAGACTAGCCTGGCCAACATGGCAAAACTCCATCTCTACTAAAAATACACAAACAAGTCAGGCATAATGGCGCGCGCCTGTAGTCCCAGCTACTCAGGAGGCTGACGCAGAAGAATCGCTTGAACCAAGGAGGCGGAGGTTGCAGTGACCGAGATAGCAGCACTGCACTCCAGCCTGGGCGACACAGCAAGACTTTATCTCAAAAAAATAAATAAATACAAAATACAAAAATTTAGCTGGACATGGTGGCAGGCACCCATAGTTCCAGCTACTCAGGAGGCTGAGGCAGGAGAATCGACTGAACCCAGGAGGCAGAGGCTGTAGTGAGCCAAGATAAAATAAAAATAAATAAATAATAAAACAGTGGTTTATAAATACCTGAATGTAAGATGATGTCTTTTTTTTCTTTCTTTTGAGACCGAGTCTCATTCAATCACTCAGACTGGAGTACAGTGGTGTGATCTTGACTCACGGCAAATTCCACCTCCCTGGTTCAAGCAATTCCCCTGCCTCCTGAGTAGCTGGGACTACAGGCACATGCCACCAAGCCCAGCTAGTTTTTTTGGATTTTTAGTAGAGACGGGGTATCACCACCGTCTCTGCCCGTTGGTCAGACTGGATCTGAACTCCGGACCTCAGGTGATCCGCTTGCCTCCACCTCCCAAAGTGCTGGGATTACTGGCTTCAGCCACCCAGTCAAGCCGAAGGTGTATCTCTAACAGTTTTTGTTGTGTTTTTTTTAGACGGGATCTCACTCTGTCACCCAAGCTGGAGTACAATGGCACGATCTCAGCTCACTACAACCTCCGCCTCCTGAGTTTCAAGTGATGCTCCCACCTCAGCCTCCTGAGTAGCTGTGACTACAGGCTCATGCCTCTACACTTTGCTAATTTTTATATTTTCAGTAGAAATTGGGGGGGGGGTCTCATCATGTTGCCCAGGTTGGTCTCGAACTTCTGGGCTCTAGTGATCCACCGGCCTTGGCCTCCCAAAGTGCTGGGATTACAGTTGTGAGCCACCTGACCTAGACAGGTATATTTCACTTGTAATATCACTTAGCGCTAATCAGCATCAATAGTAAACATAGTATTAAAAAATAGACTGTGCTTGCTCAAACACTTGTAATTAAAAAAAAAAAAAAAGACTGAAAACTCAGGGCCACAGGCTTTTAAGCCTAATACTCCCTTCGCAGAGCCTCACAGTAGTGAAACCAAAGCAATAATACCTGGCACTTACTAAGCACTCAGCAAGGAGCACCTGCAAGGTAGTTAATGATCAACATCTAGTTTAGTCTTTTTGACCTTCTGCTGAGGCGCCTCTCTTGCCGGGGTGGGTGATGTGCTCAGGGTTATCCCATATAAGTGGTGGGGTGGGGATTTGAAGGGAGGATCCACATTCCATGATAGGCCTTCAACAAGTTATTTGACTAGACAAAACAGCCAATTCAAACAGAGGTCTATAATCTGTTAGTATTAAATAAATGTATGTGCTATGCTTATGTTTTAGCTTTAGAAATGTTCAAATAATTATCAGCAATATGATTAAAAAAAAAAAAAAAAGGCTGAGGTGGGCAGATCACGCGAGGTCAGGAGTTTGAGACCAGCCTGGCCAACATGGTGAAACTCCATCTCTAACAAAAAATACAATAAAAATTAGCTGGGCATGGTGACAGGCACCTGTAATCACAGTCACTCAGGAAGCTGAGACACAAGACTCGCTTGAACCCGGGAGGCAGAGGTTGCAGCAAGCAGAGACTGCACCACTGCACTCCAGCCCAGGCAACAGAGTGAGACCCTGTCTCAAAAAATAGTAATAATAATAATATGGTCAGCCAGGCACAGTGGCTCATCCCTATCATCCTAGCACTTTGGCCTGTCATCCTAGGCCAAAGTGGACAGATCACCTGAGGTCAGGAGTTCAAGACCAGCCTGGACAACATGGTGAAACCTCATCTCTACTAAAAATACAAAAAATTAGCTGGGTGGTAGCACGCGCCCGTAACACCACCTACACAGGAGGCTAAGGCAGGAGAATCGCTTGAACTCAGGAGATGGAGGTGGCAGTGAGCCGAGATCACACTATCACACTCCAGCCTGGGCAACAGACTGAGACCCCATCTCAAAAAAAAAAACAAACAAACAAACAAAAAAAAAAAAACTTGATTCAGCGTTTTTAGCTTAAAGGAAATCCAAATAATGTTAAATGTTCTTAAGAAAAGGTGGGCCAGGTGCCATGGCTCACTCCTGTAATCCCAGCACTTTGGGAGGATAAGGCAGGCAGATCACTTGAGTCAGGAATTCAAAATCACCCTGGCCAACATGGTGAAACCTCATCTCTACTAAAAATACAAAAACTAGCCAGTCGTGGTGGCAGGCACCTGTAATCCCAGCTACTCGGGAGGCTAAGAATCGCTTGAGCGGGTGAAGTGGAGGTTGCAGTGAGCCAAGATGGCACAACTGCACTCCAACCTGTGTAACACTGAGAGACCCTGTCTCGAAAATTTTTTTTTAAATGAAACAATTCACTGATGTCACTATCAATCAATTGACTGAACACTTTTCCCAAATAAAAAAGTAAAGCCCAGCCAGGCACAATGGCTCATGCCTGTAATCCCAGCACTTTGGGAGGCTGAGGCAGGAGGATCACAAGGTCAGGAGGTCAAAACCAGCCTGGCCAATATGGCGAAACCCCATCTCTACTAAAATTACAAAAACCGGCCAAGCATGGTGGCACGTGCCTGTAATCCCAGCTGCTAGGGGGGCCGAGGCAGGAGGACCACTTTAACCTGGGAGGCAGAGGGTGCAGTGAGCAGAGATCACACTGCTGCACTCTAGCCTGGACAACGGAGTGAGACTCCGAGTCAAAAAAAAAAAAAAAGCTTGAACAGCATACGTACTCTAACTGAAAGTTACAATTTTTAGTTATCATATAAACATAAAATTATGAGGCGTTAATAATCCTTCACACTTGCAAGACAAATCCGACAGATGGGCCTCTCACAAAAATCAGTTGTCTAATTATCCTCTTGCATCTGAATTGCAAGAAGGATAACTGAAACAATTGCAAATGTCTTAACAGTATAATTATCTAAATACACTGAGAATCCATGAATTGACGTAGAGGCATAAAACCAAAACCTAATGACAAATTCGAAGAATATCAACCAAGTTAACCTTGATGCCCTAACTTTCCTTCGACTTTACTCGAACATGTACCAGTTGCATTCTGAGTTTGACGAAACTGTTAGTAATTCTTCCTTGCTAACACTAACCTATACAAGCGACGCCTGAGACGCGCGATTTTGCTCGGGTTACACTGAGATTTTTGTTTCTATGGGAGAAAAAAACGGCATAAAACAAGTCTTGTCCTTCTCGAGGGCCTGTAACCAACACGGACAGTCATGAAAAGCAACGCCTGGAGTCACAGGAGCCAGTTCTGCTACATCCCATACCCAACGCGTTAAGCAAGAAAGTTTTTTTTTTTTTTCAATGACCACACCACGTTTAAAAAAATAAAATAAAATAAAGAAAGATAAAAGAACAGTCCCCATCACAGATGGCTCCTGCCAGGGAGCATCTTAAAAACTTTATCCTCGGAAAGGGAGAAAGCATTAATTTTAGGAATCCTAACAGTGGCAGAAGTGTAAGTCGAAAAAACCTGCTCAAAAATCAGTTTGGGGGCCGGGCGCGGTGTCAACCCAGCGCTTTTGGAGGCTGACAGGCAGGAGGTTCGCCTGATCCCAGCCAGGAATTCGAAACCAGCCTGGGAAATACAGTGAGACCCCATTTCTACAAAAAGTTTTAAAAATTAGCCAGGCGTAGGCGCCTGTAATCCCAGCATTTTGAGAGGCTGGGATGGGAGAATCGCTTGAACCCAGGAGGAGTTCAAGACCAGCTTGGGCAACACAGCGAGACTCCGTCTCTGCAAAAAAAAAAAAAAAATTTTTAAAGAAAACTTTGGGGCACTAAAGCGGCCAGTTCAATCGGGCACGCATCAAATATGATCGACTCAACCGCCGGGTTCCCAACACAGCTCTCGAGGTCCAGGGATCGAGAGGTTCAAGCAAAAAAACAAGAGAGGGTCCCTTTTTGGAAAAACGGTAAAAATCTCCAAGAGCGCTTCCTCTACGAGGGCTCCCGGGGAGGGCGGCGGGCGGCGGGCGGCGTCCGGGAAGAAAGCCGGAGGGTGGAGTTCACTTTTTCCACCGGCCGGCGAGTGGCGAAGCCCTCCCCCAGCGAGAGCCGGAACCAGGCACGCGCCGCCCGGGCAGCCGGCGCCCGCGGCCCCCGCCCCGTGCCCCACAGGCCCAGGCCCACCGCCTACGCGAGCCCGCCAGGGATCCCGGCCTGCCTGGGCCCCAATCCCGGCCCGCCCCCCGCCCGCGCCCACCCCGGCCCGCGCCCGCCCCCGCGGCCCCCAGCCCAGACCCGGCAACGCACTTACCCGTCTCCCACCACCACACACTTGATGGCCTGCATCTGGGCCGCTCGCTGGGCCGCGGCGGCAGCGGCACGGCGCTGAAACGGGAAGCGGCGGGCTCGGGGCGCGGCGGACGGGCGCGCGGCTTGAGGACGGCAGGGCGCTGGATGCCGGGGCCGCTGTCCACGCCGCCTCGCCCTCCGCGGACTGGAAGCCGAAGCCCGGCAGCGGCCACCACCCAAAGCTGGGGAAAACTGCAGAGAAACAGGAAATGGCCGCTCCACTCACATCCGGCCTCCCCTCCCCCGCGCCGGCGCCGCCGCTCCCAGGTTCCGGGTGGGGCAGCTCCCGCCCGCGCGGTTCCCGGAGTTCCTCTGGGCTTCAGGAACGCTCGGAAGTGCTCGGGCCCGCTTGTCTCCGCCCACGGGGCGCGGCGGCTGCCATCTTTGCGCGCTAACGCGGCATAGGCGTGGCGGGATCTGCGGGTCCTTTCTCTGGGGTTCAGTGCGCGGTGGCTCAAGCCTGTAATCACAGCACTTTGGGAGGCCGAGACGGGTGGATCACGAGGTCAAGAGATCGAGACCATCCTGGTCAACAAGGTGAAACCCCGTCTCTACTACAAATACAAAAAAATTAGCTGGGCATGGTGGCGTGTGCCTGTAATCCCAGTTACTCATGAGGCTGGGGCAGAATTGCCTGAACCCAGGAGGCGGAGGTTGCGGTGAGCCGAGATCGCGCCATTTGCACTCCAGCCTGGGTAACAAGAGCGAAACTCCGTCTTAAAAAAAGGAAAGAAAAACCTGTAGTAGCTGGGCGCGGTTGCTCATGCCTGTAAACCTGACACTTTGGAAGGCCGAAGTGGATTACAAGGTCAGCATTTCGAGACCAGCGTCCGGGAAGAAACGAACGCTGGTGAAAACCCGTCCCTACTAAAAAAAATACAAAAATTAGGCCGGGCGCGGTGGCTCATGCCTGTAATCCCAGCACTTTGTGAGGCCCGAGATAGGCATGGGAGGCCTAGGCGGGCGGGAGGCCCGAAAATACGGATGGGAGGGCGAGGCGGGCTGGTGGCCCGAGATAGGGAGTTCGAGACCAGCCTGACCAACATGGAGAAACCCCGTCTCTACTAAAAATACAAAATTAGCCGGGCGTGATGGCACATGCGTGTAATCCCAGCTACTTGGGAGGCTGAGGCATGGGTATCGCTTGAACCCAGGAGGCGGAAGTTGTGGTGAGCTGAGACCGCCCCATTGCACGCTAAACAGGAGCGAAACTTCGTCTCAAAAAAAAAATTAGCCGGGCGTGGTGGCAGGTGCCTGTAATCCCAGCTACTCAGGAGGCTGAGGCAGAGAATGGCTTGAACCTGGGAGGCGGAGGTTGCAGTGAGCTGAAATCGTGCTACTGAACTCCAGCCTGGGCTACAGATTGAGATTCCATCTTAAAAAAAAAAAAAAAAAAGAGGAACCTGTGGTTGCAGGAGCCAAGCTCCCTGTTGCTAACACCTGCTTGAGGCCATCAGAAGGCATTGATTCCTCCTGTTTCATTCTTTATCTGATAACTATCTGCGATTACATTAGATCCTTCTAGAAAATTCGGATTCTAAAACTATAAGGAAGTCTAAAATCATACACCATACCTTTATTTGGCAATAACAATGTCCATTCAGCCAAAAAAAAACAAAAACAAAAAACAAAAACTGTTGCTGGCAGGGCCCGGTGGCTCACGCCTGAAATCCCAACAATTTGGGAAGCCCCGGGCAGATCACTTGAAGTCTGGAGTTCGAGATCAGCCTGGCCAACATGGCAAATCCCCGTCTCTACTAAAAATACAAAAAATTAGCTGGGCATGGTGGCGGCTAATTTTAGTCCCAGCTACTCGGGAGGCTGAGGCATGAGAATCGCTTGAACCCAGGAGGTGGAGGTTGTACTGAGCCGAGATCTTGCCGGTGCACTCCAGACTGGGCAACACAGCAAGACTTCTCAAAAACAAAAATGTGTTGCATGTTCTCGTTTGTCGCATATGCATTTTCTGTTACTTGTTTTTAGCTCATTTAGTGCTGTGCTTTCTGCTTTGTACCAAGTTCTGGAGATAATGGCTGTTAGACGGTGAAAGTGCAAATATTTTGGTATATTTCCTCTTTTCCTCTTAGTTATCTCTTGATATACATAAAGAACTTTTTTGTGTGTGTGCTGTGACTCGGACCTAAAGAATGTTTTTTAAGCAAAATCAAGAAATTGTACACAGTTGTAACTTTTTTTTTTTTTTTTTAATAAAATACAGGTAGGATCTCATTATGCCCAGTCTGGTCCCGAACTCCTGGGCTGTAATGATCCTCTCACCTCGGCCTCCCAAGTAGCAGGGATTACAGGTGGGTGCCACCACACCTAGCTAATTTTTCTATTTTTTTATAGAGATGGAGTTTCTCCATGTTGCCCAGTGAGCTGTTGGAACTTTTTCTTTTTGGATGCATAGTTTCCCTCTCGTCTCCCAGGCTGGAGTGCAATAGTCTGATCAGCTCACTGCAACCTCCACCTCCCAGGTTCAAGTGATTCTTCTCCTGCCTCAGCCTCCTGAGTAGCTATTAGGTATGCACCATCAGGGCCAACCACTTTTTAAATTTTTAGCAGAAATGGGGTTTCACCATATTGGTCAGGCTGATCTCGAACTCCTGACCTCGTGATCTGCCCACCTTGGCCTCCTAAAGTGCTGGGATTACCGGCTTGAGCCACCGCACCCAGCCTTTTGGAACATTTTTAATGGCTGTTTACATGCAATAAACGTACATTAATTTAAACAATTCTGCACAGTTGAGTTGTCCCCAATCTTTTTTTCTTTTTGTTTCGAGATGGAGTCTGACTGTCACCCAGGCTGGAGTATAGTGATGCAATCTCTGTTCACTGCAACCTCCGTCTCCCAGGTTGAAGCTGTTCTCTTGCCTCAAGTTCCTGGGTTTGATAGCCACCACACCCTGCTAATTTTTAGTATTTTTCATAGACACGAGGGTTTCACCATGTTGCTCAGGCTGGTCTCGAACTCCAGATCTCACATGATCCATCCTCCTCGGCCTCCCAAAGTGCTGGGATTATAGGTGTGAGCCTCCATGCAGGGCCGGATGAATTCTTTTAAAACTTTGATACATTGCTGGACACGGTGACATGCCTGTAATCCCAACACTTTGGGAGGCTGAGGCGGGCAGAATCCCAGCTACTCCGGAGGCTGAGGCAGAAGAATCACTTGAACCCAGGAGGTGGAGGTTGCGGTGAGCCAGGATTGCGCCCCTGCGCTGTAGCCTGGGCAACAGCAAAACTCCATCTCAAAAAAAAAATCAGCCGGGTATGGTGGCAGGCTCCTGTAGTCCCAGCTACTTGGGAGGCTGAAGTGGGAGAATCACTTGAACCTAGGAGTCGGGGGTTGCAATGAGCCGAAACCACGCCATTGCACTCTGGCCTGAGTGACAGAGTGAGATTCCGTCTCATAAATAATAAATAAATAAAAATAAAGCTTTGATACAAGTTGTTGCATTGCCCTTCTGAAAGGAGATACCCCTTCAAAGCTGTGTGAGAGTAGGCTGTTGAGAGGAGTTAATTTCTAATGATATTTCCTTCTTGTAGGCCTTCTCTTGTTATGACTCACTCCGTTGCCCAGTATTTTAACAGTTTTCTGAAATCAGACCTTTCCTACAGAATTTTTTCTGAGACAGAGTCTCGCCCTGTTGCCCAGGCTGGAGTGCGATGGCACGATCTCGGCTCGCTGCAACCTCTGCCTCCTGGGTTCAAGCAGTTCTCCTGACTCAGTCTCCAGGGTAGCTGGGATTACAGGCATGTGTCACCACGCCCAGCTAATTTTTGTATTTTTAGTAGAGACAGGGTTTTGCATGTTGGCCAGGCTGGTCTCAAACTCCTGACCTTGTGATCCACCTACCTTCGTCTCTCAAAGTGCTGATATCACAGGCATGAGCCACGGCATCTGGCCTAATTTTTGTATTTTTTGTAGAGACAGGGTTTTGCCATGTTTTCCAGACTAGTCTTGAACTCCTGGGCTCAAGCCATCCTCCCACCTTAGCCTCCCAAAATGCTGGAATTACCGATGTGAGTCTGAAAAAATATTTGAGTGCAGCTGCTTCCTGCATAATGGATTGGCAGTAAACAAACGAGACCGGGACGTAGTTGCTACAGTGCCAAGTCCACTATCCTTAGTGCTGCCAGTGGGTTACAAATATGGTGCTTATTAGGGGCAAAACACCAATATTCTGTCTGGTATTGTGGCTTACGCCTATAATCCCAGCACTTTGGGAAACTGAGATGGGCGGATCACTTGAGGTCAGGAATTCAAGATCAACCTGGGCAACATAGTGAAACCACTTCTCTACTAGAAATACAAAAATTAGCTGGGCGTGATGTTGCTCCCCTGTAGTCCCAGCTACTTGGGAGGCTGAGGCAGGAGAATCACTTGAACCCAGGAGGCGGAAGCTGTAGTGAGTCAAGATTGTGCCACTGCATTCCAGCCTAGGTGACAGAGCAAGGCTCTGTCTGAAAGCAAAAAATAACACAGGCCTGGCGTAGTGGCTCACACCTGTAATTCAGCACTTTGGGAGGCTGAGACAGATAAATCAGCTGAGGTCAGGAGTTCAAGATCAGCCTGGCCAACATGGTGAAACCCCATATCTATTAAAAATACAAAAATTAGCCAGGTGTGGTGGTGCATGCCTGTAATCCAGCTACTAGAGAGGGTATGGCAGGAGAATTGCTGGAACCTGGGAGGCAGAGGTTGCAGTGAGCCGAGATCACACCACTCCAGTCTGGGCAACAGAACAAGACTGTCTCAAAACAGCGATAACAACAAAATCCAATACTCATGCTGATAAAATGACTTTCATCAAAGAGATGGAGCTGAAATATGCATCTGGATAGGATTTCTGATGAACACTGATGGACTAATAAGAAAACTTTGGGAGGCTGAGGCAGGCGGATCACAAGGCATCTGAGGGGCTCCAAGACTAGCATCCAGAGAGGCTGTTGCGGGCTGGATAAACAGACTGCCTTGAGTGTGGACTTTACTCTGATAGGGCACAAGATTTTGAGCCAATATGTGACATGACCACATTCAGATCATTATTTCTCTAGATGGATAAAATGAAAGTTCAAAGAGGTTAACTGTGACTATAAAATAAAATACAAGCCAGATGTGGTGGCTCACACTTGTAATCCCAGCACTTTGGGGGACCGAGGCAGGCAGATCACTTGAGGTCAGGAGTTCGAGACCAGCCTGGCCAACATGGTGAAACCCCATCTCTACTAAAAATACAAAAATCAGCCAGGCATGGTGATGGGCGCCTTTGTAATCCCAGCTACTAGGGAGGCTGAGGCAGAAGAATCACTTGAACCTGGGAGGCAGAGGTTGCAGTGAGTCGAGATCATGCCACTGCACTCCAGCCTGGACGACAATGTGAGACTCTCTCAAAAATAATAAATAAATAAAACGTGCCAGGCACGGTGGTTCATTCCTGTAATCCTAGCACTTTGGAAGGCTGACGTGAAAGGCTTGCTTGAAGCCAGGAGTTCAAGACCAGGTTGGGCAACACAGCAAGACCCCCACGTCTACAAAAAAAAAGAAATCAAAAAATTAGCCAGGTATGGTAGCAAGTACCTGTGGTCCCAGTTACCTGGGAGGCCAAAGCAGGAGGATCTAAGCCCAGAAGGTCAAGGCTACAGTGAGCTATGATTGAACTACTGCATTCCAGCCTGGGTAACAGAATGGGACCCTGTCTCAAAAAATTAATTAAATTAAGGTACAACCCACATATGAAAATCCGTTAATTTAAAACTGAGTGAGAACACTTGTCCAAGTTTAGGCTTAAGTATCTACTTGGAATGTTCCCCATGGCAACAAATGATACAAAAAGTTAAATTTTTTAAAATTCTGGGTTTTTAAATTTTTATTTATTTTTTAGAGATGGAGTTTTGCTCTTGTTACCCAGGCTGGAGTGCAATGGCGCAATCTCGGCTCACCGCAACCTCCACCTCCTGGATTCAAGCAATTCTCCTGCCTCAGCCTCCCGAGTAGCTGGGATTATAGGCACGTGCCACCATGCCCAGCTAATTTTTTGTATTTTTAGTAGAGGCAGGGTTTCACCATGTTGACCAGGATGGTCTCGATCTCTTGACCTCATGATCCACCTGCCTCGGCCTCCCAAAGTGCTGGGATTACAGGCTTGAGCCACCGCACCCGGCCAGATTCTGGATTTTTTTAGATAGGCTCTGACTCATCACCCAGGCTGGAGTGTAGTGGTATGATCACAGCTCACTGCCACCTCTACCTCCTGGGCTCAGTGATCTTCCACCAGCCTCCTGAGTAGCTGAGACCACAGGTGCACCTCACCACACTAGGATAATTTTTGTATATAATTGTGTATATTTGTCACCGTGTTGCCCAGGCTGGTCTTCAGCTCCTGGGCTCAAGTGACCCCTCAGCCTGCCTCAGCCTCCCAAAATGCTGAGATTTCAGGCGTGAGCCACAATGTGCAGCTTAAATTATAATTAATGAACACAGCTGGGCAGGGTGGCTCATGCCTGTAATTCCAGCACTTTGGGAGACTCAGGAGGGTGGATCACCTGGGGTCAGGAGTTCAAGACCAGCATGGTCAACATGGTGAAACCCCATCTCTACTAAAAATACAAAAATTAGCCAGGCATGGTGGTGGGTGCCTATAATTTCAGCTACTTGGGAGGCTAAGGCAGAAGAATTGCTGGAACCCAGGAGGCTTAGGTTGCAGTGAGCCAAGATTGTACCATTGCACTCTAGTCTGGGAAACAAGAGCGAAACTCCATCTCAAAAAAAAAAAAAAGGGTAAGAGAGTCCTGCTATTCTGCATTCTAAAACCTACATTCTAGCAGGGCAGATGCATAATAGGCAATGAACATACAGTATTCATTTCCAGGTTAAAATGACAGATTTGATGTAAGCGTCTAATTTCACTTCTACCCAAAATCCCAATAGAATTCCAGAAAGGGAACTTTTGAAAAAAAGGCAGAAACCTAGAACAGATGGAATAAGAAAGAAGGAAGGTGTGGACAGAGTGGTTGTAACTGACCTAGCCACCTACAATGGCAGTGGGAAGGGCAGGTCAACACTAGATCTGGGCTGTCGCTCTCTCACCCAGGCTGGAGTGCAATGGTGCAATCTTGGCTCACTGCAACCTCCACCTCCTGGGTTCAAGGATTCTCCTGCCTCAGCCTCCCAAGTAACTGGGATTATAGGGACCCGCCACCATGCCTGGCTAATTTTTGTATTTTTAGTAATGACGGGTTTTCACCATGTTGGCCAGGCTAGTTTCGAACTCCTGACCTCAGGTGATCCACCCACTTTGGCCTCCCAAAGTGCTGAGATTACAGGAATGAGCCTCTGCACCCGGCTTATGTTATATTAGATGCAGTCTCACTCTGTCGCCCAGGCTGGAGTACAGTGGCTTGATCTTGGCTCACTGTAACCTCTGCCTCCTGGGTTCAAACAGTTCTCCTGCCTCAGCCTCCTCAGTACCTGGGACCACAGGCACGTGCCACTGCACCTAGCTAATTTTTGTATTATTTAGTAGAGACAAGGTTTCACTGTATTGGCTAGGCTGGTCTAGAACTGTCATGATCTGCCTGCCTCGGCCTCCCAAAGTGCTGGTGTGAGCCACCATGCTCAGTCCTGACCCTTACATTTTATATAAAAATATATACATATTTATATTCAGGAAATAAACCAAAATATTATATGTATAAAAATTATATATATTTATAATAGATCTGTACTTATGTTTAAATATATTATTTAAAAATACAGCCAGGTGTGGTGGCTCACACCTGTAATCCCAGCACTTTGGGAGGCCGAGGCAGGTGGATCATGAGGTCAAGAGATCGAGACCATCCTGGTCAACATGGTGAAACCCCGTCTCTACTAAAAATACAAAAATTAGCTGGGCATGGTGGTGCATGCCTGTAGTCCCAGCTACTCGGGAGGGTGAGGCAGGAGAATTGCCTGAACCCGGGAGGCAGAGGTTGTGGTAAGCCGAGATCGTGCCGTTGCACTCCAGCCTGGGTAACAAGAGCGAAACTCCGTCTCAAAAAATAAAAATAAAAATATATACAGGGCAGGAAAAGAAAATGGTTATTTTTATTTTTATAGAGACAGGGTTTCACCATGTTGGTCAGGCTGGTCTCTTAACTCCTGACCTCGTGATCTGCCTGCCTTGGCCCCCCAAAGTACTGGGATTACAGGCGTGAGCCACTGCACCTGGCCAGAAAATGGTTATTTTTAACCATTTTCAGATATGGCAATATTATTCATCCTTGAATAAGAAGGGGGTTCGACTTTAAAAATGGAGCATTAGAAAGTTTTTCATCTTTTTGTTTATTTATTTTTATTTAGTTATTTTTTTTAAAGAGATGGGGTTTCTCCAGGTCTCAAACTCCTGACCTCAGGTGATCTGGCCACCTTGGCCTCCCAAAGTGCTGGGATTACAGACATGAGCCACCTTGCCCAGCATGTTTTTTTAATTAGTGGAAATTAAAACCAATTTAGCAGAAATTTTTAAAACTCAATTGAAAATCTGGGTTTGGGCACCGTGGCTCACATCTATAATCCCAGCACTTTGGGAAGCTAAGGCAAAGGTTGCTTGAGCTCAGGAGTTTGAGACCAACCTGGTTAATATGCTGAGACCCCCCGCCCAAAACAAAAAATAAAAATTACTGGGTGTGGTGACATGTCCCTGTAGTCCCGGCTACCCAGGAGACTGAGGCTGGAAGATCACTTGAGCTTAGAAGTTTGAGGTAGCCGTGAGCTGTACACTCTAGCCTGGGCAACAGAGCGAAAACAAAAAAGGAAGTAGTAGGAACACTAGAAAACCAGATCTGGCTAGGCACGGTGGCTCCTGCCTGTAATCCCAGCACTTTGGGAGGTGGAGGTGGGCAGAGCACCTGAGGTCACAAGTTCCAGACCAGCCTGACCAACATGGAGAAACCCCATCTCTACTAAAAATACAAAATTAGGCCAGGCATGGTGGCTCACACCTGTAATCCCAGCACTTTGGGAGGCCGAGGCAGGTGGATCACCTGAGGTCAGGAGTTCGAGACCAGCCTGACCAACATAGTGAAACCCCATTTCTACTAAAAATACAAAAATTAGCCAGTGTAGTGGTGAACACCTGCAATCCCAGCTACTCAGGAGGCTGAGGCAGGAAAATTGTTAGAACCGGGAGGTGGAGGTTGCAATGAGCGGAGATCATGCCACTGCCCTCCAGCCTAGGCGACAGAGCGAAACTCCTTCAAAAAAAAAAATTAGCTGGGCATGGTGGCACATGCCTGTAATCCCCAGCTATTTAGGAGGCTGAGGCAGGAGAATTGCTTGAACCCAGGAATCAGAGGTTGCAGTGAGCCGAGATTGCACATGGCACTCGGGACTGGGTAACAAGAGTGAAACTCTATTTCAAAAAAGAAACAAAGAAACAAAAAAACGAGATCCAACTAGCTTAATAATATCCATCCTATAGGCTGGATTCAGTGACTGATGGTTGTTATCCCAGCACTTTGGGAGGCCGAGGCAGGCAGATCACGGAAGGTCAGGAGTTCGAGACCAACCCGGCCAACGTGGTGAAACCCTATCTCTACTAAAAATACAAAAAGTAGCCAGGCATGGCAGCACACACCTGTAATCCCAGCTACTAGGAAGGCTGAGGGAGAAAAATCTCTTGAACCTGGGAGGCGGCGGTTACAGTGAGCTGAGATGGTGCCATTGCACTCCAGCCTGGGCGACGAGAGTGAGACTCCATCTCAAAGGAAAAAAAAAATTGCCAGGCTCAGTGGCTCATGCCTGTAATCCCGGCACTTTGGGAGGCTAAGGCAGGTGGATCATAAGGTGAGGAATTCTGCCGGGCGTGGTGGCTCACACATGTAATCCAAGCACTTTGGAGGCCAAGGCAGGCGGATCACCAGAGGTCGGGAGTTCAAGACCAGCCTGACCAACATGGTGAAACCCTGTCTTAAAAAAATAAATAAATAAAAACAAGGTCAGGTGTTCAAGACCAGCCTGGCCAATATGGTGAAACCCCATCTCTACTAAAATATACAAAACTTAGGTGTGGTGGCGTGTGCCTGTAGTCCCAGCTACTCAGGAGGCTGAGGCAGGAGAATTGCTTGAACCCAAGAGGTGGAGGTTGCAGTGAGCCGAGATCACATGATTGCACTCCAGCCTGGGTGACAGAGAGAGACTCCATCTCAAAAAAAAAGAAAAAAATTAGCCAGGTGTGGTGGCCTGTGCCTATAATCACAGCTACTAGGGAGGCTGAGGCATGAGGAAAATCTATTGAACCTGTGAGGCAGAGATTGCAGTGAGCCCACATCACCCCACTGCACTTCAGCCTGGGCAAAAGGGCGAGACTCAATTTCAATAAAACAAAACAACAACAAAAATCCATCCTATAATAGAAAAAGAAAGAACAGGCCGGGCATGGTGGCTCACACCTGTAATCCCAGCACTTAGGGAGGCCGAGGAGGGCAAATCACCTGAGGCCAGGTGTTTGAGATCAGCCCAGCCAACATGAAACCCTGTCTCTACTGAAAGTACAAAATTAGCTGGGCATGGTGGCGGGCGCCTGTAATCCCAGCTACTCAGAAGGCTGAGGCAGAATAGCTTGAACCTGGGAGGCAGAGGTTGCACTGAGTTGAGATCACACCATACACTCCAGCCTGGGTGACGAGCGAGATTCCATCTCAAAAAAGAAAAGAAAAAGAACAAAGAACAAGAGAAGGAGGAAAACAATAATGAAAATATTGAAATGGGTCTGGGCATAGTGGCTCACGCCTGTACTCCCAGCGCTTTGGGAGGCCAAGGAGGGTGGATCACCTGAGGTCAGGAGATCATAGACTAGCCCGGCCAAGATGGTGAAACCCCGTTTCTACTAAAAATACAAAAAATTAGCTGGGCATGGTGGCAGGAAACTAATCCCAGCTACTTGGGAGGTTGAGGCAGAGAATTGCTTGAACCTGGAAGGCAGAGGTTGCAGTGAGCAGAGATCATGCCATTACACTCCAGCCTGGGCAACAGAGCAAGACTCTATCTCAAAAAAAAAAGAGGAAAAGAAAATATTGAAAGAAAATTTGCCAGACCTGAATGATAGCAGTTTACAGATGGAAAGTCTAGTGCAGTGAATGAAATAGTCCCACCTTAAGTCCCCATCATTGTGAAACTTGAAAACATCAGCAACACGTAAGATCCTATAAGCTTCCAAAGAGAAAACACACAGCTTAAGGAAACAGGAATTAGAATGGTTTGGGGTTTCCTAGCAGTTACAAGGGCCGAGCAATGCCTTCAAAAAAATTCTAAAGGATAAAAATTTTCAGAAGAGAATTCTGCTCATAGTCAAACTATTGATCAAGTAGGTGGGTAAAATAAGAACATTTTCAGGCAAGTTCTCAAAAAAGTTTTACCTCCCACACACCACATCCCAGAAAGCTGCTGGAACATATGTCGCTTCAGTAGAAGGAAATAAACCAAAAGAGAGAAGCTACGAGAGGCAGAAACAGGAGATCCCACAAAGCCGAAGAGAGAAGGGGCCTCCCAGGGAATGGGGACTGTTGTATGACTTACCCATATTGGAGCAGGGAGACTGTGTGGCCATAAACCTGCACAGTGTGTGTAACTGGGTCAAATTCCACCAGTGTGAACAGCCAGGAACAGTTACAAGACAAACCACTTTTGTTTTTTTGTGTGTTTTTATTTGTTTGCGTTTGAGACAGAATCTCGATCTGTCCCCAGGCCAGAGTACAGTGGTGTGATCTTGGCTCACTGCAACCTCCACCTCCTGTGTTCAAGTGGTTCTCCTGCCTCAGCCTCCAAAGCAGCTGGGACTACAGGCGCCGTGACACCAAGCCCAGCTAATTTTTGTATGTTTAGTAGAGATGGGATTTCACCATGTTGGCCAGGATGGTCTCCATCTCTTGACTTCGTGATCCGCCCACCTCGGCCTCCCAAAGGGCTGGGATTACAGGCGTGAGCCACCGTGCCCGGCTGACAAACCACTTTTATTAACCAGCTCCCCTTTGATGACAATGCATGGAGGTAGTAACAATGAGAAGCCTTGGTGCCTATACCCCTCGTTTCTCTTGTTTTTGTTTTGAGACAGAATCTTGCTCTGTCATCCAGGCTGGAGTGCGATGGTACAGTCTCTACTCACTGCAGCCTCTGCCTCCCGGGCTCAAATGATTCTCCTGCCTCAGCCTTCTGAGTAGCTGGGATAAAAGGTGCCCACCACCACCACATCCAGCTATTTTTTCTTTCTTTCTTTCTTTTTTTGGAAGATGGAGTTTCACTTTTGTTGCCCAGGCTGGAGTGCAGTGGCACAATCTAGTCTCACTGCAGCCTCTTCCTCCTGGGTTAAAGCAATTCTGCCTCAGCCTCCGGAGTAGCTGGGATTACAGGCACATGTGACAATGCCCCGCTAATTTTTTGTATTTTTCGTAGAGATGGGGTTGCACCATGTTGGCCAGGCTGGTCTCCAACTCCTGACTTCAGATGATCCACCCGTCTCGGCTTCCCAAAGTGTTGTGATTACATTTGTGAGCCACAGCTCCAGGCCAATCTCAACCTTTCTCTTTCATATATATATATATATATATCACAACCTCGAACTCCTGGGCTCAAGTGATCCTCCCACCTCAGCCTCCCCAGTAGCTGGGACCACAGGCACACACTGCCACCACCACGTCTGGCTAATTTTTAAATTTTTGCAGAGATGAAGTTCTCACTATTTTGCTCAGGCTTGTTTTGAACTCCTGGGCTCAAGCATTCCTCCTGCCTCAGCCTCCTGAAGTATTGGGATCACAGGCATGAGTCACCTTGCCCCAGCCTCTTTTCTGTTTTTTTCCCCTAATGTTTTTGTTTTTGTTTTTGAGGTGGTTTCCCTTTTGTCACTTAGGCTGGAGTGCAATGGTGCAATCTCAGGTCACTGCAACCTCAGTCTCCCAGGTTCAAAAGATTCTTCTGCCTCAGGCTCCCAAGTAACTGGTATTACCAGCATGGGCCACCATGCCCAGCTAATTTTTTGTATTTTTAGTAGATGGGTTTCACCACATTGGCCAGGATGGTGTCAAACTCCTGCCCTCAAGTGATCCGACTGCCTAGGCCTTCCAAAGTACTGGGATTACAGGCTTGAGCTACCATGCACGGCCTCCCTTAACATATTATTTTATTTGATTTTGAGACAGAGTTTCACTCTTGTTGCTCAGGCTGGAGTGCAATGGCACCATCTTGGCTCACTGCAACCTCTGCCTCCTGGGTTCAAGCAGTTCTCCTGTCTCAGCCTCCTGAGTAGCTGGGATTACAGGTGCCTGCCACCATGCTCAGCTAATTTTTGTATTTTTAGTAGAGACAAGGTTTCACCATGTTAACCAGGCTGGTCTCGAACTCCTGACCTCAGGTGATCCACCCACCTTGGCCTCCCAAAGTGCTGGGATTACAGGAGTGAGCCAGCATGCCCAGCCCTAACATTTTTATTATACTTTTTTTTTTTTGAAGATGGAGTCTCTGTCACTCAGCTTGGAGTGCAGTGGAGCAGTCTCCACTCACTGTAATCACCACCTCCTGGATTCAAGCAATTCTCCTGCCTCAGTCTCCCAGGTAACTGGGATTACAGGTGTGAACCACCACACCTGGCTAATTTTCTTTTTTTTCTTTCTTTCTTTCCTTTTTTTTTGAGATGGAGTCTTGCTCTGTCGCCCAGGCTGGAGAACAGATGGAGTCTTACTCTGTCACCCAGGCTGGAGAACAGATGGAGTCTTACTCTGTTGCCCGGGCTGGAGAACAGTGGTGTGATCTCAGCTCACTGCAACCTCCGCCTCCTGGGTTCAAGAGATTCTCCTGCCTCAGGCTCCAGAGCAGCTGGGATTACACCTATCTATCCGTTTACCTATTCAACAATTCATCTTTTTTTTTTTTTGAGATGGAGTTTCACTATTGTTTACCCAGACTGGAGTGCAATGGCGCGATCTCAGCTCACCGCAACCTCCACCTCCTGGGTTCAGGCAATTCTTCTGCCTCAACCTCCTGAGTAGCTGGGATTACAGGCATGTGCCACCATGCCCAGCTAATTTTTTGTATTTTTAGTAGAGACGGGGTTTCACCATGTTGACCAGGATGGTCTTGATCTCTTGACCTCATGATCCGCCCACCTTGGTCTCCCAAAGTGCTGGGATTACAGGCATGAGCCACCTTGCCGAACCTCACAGAGGCATCTTATGTTAACCTACCTACGGTTGCTCTGGGTCACACAGATTCTCCCCTGTGCTATGTGATCATTGCCATCCCATGCAACAACAAGGGAGCTCACTCAGTGGGTTTGATGTTGTGGATGCTGGCTCAGGAAGTTTCGCGCATGCGTGGCACCATTTCCCGTGAATACCCATGGGAGGTCATGCCTGATCTCTACTTCTACAGAGATCCTGAAGAGATTGAAAAAGAAGAGCAGGCTGCTGCTGAAAAGGCTGTGCCCCAGGAGGAATTTCAGGGTGGATGGACTGCTCCAGCTCCTGAGTTCACTGCTACTTAGCCTGAGATTGCAGACTGGTCTGAAGGCATGCATGTGGCCTCTGTGCTGATCCAGCAGTTCCCTACTGAAGACTGGAGCACTCAGCCTGCCACAGAAGACTGGTCTGCAGCTCCCACTGCTCAGGCCACTGAATGGGTAGGAGCAATCACTGGATGGCCCTAAGCTGTTCTTGCACAGGCTCATAACCAACATGGAAATCATGTTCATGGAAAGTAAACATCAGTTATTTTCTGCGGGCAGATCACAAGGTCAGGAGTTCAAGACCAGCCAGGCCAACATGGTGAAACCCCATCTCTACTAAAAATGCAAAAATTAGCTGTGTGTGGTGGCACGTGTCTGTAGTCCCAGCTACTTGGGAGGCTGAGGCAGGAGAATTGCTTGAACCTGGGAGGTGGAGGTTGCAGTGAGCCAAGATCGTGCCACTGCACTCCAGCCTGGGTGACAGAGAGAGACTCCGTTTCAAAAAAAAAAAAAAAGCCTGTGTGAAAGGCTGGTGGTCATCCCTGGGGTCAGTAACCACAAGAAACCATGGCTCCTGGAAGGCTGCCTGGATCTGGTTAGTGACGGTTCTAGAAGTGAAGCGGCAGCAATGGGAGTGGCTCCAGTGGCAGCAGCTAACTTCAGCACAGCCCTCTGGCCAGTACTCCTGGAGGATATAACACTGACATCAGCAGGGTTTTCTTTTTTTTAATTTTTTTTTTTTTGACATCAGCAGGGTTTTCAATGAAAACAATGGCATGAGCTGCCAGCAGGAGCTTCTCCCAGGTCCTCTTCAGATTTATGATGTTGATGCCATCACTTTTCTTTTTATAGATGTACTGTTCTGTCTGGAAGTCAAGATTGGTGCCACCTAAGCGGGTTCCTGCTGCAAGAAACTTTAGGACATCCTCCTCCTTCATTTGCAGGACATCAAGCGCTCTGGACATTGTGAAAGTTTCGCTCTAAGACAGGAATCCAGAACAACGCTGTATGGACCCCTCTGTGCATAGCAAGGAAACACCAGAATGCATATTGTTAATTAACATTCAATACTTGTTGATAGTTCCTTCTTTTCTTTGTTTATATAGAGACAGGGTCTCACTCTGTCACCCAGGCTGGAATGCAGTGGCAAGATCTTGGATTACTGCAGTCAACCTCCAGAACTCAAGTGATGGAATCCCAAATAGCTGGGACTACAGGTACACACCACCACCCCTGGATAATTCTTGTATTTTTTTGTAGAGACACGATCTCCTATTCCCCAAGCTAAGGTCAAACTCCTGGCCTCAAGTGATCCTCCCACCTCCCAAAGTGGTAGGATTATAGGTATGAGCCCCACACCTGGTCAAGCCTCTCTTTTAATTAACTTGGGAAGAGTCTTCTGATCCTTGTGGACTGTAATTGCAGGGAAAAAATAAAACACAAATCTACCCAAATAAGAAAAATTCTCTCTTATATACAGCTGCTTATAGAAGCATAGAATATCTCTGGAATGAGATACAAGAAATTGATGATAGGATGGCTTTTGGAGAGTGGGGCTAGGTACCTGGGGAAGAGGTGTGTGAGGAAGACTTTTCACTGTTTACTCTTGTTGCTTTCAAATTTTACACTATACACATGTCTTACCTACCCAAAATATGAATAAAAAATAAATTCACTCTGGCCGGGCATGGTGCCTCACACCTGTAATCCCAGCACTTTGGGAGGCCGAGGCAGGTGGGTCTTGAGGTCAGGAGATCTAGACCATCTGGGCCAACATGGTGA
Organism: Callithrix jacchus; assembly: GCF_049354715.1. Classification (NCBI taxonomy): domain Eukaryota; kingdom Metazoa; phylum Chordata; class Mammalia; order Primates; family Cebidae; genus Callithrix; species Callithrix jacchus. The sequence continues at coordinate 16,098,535 of NC_133503.1, read as the reverse complement.
AACTCCATCTCTAATAAGAATACAAAAATTAGCTGGATGTGGTGCGTGCGCCTGTAATCACAGTTACTCAGGAGGCTGAGGCAGGAGAATTGCTTGAACCCAGAAGGCGGAGGTTGCAGTGGGCTGAGATTGCACCACTGCACTGCAGCCTGAACAACAGAGTGAGACTCCATCTAAAAAAAAATAATAATAATGTCTATGGCCATACCACCCTGAACATACCTGATCTCGTGAGATCTTGGAAGCAAAGCAGGGTCAGGCCTGTTTAGTACTTGGATGGGAGACCGCCTAGGAATACCGAGTGCTGTAGGCCTTAAAAATAAAAGATAAAGGAAGAAAATAATAATAATAATTAATTCAATAGATTTCAAAAAGGAAATTTAAAAGATCTGAAGTGTGTGAATATAATTTATCATCTTTCTTTTATCTTTTTCTTTTCTGGTTTTTTTTTTTTTTGGAGTCTCACTCTGTCACCCAGCCTGGAGTGCAGTGTAGCAATCATAGCTCAATGCAGCCTCAACCTCCTGGGCTCAATGGATCCTCCTGCTTTAGCCTCCTGTGTAGTTGGGACCACAGGCATATGTCACCACATCCAGCTAATTTTTTTGTGGAGACAGGGTCTTGCTATGTTGCCAGGCTGGTCTTGAACTCCTGGACTCAAGTGATCCTCTGACCTTGGCCTCGGCCTCCCAAAAAGTGATGGGATTCCAGGTGTGAGCCACTGTGCCCACCCTAATTTGCCATCTTAATGAAAAGAATAAAAACTCCAAGGAATGTTCTGGATCCCTTCAAATACAAATGTCTCATGGAGCAAAGAAAATGACTGTTTGCTTTTAATTACATCAACCTTGTTGACATTTTGCACTGGGAGTGTGGTAATGTGGAAGGCACACCGGGATAGAAGCCCAGGAACTGCCACCCGCTGCTGCCAGCCTGGCCCCAGCTTAGTCACCAATGGGCGCTGTGACGTAGCTAAGTCATTAAGCCTTTTTTCCCTCATCTGTACAATGAGGAAAATGAACTTTGTGTTCTCCATTCTGCAAGTCCACAAGTCCACTAGGAGCCATAAAATGTAAAGGAACAATATAGTACTTTATTTATTTATTTATTTTTAGACATAGTCTCACTCTGTCACCCAGGCTGGAGTGCAGTGGTGCTATCATAGCTCAGTACAACCTCTGCCTTCCAGGTTCAAGGGATTCTCCTGCCTCAGCCTCCTGCAGAGCTTGGATTACAGGCACATGCCACCACACCTGGCTGATTTTTATGTTTTTAAAAGAGATGGGGTTTCACCATGCTGGCCAGGCTGGTCTCAAACTCCTGACCTCAAGTGATCCACCTGCCTCGGCCTCCCAAAGTGCTGGGATGTTTCCTGTGAAACCATGCCAGGCACAGGAGCATGCTCTTCACCCGATTCTGTACACGGGGCCGTCCAAAAGTGGTGATTTCGACTAGGTTCCCAGAGTCCACTATGTCCACTGTCAACAGGGCCTGGCTCGTCCACTCCATTTCTGGAATTATGGCTTGGTCCGGGCCAAAGAGCACGTCTGCCAGCCATGCCTCCAAGTAGAATACCAAAGGGTCTCTCAGTTCCTGCACCGGAAACCACCAGGGCAGGATGCGAGTCTGTGACGGCCGAAGTGGTAACCTGCGCAGCTACTCCAGGGAGTGGGCCGGGGTCCGTTTGCACCGCTGGGACTCAGCAGCACCAGCGTCATTGACCATACTGGCACCAGCAGCCGCGGAGCGCGCTCGGGACGGCTTTCACGTGACCTCCTCCAGACTGTTTGTTGATTTTTTGAGATGGAGTCTAACTGTGTTGCCTAGGCTGGAGTGCAGTAATGCGATCTCAGCTTACTTCAACCTCTGCCTCCGAGGTTCAAGTGATTCTCCTGCCTCGGCTTCCCGAGTAGCTGGAATTACAGGTGCCCACCACCATGCCCAGCTAATTTTTGTATTTGTGTGTGTGTGTGTGTGTATATATATATATATATATACATTTTTTTTTTTTTTAGCCACTCGTGCTCTTCCAGGGCAGTGGTGCCATCTCAGCGCATTGAAACCTCTACCTCTCTGCCCCAGGCAACTCTTCTGCCTCTGCCTCCCAAGTAGCTGAGATTACAGGTGAGTGCCACCACCCCTGGCTAATTTTTGCATTTTCAGTAGAGACAGGGTTTCACCATGTTGGTCAGGCTGGTCTCGAACTCTGACCTCATGATCCACCCTCCTGGGCCTCCCAACGTGCTGAGAATCCAGGCATGAGCCTTCGTGCCTAGCCATTTTTTTTATTTTTAGTCAAGACATGGGTTTCACTGTGTTGACCAGACTGGTCTCAAACTCCTGACCTTGTAATCCACCCACCTTGGCCTACATATATATATATGTTTTTTTTTTTTTTTTTTTTTGAGGCAGGGTCTCACTCTGTCACCAAGGCTGGAGTGCAGTGCTGTGATCTCAGCTCACTGCAACCTCCACCTCCCAGGTTCAAGCAATTCTTGTGTCTCTCCTGAGTAGCTGGGATTACAGGCACCCCTCGCCCTGCCTGGCTAATTTTTGTATTTTTTGTAGAGTCGGGGTTCCACCATGTTGGCCAGGCTGCTCTCACTCCTGGTCTCAGGTGGTCTGCCCTCCTTCACCCCCTAAAGTGCTGGGATTACAGGCATGGGTCACCACGCCCAGCTAATTTTGTATTTTTAGTAGAGACAGGGTTTCACCATGTTGGCCAGACGGGTCTCAAACTCCTGACCTCAAGTGATCCACTTGCCTCAACCTCCCAAAGTGCTGGGATTATAGGCATGAACCACACCCAGCCTTTTTTCTTTCTTTCTTTCTTTCTTTTTTTGAGATGGAGTTTCACTCTTGTCACCCAGGCTGGAGTGCAATGGCCCAATCTTGGCTCACCGAAACTTCTGCCTCCCAGGTTCAAGTGATTCTCCTGTCTCAGACTCCTGAGTAGCTAGTTACAGGCACCTGCCACCATGCCTGGCTAACTTTTGTATTTTTAGTAAAGACAGGGTTTCACTATGTTGGCCAGGCTGGTCTTGAGCTCCCGACCTCAACTGATTCACCAGTCTTGGCCTCCCAAAGTGCTAAGATTACAGACGTGAGCCACCTCACTCAGCCTGTTATTTGACTTTTTTCAAATTATTAGCTTAAATGACTTTAAATTATTTACTTTAAATGATTGTTTAACATAGTGCACATTGTTGAAATAGCTAGTACAGAAGAACTCACACTAAAGACCTCAAAAAAAACTTTAGTTTTTTTTTTTTTTTTTTTTTTTTTAGTTTTTATTTTGACACGGAGTCTTGTTCTGTCGCCCAGGCTGGAGTACAGTGGCTCAATCTCAGCTAACTGCAACCTCTGCCTCCCAGTTCAAACGATTCTTCTGCCTCAGACTCCCAAGTAGCTGGGACTACAGGCATGTGCCACCACACCCAGCTAGTTTTTGTAATTTTTTTTTTTTTTTGAGATGGAGTCTCATTCTGTCACCCAGGTTGGAATGCAGTGGTGCAATCTCGGCTCACTGCAACCTCTGCCTCCTGGGTTCAAGTGATTCTCCGGCCTCAGCCTCCCTAGTAGCTGAGATTACAGGCACACACCACCATGCCTGGCTAATTTTTGTATTTTTAATAGAGACGGGGCTTCACCATGTTGGCCTGGATGGTCTCAATCTCTTAACCTTGTGTTCCACCTGCCTTGGCCTCCCAAAGTGCTGGGATTACAGGCATGAGCCACTGCGCCTGGCCAATATTTTTATTTTTTGTAGAGGCAGGGTCTCACTATATTGCTCAGTCTGGACTTGAACTCCTGGCCTCAGTGATCTCCAGTGTTGGCCTTCCAAAGTGTTGGGACTACTGGCATGAGCCAGAGATCTACCAATGATTTGGTAATAAATAAAAAAAGTGTTCAAATAGCTGAGCACAATGGCTCATACCTGTAGTCCCAGCATTTTGGGAGGCTAACTCCGGAGGATCACTTGAGATCAGAAGTTCAAGACCAGCCTGGGCAGCATAGCAGGACCTCATCTCTACCCTAAATTTAAAAATTAGCCATGCATAGTGTCGTGCAATTGTGATCTCAGCTACTTGGGAGTCTGAGGTAGGAGGATCACTTGAGCCCAGAAGGTTGAGGCTGCATTGCGCTATGATTGCACCACTGCACTGCACTCCAGCTTGGGGAACAGAGTGAGACTCTTACCAAAAAAAAAAAAAAAAAAAAAAAAAAGACCTGGCACGGTGGCTCACACCTGTAATCCCAGCACTTTGGGAGGCCAAGGCGGGCATATCATGAGGTCAAGAGATTTAAGACCATCCTGGTCAACATGGTGAAACCTAGTCTCTACTAAAAATACAAAATTAGCTGGGTGTGGTGGCACATGCCTGTTAGTCCCATCTACTCGGAAGGCTGAGGCAGGAGAATCACTTGAACAGGGAAGGCAGAGATTTCGCTGAGCCAAGATCATGCCACTGCACTCCAGCCTGGCAACAGAGAAAAACAACAACAACAACAAAAAAACCTTAGCTTATATTCTTATTGCCTATCCTTTCTCTTTTTCTTCCTCGCCCTGTCTTATGGGCTGATTGTTTGATTAATTGTACACATTATTTCTTGTCTTTCTGCTGTGAAACATGAGAATTTAGCTCACTGATAGTATCGTTTCCCCTTATTGTAACATATCTCACTATTTTAGTTCTCTTGGTTACCACTGAAACTTTAAATAACATGCAATTCCTCTCTTCTTAGCTCCACCCACTATTTCCCATATCCTGTTATGTAAAATGAGGATAACTCCATAGGTCCAGCTGGGCCAGCAGGGTCTGGGCCTGGGCCTTCATAGAGCAAGCAACGCAGCATTCATCAAAGAGTTTGTGCTCTTAGGCTGGGCATGGTAGCTCACACCTGTAATTCCAGCACTTTGGGAGGTGGAAGTGGGTGGATTCCTTGAGGTCAGTAGTTCAAGGCCAGCCTGGCCAACATGGTGAAACCCCATCTCTACTAAAAATAAAAAATGAGCCAGGCGTGGTGGTGTATACCCATAATCCCAGCCACGGGCTGAGGTAGGAGAATTGCCTGAACCCAGTAGGTGGAAGTTCCAGTGAGCCAAGATCACACCACTGCACTCCCACCTGGGTGACAGAGCAAAATTCCATCTCAAAAAAAAAGGGGGAAGGATACTAGGTAGCTCACAGAATCAAAGAAAAGCCAAAGGAAAAGTTGAGTAACCAGAACACAGAAATAATAGAATTCAGGCCCATTCGGGGACCCTCAAGGATTTTATTTTGGGGGCATTGACATCACCTTCATCAGGACCATCTTTTAGGTCCAGGCAAAAATGAAAGCTGTATGTCTTCTGTATTCCTGTACTTGTTAATACAATACATCATGGCCCGGCACGGTGGCTCACACCTATAATCTCAGCACTTTGGGAGGCTGAGGCGGGTGGATCACGAGGTCAAGAGATCGAGACCATCCTGGTCAACAAGGTGAAACCCCGTCTCTACTAAAAATACAAAAATTAGCTGGGCATGGCGGTGTGCGCCTGTAGTCCCAGCTACTCAGGAGGCTGAGGCAGGAGAATTGCTTGAACCCAGAAGGCGGAGGTTGTGGTGAGCCGAGATTGTGCCATTGCACTCCAGTCTGGGTAACAACAGTGAAACTCCATCTCAAAAAAAAAAAAAAAAAAATACATCATGTATATTTCAGGAGAAATACAGCTTTTATTAATAATGATCTGTTAATAATCTGGCCAGGCAGCCAGGGGTGGTGGCTCACACCTGTAATCCCAGCACTTTGGGAGGCCAAGGAAGGGGGGTTGGATCACCTGAGGTCAGGAGTTCAAGACCAGCCTGATCAACATGATGAAACCCCCATCTCTACTAAAAATACAAAAAATTAGCTGGGCATGGTGGCAGGCTCCTGTAATCCCAGCTACTTGGGAGACTGAGGCAGGAGAATCACTTGTACCCAGGAGGTGGAGGTTACAGTGAGCCGAGATCAGACTATTGCACTCCAGCCTGGGCAACAAGAGTGAAACTCCCATCTCAAAATAATAATAATAATAATATCAAGATCAGCCTGGCCAAGATGGTGAAACCTTGTCTCTACTAAAAAATACAAAAAATTAACTGGGTATGGTGGTGCATACCTGTAATCCCAGCTACTTAGGAGGCTGAGTTGGAGAATTGCTTAAACCCGGGAGGCGGAGGGTGCAGTGAGATCACACCAGTGCACTCCAGCCTGGGCGACAGAGGGAGATTCCATCTCAAAAATAAATGAATAATAAAATATAATAATAATCTGCCTAGGGGTCCCTGCGCCAGTTCACCCATTTTCATTCCTGATGACTCATAGGAAGTCTTGATTGGTTGGATTTGGTCACCTGGCCACCCGTTGGTGAAAAGAGAAGGACCTAGTGACTCACAGTCCACCAAAACCATATGGAATAGGATAGAGAAAGTCCCCCAAGAGAACGGGAAGTTGTGGCTGGGCAAGCAGAAACAAAAGATATCCATTGTATTCACAAGGACTAGGTTCAGTGCCCATGACAGAGACCTAAAGTAGCAATCATTTAAACAAAATTAAAGTCTTTTTTTCTCTCTTGCAGGTAAAAATGCAGAGGTAAGTAATCCAGACAGGTACATGGCTCTTCTCCATGAAGCCTGGTGCCCCAGCCACTTCCTCATGGGCCAAGATGGAGCTCTAGTCAACACTTCTAAGGTCCAAGCACAGGATGGAGAAATAGAGATAGAAGGGGACAAGAGAAAATGCTAAGTGTTTCCTCTGGATGATTCTGGGAAGCCATTGTACTTCTTACACCCCATTGGCCAGACACAGTCACATGACCATTCCAAGTTGCAGTGCAGGCTGGGAAATAGAGGCTCTGCTAAAAATTCTGTTATCACTAAAGAGGAGAAGAATGGGTCCTAGAGGACAGTGGTCAGGTTCTGCCATATCCACCATGTTCATCTGGTGGATCTTGTAACTCACATGCATATATCTTCCCATACATTTGATATTTTAAAATTCTCCCACCCCACTGTAATGCAATCATTCTAATGTCACACAAAACCAAGGACACATCTCCTCAAAAGACACAACTAGAGTCACGCACAGTTACTGCAATAGCTCCTCAGGGAAACATCCTCTTTCTTCAATCTCACCTAAATATTTTACAATCTGTGGACCAAACAAAAGACTTTTTTTCTTTTTTGAGAGAGAGTCTTGCTCTGTCTGTTACAAGGCTGGAGTGCAGTGGCACAATGTCACCTTATTGCAACCTCCATCTCCCGGGTTCAAGTGTTTCCCCTTCCTCAGCCTCCTGAGTAACCATGCCTGGCTAATTTTTTGTATTTTAGTAGAGACAGGGTTTCATCATGGCCAGGATGGCCTCAATCTCCTGACCTCATGATCCACCCACCTCAGCCTCCCAAAGTGCTGGTATTACAGGCGTGAGCCACTGCATCCGCGCCCGGCCAGTCTTTTTTTTTCTTTTGAGACAGAGTCTCGCTCTGTTGCCCAGGCTGGAGTGCAGTGGTGCAAAATCAGCTCACTGCAATCTCTACCTCCCGGGTTCAAGCAGTTCTCCTGCCTCAGCCTCTCAAGGAGCTAAGATTACAGGTATGTGCCATCATGCCTGGCTAATTTTTTTTTTTTTTTTGAGACGGAATTTCGCTCTTGTTACCCAGGCTGGAGTGCAATGGCGGCGATCTCGGCTTACTGCAACCTCCACCTCCTGGTTCAGACAATTCTCCTGCCTCAGCCTCCTGAGTAGCTGGGATTACAGGCATGCCCCACCATGCCCAGCTAGTATTTTGTATTTTTAGTAGAGACGGGGTCACCATGTTGACCAGGATGGTCTCAATCTCTTGACCTTGTGATCCACCCGCCTCGGCCTCCCAAAGTGCTGGGATTACAGGCGTGAGCCACGGAGCCTGGCTATTTTTTTGTATTTTTAATAGAGACAGTGTTTCACCATGTTGGCCAGGCTGGTCTTGAGCTCCTGACCTCAGGTAATCTGCCCACCTTGGCCTCTCAAAGTGCCGGGGTTACAGGCATGAGCCACCATGCCCGGCCTCAAGTGGTTTAATCAGCACCTGCTCACCCTGTATGGGATAATGAGAAAAGGAAGGGGAAGAGATAGAAAATCTTCTTAAATTTATTTTTAATTTTCATAATTTTTATTATAGATGGGGTCTCACCATGTTGCCCAGGCTGGTCTCAAACTCTTGATCTCAAGTGCCCCTCCGGCCTCAGCCTCCCAAAATACTAGGACTACAGGTGTGAGCAACTACACTCAGTCTAGAAATTTTTTTTTTTTTTTTTGAGACGGAGTTTCATTCTTGTTGCCCAGGCTGGAGTGCAGTGGTGCGATATCCACTCACTGCAACCTATGCCTCCCAGGTTCAAGTGATTCTCTGCCTCAGCCTCCTGAGTAGCTGGGACTACAGGCGCATGCCACCACACCTGGCTAATTTTTGTATTTTTTTTTGAAACAACGTTTTACTCTTGATGCCTAGGCTAGAGTGCAATGGCGCGATCTTGGCTCACTGCAACCTCCACCTCCCAGGTTCAAGTGATTCTCCAGCCTCAGCCTCCCAAGTAGCTGGGATTACAGGCATATGCCATCACGCCTGGCTAATTTTGTATTTTTAGTAGAGATGGAGTTTCTTTATGTTGGTCAAGCTGGTCTTGAACTTCCAACCTCAGGTGATCCCGCCCGCCTTGGCCTCCCAAAGTGCTGGGATTATAGGCGTAAGCCACCGTGCCCGGCCTAATTTTTGTATTTTCAGTAGAGACGGGGTTTCACTATGTTAGGCTGCTCTCAAACTCCTGACCTTGTGATCTGCCCACCTTGGCCTTCCATAGTGCTGGGATTACAGGCATGAGCCATCGCACCCGACTGGAAACTTTCATTTTATTTATTTTACTTATTTATTTATTTATTTATTTATTTATTTATTTATTATTATTTTTTGAGACGGAGTTCCGCTCTTGTTACCCAGGCTGGAGTGCAATGGCGCGATCTCGGCTCACTGCAACCTCCGCCTCCTGGGTTCAGGCTATTCTCTTGCCTCAGCCTCCTGAAGATTATAGGCACACGCCACCATGCCCAGCTAATTTTTTGTATTTTTAGTAGAGATGGGATTTCACCATGTTCACCAGGATGATCTCCATCTCTTGACCTCGTGATCCACTCGCCTTGGCCTCCCAGAGTGCCGGGATTACAGGCTTGAGCCACCGCACCCGGCCTACTTATTTATTTTTTTAACCTCCCTCTTCCTCCTAGAAACTTTTATTTTTTAAAACTCACATGTTTGAACCCACTTTACCATTCCAGATCTCCATGGGAATGAACAAAGGAATACAAATAATTTGAGATGGCCAGGCATGGTGGCTCATACCTGTAATCTTAGCACTTTGGGAGGTCGAGGTGGGAAGATCACCTGAGGTCAGGAGTTTGAGACCAGCCTGGCCAATGTGGCAAAACCCCATCTCTACTAAAAATACAAAAATTAGCTGAGCGTGGTTGTGGGTACCTATAATCCCAGCTACCAGGGAGGCTGAGGCAGGAGAATCCCTTGAACCCAGGAGGGGGAGGTTGCAGTGAGCTGAGATCACACCACTTCACTCCAGCCTGGGTGAAAGAGCGAAACTCTGTCTCAGACAAACAAACAAAAACCCAAATATTTGGAGTCTACCATTTTGGATCGTTTGTGCTTATCCTTTGTTCCAGCAGCATAAAGTTGTTCCCTCTTCAGGTTGTCTGTGACCCCAAAACATTATTCATATTCATCATAACAAGTATTAATGGATCCACTAAACTTGCATTCTTATTCTTATTTTTTTTTTGAGGTGGAGTTTTTCACTCTTGCTACCCAGGCTGGAGTGCAATGGCGCAATCTCGGCTCACCGCAACCTCCGCCTCCTGGGTTCAGGCAATTCTCCTGCCTCAGCCTCCTGAGTAGCTGGGATTACAGGCACACGCCACCATACCCAGCTAATTTTTTGTATTTTTAGTAGAGATGGGTTTCACCATGTTGACCAGGAAGGTCTCGATCTCTTGACCTTGTGATCCACGTGCCTTGGCCTCCCAAAGTGCTGGGATTACAGGTGTGAGCCACTGTGCCTGGCTCTTATTTTTTTTTTTAAAAGATGTGGTTTCACCATGATGACCAGGCTGGTCTTGAACTCCTGACCTCTGGTGATCCACCCACCTCGGCCTCCCAAAGTGCTAGGACTACAGGCGTGAGCCACCGCACCCGGCCAAACTTGCATTCTTCTAAGGATGCAAGGGATCTAAGCATGAAAACAGTTACCATGTAGGTCAGGTGTGGTGGCTCACACCTGTAATCCCACACTTTGGGAGGCCAAGGCAGGAGGATCACTTGAACCCAGGAGTTCGAGACCAGCGTAGGTAACCTAGCAAGACCCCCCCATCCCAGCTCTACAAAAACAAAAACAAAATCAGCCAGTGCAGTGGTGTGCATCTATAGGCTCAGCCACTTGGGAGGCTATGCTGGGGGGATTGCTTGAGCCTGAGAGATTGAGGCTACAGTAAGCCAAGATCATGCCACTGCACTGCAGCCTGGGCAACAGAGCCAGACCCTGTCTAAAAAAAGAAAGAAAAAAAATGAGGCAGGAGAGGCTGGGTGTGGTCGCTCATACCTGCAATCCCAGCACTTTGGGAGGCCAAGGTGAGCGGATCACTTGAGGTCAGGAGTTCGAGACCAGCCGGGCCAACATGGTGAACCCCTGTTTCTACTAAAAATACAAAAATTAGCTGTGCATGATGGCAGGCACCTGCGATCCCATCTACTTGGGAAGCTGAGGCAGGAGAATCACTTGAACCTGGGAGGTGGAGGTTGCAGTGAGCCTAGATCTTACCACAGTGCTCCAGTCTGGACAACACAGCAAGACTGTCAAAAATAAAAAAAGAAAGGAAAAAAAGGAAAATAGCTACCACCACTTTCTGGGGGTCCTCTATCTGCCTGGGACTGTGCTAAATGCCATGCATACCTGATCTCATGTACGTCTCGTAAATACCCTGTAGGATGGGTGCCCTTATCCTCATTTTACAGAACCAGGTCACAGGGCACCAAGAAATTGCTAAATGTGAAACCTGGCTTCTCTGTGCTTTCCTCACCAGATCATGCTGAAAAGAAAAAAGACTTGGTGGGACACATTGGGTCACACCTATAATCCCAGCACTTTGGGAAGTTGAGGAGGGCAGATCACTTGAGGTCAGGAGTTCGAGAGCAACCTGGCTAACATGGTGAAACTCCGTCTCTACTAAAAATACAAAAATTAATGGGGTGTGGTGGCTCCTGCCTGTAATCCCACCTACTCAAGAGGCTGAGGCAGGAGAATCACTTGAATCCAGAAGGCAGAGGTTGCCGTGAGCCGAGATTGCGCCACTGTACTCCAGCCTGGGTGACAGAGTGAGACTCCATCTCAAAAAAAAAAAAAAAAAAAGAAAGAAAGAAAAAGAAAAGAAAAGAAAAAAAGCCTTGACTATTTCTCTCACCTGAGACACAGTTCTCATACCAGGGTGAAGATTGTAGGCAAAGGACATGGATTCTGTTGATCAATTGTTTTATTTTTAATAATACAAAAATTGGCCAGGCATGGTGATGGGCACCTGTAATCCCAGCTACTCGGGAGGCTGAATCACTTGAACCTGAGAGGTGGAGGTTGCAATGAGCTAAGATAATGCCACTGCACAGCATGCCTGGGCAACACAGCAAGACTCCATCTCAAAAAAATTATTTTTAATAATAACAATTATTGAAGGCCTTGATCTTTCAAAGTTTTGGGAGTATAGGCATGATACACTATGTTTGTCTCACACTGATTTATAATTAGTTCTGACTGTGTTTGTTTCTCAACCCATAATGAGGAAAATGTATTCCCAAAGATGCTTAGTGAAATTGGGCTCAGTTGAATGCTAAGTCAGGAACCTAGGCTAATTTCCCAGCCTGAACTGTCGTTTGGAACAAATTGACCCAGATATACCTCAAATCTTGTTAGCTTTCCTGCGTGTCTCTTTGACTTCTCATTACATGTCATTACAACAGGCTTCTTACCTTGCCCAGTTTAGTTTTGTGGTAATTTTGCTTGCCATTGTTTATGGCAACCAAATGGCTTATTGAAATGCCTCTCTGCCAAGGTAGAAGGATTGCTTGAGACCAGGAGTTCCAGAGCCAGCCTGGGCAACATAGTGAGAGCCTGTCTCTACCAAAAAAAAAAAAAAATTAAAAATATTAGCTGGGGCTGGGCGCGGTGACTCACATTTGTAATCCTAGCACTTTGGGAGGCCAAGGCAGGTGGATCATGAGGTCAAGAGATTGAGACCATTCTAGCTAACATGGTGAAACCCCGTTTCTACTAAAAATACCAAAATTAGGTGGGCATGGTGGCACACACCTGTAGTCCCAGCTACTCAGGAGGTTGAGGCAGGAGAAACATGTGAGCCTGGGAGGTGGGGGTTGCAGTGAGCCGAGATTGTGCCACCGCACTCCAGTCTGGCAACAGAGCGAGAATCGGACTGAAAAAAAAAATTTGCCAGGCATGGTGGCAGAATGGCTTGAGCCAGGGAGGTTAGACTGCAGTGAGCTGTGATCATGCCACTGCACTCCAGACTGGGCATTATAGCAAGACCCTCATTTTGAAAATAACTTTTTTAAATGCTTCACTGCCACAACAGCATTTAGAGACAGAAAAAATAAGTAACCAGGGAGGATACATATGCGTGTGTGTGTGTGTGTGTGTGTGTGTGTGTATGTATACATATACCTATATCTCTCTCTATAATCACATGTTGCCTCAGCACATCTGGTCTTTCTGCATCGTTCAAATAAACAGGACTGACAAATTTCCACCAGTGAAAATCTCTACAAGCCTAAGAATAAATTTAGCTGATCTCCAAGCCTGTTTACACATTACCAGATTGATTCTGTGTTTCCTGACAAATGTTCCACTGAAGATTCTACTCTTTAAAATGTTTAAATTATTTGCCTAAATACTGCATAAAGACATTTTCATCCTATTTTTTTTATCAAGGGGATAGCTGGAAAAACAATGATAATTCTGCAGCATGTGCACTGCAGTACTCAAGGATAGCATCCAATGTGAACTGAAAGGAAAAAATAGCTTTCAAAAAAAGGAAGTGAGCTTTTTAATGTCAATGATAAATGTGGCAAAATATAATGCTGCAAAAATAAGGGAAAATAAAGGTTTGTGATTTTTTTTTTGAGACAGGGTCTCACTCTGTTGTCCAGACTGGAGTGCAGTGGTGTGATAATACCTCACTGCAGCCTTGAACTCCTGGGCTCAAGCGTTCCTCCCGCCTCAGCCTCCCAAGTAGCTGGGACCACAGGTGTGCACCACCATGCCTGGCCAGTTTTTTTCATTTTTTGTAGAGACAGGATTTCACTATGTTGCCCAGTCTGGTCTTGAACTCCTGGGCCCAAAGGATGCACCCGCCTCGGCCTCCCAAATGCTATGATTACAGGCATGGGCCACTGCCACCAGCCTACTTTATTTATTTATTTATTTTTAAAAAATGCTAGGCCGAGGCGGGTGGCTCACCTGAGGTCAGGAGTTTGAGACCAGCCTGGTCACATGGTGAAACCCCGTGTCTACTAAAAATACAAAATTAGCTGGGTATGGTGGCAGGAGCCTATAATGCCAGCTACTCAGGAGTCTGAGCCTGGGGAAATCACTTGAACACGGGAGGCGGAGGTTGCAGTGAGCCGACATCGCCCCATTGCACTTCAGCCTGGGAAACAAGAACGAAACTTCATCTCAAAAAAAAAAAAAAGATTTAGCACTGCAACCATTTTTCTATAGTCCAGCGACGTTAAATACATTCACTTTGTCTGCAACCATAGCTACCGTTCACCGCCTCCCTTTGTCCTCATTTTCAGGCTCACCAGTAGGGGGCGGACGGAGACAGTGCATCAGCCTCGACCCACACGTCCCCTCTCCAGCGCATGCGCGCCTTACCTGCCAAAAAAGGTGGCGGGGGCCTGCTCAGGGGCGGGGCCTGTTGGCTGCGCAGGCGCATGGCTGGCTTTGTGACGTCAGGCCGTGCGGCCGGGCTGGGACCAGGCGGCGGCTGGCGGAGGCGCTTCCCCTAGCGTGACGCGAGGACACCGCTCCCCCGCGGCCCGCCCGCCCGCCGGCCTAGCCGCCGCCTCCCTCCCTCGCTCCCTGAGCGCGCCAGGCGAGGGCCAGCGGCTGGGGCGACGCGGAGCGGAGAGGGCGGGCGGGCGGGCTGTGGGAGCGCCGGTCTCTATATGGCGGCGGCTCTGTCGGGCCTGGCTGTCCGGCTCTCGCGCTCGGCCGCCGCCCGCTCCTATGGGGTCTTCTGCAAGGGGCTGACTCGCACGCTGCTCATCTTCTTCGACCTGGCCTGGCGGCTGCGCATCAACTTCCCCTACCTCTACATCGTGGCTTCCATGATGCTCAACGTCCGCCTGCAGGTGGGTGATTCGTGCCCGCCCGACCTCCGGCCCACCCGGAGCGCCCCCCTCACCAGCGGGATGCAGAAGCTACGGCAGCTGCCACTGCCTGGAAGCTGAGTGTCTGCCAAGCACCGTGCATTTTCCCTGCGACGCCACTTTGGGGGGACCCACTGAGGTGGTGTCGTTGTCCCGGATCTGCAAACGCGGTACTGGGGGTCAGGTGAAGCGACTTGCCTTGGGGAAAGTCCCGCAGCTCGGGAGGTGGGGTCCGAGATTGCATGGGCTGGAAAGGTCTTGAAGAGGACTTTTACTAAATGTTGGGTAAATTCTTGGGTGAATTTTCTAGTTCCCAAACATTGCAAACCCCTCCCCGTTTTTGTTTTAATTGTAAAGACAAGGCGTTTCTTCCGGGCGTGGCTCACGCCTGTAATTCCAGCACTTTGGGAGCCCGAGGCGGGCGGATCACCTGAGGTCAGGAGTTCGAGACCAGCCTGACCAACATGGAGTAGCCATGTCTCTACTTAAAATACAAAATTAGCCGGGTGTGGTGGGACATGCTTGTAATCCCAACTACTCGGGAGGCTGAGGCGGGAGAATTGCTTGAACTCGGGAAACAGAGGTTGCAGTGCGGCGAGATCCGTCTTTGCACTACAGCCTGGTCAACAAGAGCGAAACTCCGTCTCAAAAAAAAAAAAAAAAAAAAAAAAAAAAGCCTCGCTGTGTTGCCCAGGCTGGTCTTGAACTCCTGGCCTTAAGCGATCCTCCCGTCTCATTTTCCCAGTACTGGGATTACAGGCATGAGTCACTGCACCTGACCTGCAAAGACGTTTTATGTTACCTTGAAGCTTAAAATGGATTGGAAGTTAACCGTGTTTTGATAAATGTACGTTATTTATTCTGGCCAGAGGTAGAACTGAGGTGTGAGAGTGAAGTGGAAGAGGTGGAAGGGTGGAAGGAAGCACAAAACGTTTCAGAAGCCTGGAACCATTCAGCTGAACTTAGACTATGCTTACATTCCAGCACCCTGGAGACTGCCTTTTCTATAAAAGATGGATATTTCGGTTTGTTTGCTTGTTTTCTTTGGAGACAGAGCCTTTGTTGCCCAGGGTGGAATGTAGTGGCTCAATCTTGGCTCATTGTAACCTCTGCTTCCTGAGGTCAAGCCATTTGCCTGACCCAGCCTCCTGAGTAGCAGTGACTGCCACCATGCCCTGATAATTTTTGTATTTTTAGTAGAGTCGGGGTTTCACCATGTTGGCCAGGCTGGTTCTCAAACTCCTGACCTCAAGTGATCTGCCCACTTAGGCCTCCCCAAGTACTGGGAGTACAGGCGTGAACCATGGTGCCCATCCAAGAGACTGATACTTATACAAATGTTGAATTTCAGTTGCCTTTTTCTTTCTTTTTGATAGAGACAGGTTCTCACTATGTTCCTAGGGTGGTCTTGAACTTCTGGCCTCAAGCGATCCCCCTGCTTTACCCTCCCAAAGCACCTGGATTGCAGGCACATCCCAGTGAGTCGGGCTTCAGATGCCTTTCCACTGAAGGAAAAGTGGTCAACTCAAGAATTCTTTCTCAAGGAAAGGTGGCCAGGTACTGAGCCCCTCTTGCATTCTATTTGCATACCTCTGTGATGGAGGAGTGACCCTCCCTTGGGTACAATGGGAGATACTTGGGTTTCTCCCTGGTGTGCAGAATGAACCAGTCTGAACAGTAGTATCAGCCAGTTATGAGACATGGCAGGTGCCTTCCCTCTCTAAAGTTAGTTTGGTCGTATCAAAGTATGATTGTCCCAGTATCGGGTCTTCAGGTGTTTAGTGCCTGACACAGGTGTTGGCAGTTAATATGAAATTTACCTCTGGCTGTTGATCAAAATTGAATTAAGGTGGCCAGGTGTAGGGGCTCACACTTGTAATCCTAACTCTTGGGGAGGCCAAGGCAGGTGGGTCACTTAAGACCAGCCTGGCCAACATGGTGAAACCCTGTCTCTACTAAAATATAAAAAATGAGCTGGGTGTGGTGGCCAGGCAGTGGTGGCGTGCGCCTGTAGTCCCAGCTAGTTGGGGGGCTGAGGTGGGAGGATTGCTTGAGCCTGGGGGGTAGAGGTTGCAGTGAGCCAAGATTGTGCCACAGCACTGCACTCCAGCCTGGGTGACAGTGAGATCCTGTCTAAAAACAAAAAAAGATGAGATGAACTGGCTTCTTTATTTTGAGGTCTAAATTGAGATACTCTCATGTAAGCAAGGGCTTGTGGCATCCTGAAGTGGTACCCGACTAGAGGGGTCACAACCTCCACGAGGGGGTTTGAATTGTGTGAAGGGTGCTGCTGAATCAGGTCGGGGTACTGGTAAACCAGAAAGCCTGTGCCTTCCCCAGTCACCACCTTCGGAAATAGGGGCCCAGTGTTTGTGATCTAGTCAGTGCCAAGAGAAATCAGAAATATACATATATTTGAGACGGGGTCTCGCTCTGTCGCCCAGGCTAATGTGCAATGGTGTCATCTCGGCTCGCTGCAACCTCTGCCTCCTGGGTTCAAGCGATTCTCCTGCCTCAGCCTCCAAAGTGGCTGGGATTACAGGCATACACCACCATGCCCAGCTAATTTTTCCATTTGTAGTAAAGATGGGGTTTCACCATAGTGGTCATGCTGGTCTCAAATTCCTGACCTCGTGATCTGCCCACCTTGGCCTCCTAAAATACTGGGATTATAGGTGTGAACTACCGTGCCCAGCCTTGGAAAGGTTATTTAAATACAAACTTCATAACAAGGATCTGAACTGTAATGATTGAGAGTAAGTGTGTTTTGGTGGAAGGAAATTGGCTCTGTAAAAAGTGATGTGGGCAGTGGAGGAGAGCTAGATGCCCCAATTCCAAAAGACCATAATGGGGTCTTTTGATGGGCTTGGTATCAAGGGGTAATCTAGGTACCACACAGCTTTTGAGAATCTGGGAGCTGAAAGTAGGCTCGCAGTTCTGGGGCAGGTGGTGGTTGGGGTTTGTGCACAGACAAAGTAGTCACCAGGACTTGGGGAAGGGCTTTCTAAGAATTGTGTGGGCCAGTGCAGGGCCCAGTAGCTCACACCTGTAATCCCAGCATTTTGGGAGGCTGAGGTGGGCAGATCACCGGAGGTCAGGAGTTTGAAAGCAGCCTGGCCAATGTGGTGAAACCCTGTCTCTACTAAAATACAAAAATAAGCCAGGTGTGATGGTACATGCTTATAGTTCTAGCTACTTGGGAGGCTAAGGCAGGAGAATTGCTTGAAGCTGGGAGGTAGAGGTTGCAGTGAGCTGAGTTTGTGCCACTGCACTCCAGCCTGGGCAACAAGCAAGGCTGTCTCCAAATAAATAAATAAAATAAAAAGAATTGTGTGGGCTGGGCACAGTGACTCACCCCTGTAAGTCCAGCCCTTTGGGAGTCTGAGGTGGGAATATCGCTTGAATTCAGGAGTTGGAGACAAGCCTGGGCAACATGGCAAAATCTCATCTCTACAAAAACTACAAAAATTAGCTGGGCGTGGTGGTGCATGCATATAGTTCTAGCTATTTGGGAGGCTGAGGTGGATCACTTGAGCCCAGAAGGTCAAGGAGGCAGTGAGCTGTAATTGTGCCACTGCACTCCAGGATGGGCAACAGAGCAAGACCCTGTCTCTAAAAAAAGAAAAATGTGTGAAGATTTTATGCTTGGGCTTGATTAATGCAACAAGCAGCCATTTCACATCCTGACAATGGGGAATGGGGTGTCTTTTTTCTTTACTGTGGTACTTACCTCTGCTACTTTAAACTCCCCTGCAAGTTTCAGAGTTTTTGTTCATTTGTGAAAAATCACTAATTTATCTGATTAGAAGGTTTAATTTTTGTGGCTTTCTGGTAAAGGGAGTGCAACAGGAAGTAGACTCTGAAGGAATAAGGGGGACAGACTCATGCTTCTTTTTTTTTTTTTTAAATGAGACAGATTCTCACTCTCTCGCCCAGGCTGGAGTGCAGTGGCACGATCTTGGCTCACTGCAACCTCTGCCTCCCAGGTTCAGGCAATTTTTCTGCCTCAGCCTCCTACGTAGCTGGGATTACAGGTGCCTGCCACCACTCCTGGCTAATTTTTTGTATTTTTCATAGAGACAGGGTTTCATGGTGTTAACCAGGATGGTCTTGATCTCCTAACCCCGTGATCCACCTGCCTCAGCCTTCCACCTCACGTGTCCCCCAACTTTTTTTTTTTTTAAAAAAAGAACATGCTGTACCATTGCTTGAGGCCAGGAGCTTGAGAAGCCTGGGCAACGTAGTAAGACCCCATGACTGACTATAAAACATTAAAAATTAGCTGGATGTAGTGGTGCACACCTGTAGTCCCAGCTGCTTGGGAGACTGAGGTAGGAGGATCACCTGTGCCTGGGATTTCAAGGCTGTGGTGAGCTATGATTGCACTACTGCTCTCTAGCCTGGGTGACAGAGTAAGACAAAAAAGAAAAAGCCATGCCCATCCTCTTCATTTGCGGGAGTGTTAGAATCTGTTTCAAAAATAATGAGGCATAGAGAACTCCCATTTTCCAAATTTGTTTAGGGAGCCCCTCCCGGATAGATCTCTAGTTTGTAGGGCAGTGAGGCATTTTAAGGAGGCTCATACCTCTTTAGGATGAAAGATGATTAAATGAGAAGATGATGCAGAAGGGCTTTGTACACAGTGAATACTTATGATTTTAAAATACTGTTTGCAAGCTTTAGTCTCCTAGAGTTGTTAGCATCCCTATTTATACAGAACCTGAAATACAAGGCAGTTAAACAGTGAGAATCAATACCGAATATTAAAGTTAGTAAAAGCAAGATTAAAAATGGTACTGTGAATCTGCTATAATTTAATAAGTCATGCCTGCCCTTTTCAGTTATGTGGCCTCTGGGAAGAATGTTAGTCCTAGATCCTAGATCACCTAGATTTTTTTTTCTTTTTTTTCCTTTTCATTTTCTTTCTTTTCTTTTTCTTTGAGGAAGTGTCCTCTGCTGTCATCCAGGCTAGAGTACAATGGTGTGACCATCGCTCACTACAGCCTCCAACTCCTGGACTCAAGCATTCCTCCCAACTCAGGCTTCTGAGTAGCTGGAGATACAGGCGTGTCCCATCTTGCCTGGTTAATTTTTACATTTTTTTGTGTAGATGGGGTCTCACTATGTTGCCCAGGCTGGTCTTGAACTCCTAGCCCCAACTGATCCTCCTGCCTCAGCCTCCTAAAGAACTAAGCTGACAAGTGTGAGCCATCAGACCTGGCCCTCCTTAGTCTTTTAACTTTCTTTTTTTTTGTTTCAGCTCCTCCAAAGCAGAATTTCACTTTATTTCTTTTTTCTTTTTTTTTTCTTCCTTAGTCTTTTTTTGTCTTGTGTATCTTTTTATGTTGGACTTTTGGGTTGCTTTCATTCTTTGGCTGTTGTGAATAATGTTACCGTGAACATTTGCATGTAAGCTTTGTGTGGACCTAGGTATTTCTCTTGGATGTATACCTAGGAGCAGAATTTCTGGATCACATGTAACTCATCTTTAACCATTTCAAGAAGATGACTCTTAATGCACTGTACAGGTGTGAGTAGAAGCAGCTACCCAGGTGAGAAATGGTGGTGGTTTTCAGGACAGTGGCCATAGAGGTGGTAGCATCGTGGATGTGTTCCTGAATTTTGGGCTTTGCGTCAACAAGCCCTGCCTTGCTAAAAGGATGAGGTGGTGTGTGAGAGACAGATTCATTTGCTCTTTTTTCATAAACTGTCCATGTTCTTTGGCCGCTTTTTTGTTGGGGTATTGGTCATCTTCTTAGTTTCTTGATGTTTTTTTTTTTTTTCCCGAGACGGAGTTTCGCTCTTGTTACCCAGGCTGGAGTGCAATGGCGTGATCTCGGCTCACCGCAACCTCCGCCTCCTGGGTTCAGGCAATTCTGCCTCAGCCTCCCGAGTAGCTGGGATTACAGGCACGCACCACCATGCCCAGTTAATTTTTTGTATTATTATTTTTTTTCAGTAGAGACAGGGTTTCACCATGTTGACCAGGATGGTCTCGATCTCTTGACCTCGTGATCCACCCGCTTCAGCCTCCCAAAGTGCTGGGATTACAGGCGTGAGCCACGGTGCCCGGCTGTTATTTTATTTTATTTTTTTGAAATACAGCCTCACTCTGTTGCCCAGGCTGGAGTGCAGTGGTGCAATTTTGGCTCACTGCAACCTCTGCCTCCCAGGTTCAAGCAATTCTTCTGACTCAGTCTCCTGAGTAGCTGAGACTACAGGCACATGCCACCATGCATGGCTAATTTTTGTATTTTTAATAGAGACGAGATCACTCCTGACCTTGTGATCTGCCAGCCTTGGCCTCCCAAAATGCTAGGATTACAGGCGTGAGCCACCGCTGCTGGCCTTGATGGGTTTTATCTATTAGATAAGAGGTGTCTGTGATAAGGGTTGACTTTTTTTTTTTTTTTTTTTGAGATGGACTTTTGCTCTTGTTGCCCAGGCTGGAGTGCAGTGGCATGATCTCAGCAGCTGGGATGCCCCTGGGATGCTAGTCAGAGGATGCTGGCTGCTTCTCATACATCAAATCCTCACAGAATCCTGGGAGGGGCTGGGTGCAGTGGCTCACACCTGTAATCCCAGCACTTTGGGAGGCTGAGTCGGACAGATCACCTGAGGTCAGGAGTTCAAGACCAGCCTGATCAACATGGTGAAACCTCATCTCTACTAAAAATTAGCTGGACGTGGTGGTGCATGCCTGTAATCCCAGCCACTCAGGAGGCTGAGGTGGAGGTTGCAGTGAGCCGAGATCTTGCCACTGCACTCCAGCTCGGGTGACAGAGTCTCTAAGACTCATTTGCCCTGCGGAAGTCAGCTGCCTGACTCTGAGCTGGCACCCTTCGTCCGCTCACTCTCCTCTCCTTGTGATTGCACCTGTGAGCATCCAGAGGACTGGGAAGGGGAAACAGCAGTGGTGGGGGTGGTGGGGGCGGCACAGCTGGTTTTATAAGGGCAGGTATGATTTATATTTTGTGGAGATGGGGTCTTACTATGTCACCTAGACTGGTCTTAAACTCCTAGGCTCAAACAATCCTTCCACACAGGTGTGTGTACCACACCCAGCTTATTTTATTTTTTGTAGTGATGGGGGTCTTGCTGTATTGTGCAGGCTAGTCTCCAACTCCTAGGCTGAAGTGATCTTCCTAGCTCTGCCTCCCAAAGTGCTGGGATTACAAATGTGAGCCACTGCACCTGGCCATCAGGTGTGATTTAGATGTTCCGAGTGGCAAGTAACAAGAACTGAGAGATGTTGGTGTGTTCCTTGTGATCATGATTCAGCTGAATTTAGAAGCAATAGGGTCATTCCTGTGTGGAAATCTAGGGGTTGGTTTCTGCTACCTCCAGTCTGATCATTTGGGGCATAAGCGCAGTGAGTTAAGGTATGCTAGTGTTCACACCTGAGGGCGGTGGAGCCAGCCCATCTGGGAGCATGTGTGAGCTCTCTTCACTCACAGGATCCCCTCATGGCCCACTGTGGCTCTGCTGGTTTTAGCTGTGTCTTCTCCTCTTTGGGACTAGCCTTGCCAGCTCTCTTTCAGAAACATTGAGGCCAAGATATTTTTAGTTTACAAAGCAACAGCACTCGGCACTGTCAGGCCCTGGAGGCTGGGAATAGCTCAGGTTAGGGAAGGTGAGAGTACAGGCACCCACGAGGGCAGCAGCTAAGTGGGTCAGGCCGTTGTGGTCCAGCAGTTCAGCTGCCCAGACAGGCAGGGATCTGTGGGGAAGGTGACTGCTCCTGCTGCGGTGAGGATTGGGTACACCTGGACAACCTTGTTTCCCTGGCACAGCGCCCCTCTGACCTCCTGGGCTTGGTGTTCAGCCTTTGTCGTTTTTGGTGGGAGGGCGAGGGAGGTATAGGCTCCAGGATTTACCCCCTGGAACCTGGGCTGCACTTCATTTTTCCTGAATCGTGCTTTCTTGAAGTTCAAAATGAGACTCCTTCCCTCATTCATTCTGGTGGTCTCAGCTTTGGTGGCTACCTTTCTTTGCAATAACATCATTTACACTGTTTTTTACATTTTGTAGACTTAATTAACATGGGTTTGGGCATGAGGAGGCTGGAAAGAGTTGATTTTGTATACACTTAGGCATACTTTATCTGCTATAATACACCTCTAGCATATTGAGAATAAACTGAAAAAATGACTCAAATGACTTAAATATGTCTAGAAATTATTTAGAAGTTATTTGTGACCCTCAGAATACAGATAATATGTGTAACAGTCTCATATCAGAGGAGGTTAGTTGAGGGCTCTGAGCCAAAATGTTTTCAATAACCTGTTGAAGTCATTTTGTGGCCTAACTCGGTGGCTCACACCTGTAATCGCAGCACTTTTGGAGGCCAAGGCAGGTGGATCACCTGAGGTCGGGAGTTTGAGAGTAGCCTGGCTAACATGGCGAAACTTCATCTCTACTAAAAATACAAAAATTAGCCGGGCGTGGTGGCTGGCGCCTGTAGTCCCAGCTACTTGGCAAGCTGAGGCAGGAGAATTGCTTGAACCTGGGAGGCAGAGGTTGCAGTGAGCCAAGATTGTGCCACACTATACTCCAGCCTGGGTGACAGAGTAAGACTCTGTCTCAAAACAAAATAAATAACCAACCTATTGAAGTCTTTTTGATAAGAGGATTACGTAGTTTATTACTGAATTTACTGAAGTACTAGAAGAACGTGAGGAGACAATGTATTCTTCAGGAAACAATGTATTCTATCATGATTGAATGTATGATTACCTTTTCATTAAATGAATGATTTTTTTTCTTAATGTTTCTGAATCATAAGTGATTATTAATGGTACCTTATACTGTGTTAGTTTGCTAAGGAAAATGAAATAAATGAAATCAAAATGGTACCTTATTTAAGGTACTCTAACACAATACAAGAAATGCTTCACTTCTGAACAATGCTAAATCCTTGTACAAGGACTTACTAAAAATGGTTAGAAACTAATTTATCTGAGTGCTGTCCCATATTATATGACCTGTTTTTCTTAAGAATTGAAATACCAGCCGAGTGCAGTGGCTCACACCTGTAATCCCGGCACTTTGGGAGACCTGAGGTCTGGACCAGCCTGCCCAACATGGTGAAACCCCATCTCTACTAAAAATACAAAATTAATGGGCTGGCAAGGCTAGTCCCAAAGGGGAGAAGACACAGCTAAAACTAGCAGGGCCGTCCGTGGTGCATACACCTGTGGTCTCAGCTACCCAGGAGGCTGAAACAGGAGAATTGCTTGAGCTAGAGAAGCAGAGGCTGCAGTGAGCCAAGATCATGCCACTGCACTCCAACCTGGGTGAGATAGAGTGAGACTCCGTCTCAGAAAAAAAAAAATAATAATTAAAATACCTATTTCAATATATATTGAAATATACTGGCCAGGTGAGGTGGCTCACGCCTATAATCCCAGCACTTTGGGAGGCCGAGGTGGGTAGATCACAGTCAAGAGATTGAGACCATCCTGGTCAAGTTGCACAGTCAAACTCTTGTGTTTCCCAATCTGTACTTCCCTTCCCTCTGGACCTGCTGCTCCTCCCGTTTACAGTTACGGACACTTTCATCACCCAAAATTGAAAGTCAGAAGAAGCCTGTGAGTCTTCTCACCACCTTCTGCATTGAGTTAGTCACCAACTTTATTATTTTATTTTTATTTTTATTTTTATTTTTGACAGAGTCTCACTTCGTCACCAAGGCTGGAGTGCAATGGCGTGATCTGGGGTCACTGTAATCTCTGCCTCCAGGGCTCAAGCTGTTCTTCTGCCGAGTAGCTGGGACTACAGGCATGTGCCACCATGTCCAGCTAATTTTTGTATTTTTAGTAGAGACAGGGTTTTACT
This sequence comes from Callithrix jacchus, assembly GCF_049354715.1. Lineage (NCBI taxonomy): Eukaryota > Metazoa > Chordata > Mammalia > Primates > Cebidae > Callithrix > Callithrix jacchus. The sequence continues at coordinate 16,074,194 of NC_133503.1, read as the reverse complement.
ATGTTGGTTAGGCTGGTCTCAAACTCCTGACTTCAGGTGATCCACCCACCTAGGCCTCCCAAAGTGCTAGGATTACCGGCGTGAGCCTCTGGGCCCGGTCAGTTGCCAACTTTAAAAAAATGCTTTAGCTGGGCATAGTGGTTCACACCTATAATCCCAGCTACTTGGGAGGCTGAAGCAGGAGGATCACTTAAGAGGCCAGGAGTTTGAGACCACTCTGGGCAACATGAGGAGACCCGGTCTCTACAAGAAAAAAAAACTCATTCATCAAGGCACCCACTTGGATCTCTTTGAAGTGCCCTTTCCTTTCTTTCCCGCTCTAGAGCTTTTTTAATAAACTTATGTTCCTGCTCTGGAAAAAAAAAAATTAGCCAGATATGGTGGTGCCTGCCTGTCATCCCAGTAATACAGGAGGCTGAGTCGGGAGGTTGGTTGAGCCTAGAAGTTCAAGGCTGCAGTGAGCTGTGATCACACCATTGTCCTCCAGCCTGGGTGGCAGAGTGAGATCTCATCTCAAAAACAATACGAAACTTGAGTCTGCTCCTTCTTATGATTGCAGCCTTGTTTCTTTCTTTTTCTTGCTCTATTGGAATAGCCTCCTAACTGGTATGTGTCTATTCTGAACCATTTCCAGTCTGTCCATCATGGTGCAGCCAGAATAATTCATCTGAAATACAAATCCAGACATCCTGTCCTTGCAGAGGCTTCCTGGCTGGCTCCCATCCCTGGCTCCCCGTGACACATCCCAGGGCCTCTTTCACTCAACTCTCTGCTTTCTCCTTCAGCTTCCAATAATAACTGCACCCTCCGTTTTCTTCCCAGTATACTCTTTAAAATTTAAAAGAATTTTTTTTTTTTTTTTTTTTGATGGAGTCTTGCTGTCTGTCTGTCACCTAGGCTGGAGTGCAGTGGTGGGATCTTGGCTCACTGCGACCTCTGCCTCCCGGGTTCAATCAAGCGATTCTCCTGCTTCAGCCTATCTACTAGCTGGGATTACAGGCACCTGCCACCATGGCTGACTAATTTTTGTATTTTTAGTAGAGATGGGGTTTCACCATGTTGGCCAGGCTGGTCTCGAACTCCTGACCTCAAGTGATCCGCCCACCTCAGCCTCCCAAAGTGCTGGGATTACAAGCATGAGCCACCGCGCCTGGCCAAAATTTACAACAAATCTAAATGCGGTTATACATCCACGTAGCATCAAGAGTCTCCTAGTTCCATAAGATTAGAGAAACAGCAGTTTCTTACCTGCCATTTCTCTGTCCCCATCAGCCACTTTCAGCTGTAGCTGATCCTCTCATTGTTGATCCTTATTTATTTATTTATTTTTGAAACAGAGTCTGACTCTGTCACCCAGGTCAGAAGGCAGTGACTTAATCTCAGCTCACTGCAACCTCTGCCTCCCAGGCTCAAGCAGTCCTCCCACCTCAGCTTCCTGAGTATCTGGGACTATAGCTGCTGAGATTATGGGTGTGAACCACCACGCCTGGCTGAGGGTGTGGTTGTTTTTTATGTGAACACATCATGTGTTAAAATTACATTTAACTCATTTAAAGAGGGAACTAATGTAATATTATAAACAGTTTAAAGGAAAATTCAAATAATACTCAAAAGTGAATTTACCGATAGATGCAGAGCTGGTCAGTATCCATAGGGCAGTAATCCATTGAATTCCATGAGACTAACTTAATTAGTCTAATTAAAATAGTCTGATTAGCTTAATTAAACTATTTTCTTTGGACAGGAACTTGTTTGCTTTACTCTTGAGGTTTTTGGCAAACGACAGAGTTGTAAAGCAGCTCAGAGACAATGAAGGTGCTGGCCCCTATAAAATTACATAACCCAAAGGATGCACTAGGTAGCATGCCCAGTCATCTTATTTTTTGTTCATTTCACAGCTTTTCAAAATTTTTTTTTTTGAGATGGAGGCTTGCTCTGTCGCCCAGGCTGGAGTGCAGTGGCATGATCTCGGCTTATTGCAACCTCCACCTCCCAGGTTCAAGCGATTCTTCCGCCTCAGCCTCCCGAGTAGCTGGGATTACAGATGCCTGCCACCACGCCTGGCTAATTTCACCTGGCCAACATGGTGAAACCCCATGTCTACTAAATAATAAAAACACACAAAAAATTAGCCAAGTATGGTGGTGGGCACCTGTAATTTCAGCTACTCAAAGGCTGAGGCGGGAGAATCACTTGAACCCAGGAGGTGGATGTTGCAGTGAGCCAGTATCGTGCTGCTGCAGTTCAGCCTGGGCAACAAGAGCAAAATTCTGTCTCAAAAAAAAAAAGCCTCTATTATTTGCTAATTAGAGGGTGGAAAACTAAGCCTAAGAAATGTTCTGCACCAGGCTGGGCATGGTGACTCACACCTGTAATCAGCACTTTGGGAGGCTGAAGCTGGTGGATCACCTGAGGTCAGGAGTTTGAGACCAGCCTGACCAACATGGTGAAACCACGTGTCTATTAAAAATAGAAAAATTGGTGCTGCTGGGAGTTGCTTAGAGGTTGGCAGTGCGGGGCTGAAGGCTAGCAGACGGAGCAATCATGTTGCACAAACAAATTTACTATTCAGACAAATACGACGATGAGGAGTTTGAATATCGGCATGTCCTGCTGCCCAAGGACATAGCCAAGCTGGTCCCTAAAACCCATTTGATGTCTGAATCTGAATGGAGGAATCTTGGCGTTCAGCAGAGTCAGGGTTGGGTCCATTATATGATCTGTGAACCAAAATTTCATATCTTACTGTTCCAGCTCCCACTACCCAAGAAGCCGAAGAAATGAAGCTGGCAAGCCACTTTTCAGCCTCAAGCTTTACACATCTGTCCTTACTTGCTAACATCTTTCTGATGACGTTATTGTGTTGCCTTCTTGTTTCTCACTTTGATATTTAAAAGATGTTCAATACACTGTTTGAATATGCTGGTAACTGCTTTGCTTCTTAAGGAGAGCCACCACTACCATAGCCCAGCCAGATGAGTGCTCTGTGGACCCACAGCCTCAGCTGAGTGTGACCCCAGAAGCTAGTGTGCTGTGTATCTAGAACACACTTGGCAGATGGAGGAAGCATCTGAGATTAAGACCATGGCTGTTACAGGGATTGTGTAAACTTCTTTTTGTTTTTTTCTGCCGGGTTTTGTATGTATGGTGACTTGTGGATTTATGTTTCAGTATACTGGAAACTTTCCATTTTATTCAAGAAATCTGTTCATGTTATAAGCCTTGATTAAAGAGGAAGTTTTTATAATCTTGAAAACAAAACAAAAATTAGCGGGGCATGGTGGCAGGCACCTGTAATCCCAGCTACTCCAGCCTGTGTACCATAGAAAGACCTTTTCTCTAAATATAAATATAACATATATGTTAAAAAATATAAATACAGCCGGATGTGGTGGCTCACACCTGTAATCCCAGCACTTTGGGATGCTGAGGTGGGTGGATCACCTGAGGGCAAGAGTTCAAAACCCACCTGACCAATATGGTGAAACCCATCTCTACTAAAAATATGGAAATTAGCTGGGCGTGGTGGCATTCACCTGTAGTTGCAGCTTCTCCTGAGACAGGAGAATTGCTTGAACGTGGGAGTCGGAGGTTGCAATGAGCTGAGATCACGCCAGTGCACTCCAGCCTGGGTGACAGGGTGAGACTCTGTCTCAAAAATTATTCCATATATATATATTTTTTTTCAGGAATATATATAAATATATTTTCAGGAATGGCTATTAACAAAGTACTATTCTTTTTGTGATTTCTAGTGGGTACAGATTATCATTCTGTTTTCTGTCACAATTAGGACTCCATAGTACCAGAGACTGTGAGAAAGATCTTAGTGTTTGTTAGGAAATAATTAGTGGGTGTAGATGCTCTTAAGACCCATCTGTCTTCATTTTAGAACTTTAATCTGATCCCCTTTCCTAGGTTCATATTGAGATCCATTGAAGGCCCTCCTGGACTGACACAGGCGTGACCTCAGGCCCATCCCATCCAAGAACACGAAGCATGAGGGACAAAAGAGGGCCCCTTGGCACCTGCCTGGCACCAGTGCAGCGGGCCAGAGGAGGTGATTTGGACAAACTGTTACACAGCCTTAAGAAAAGAATGCTGAAGGAGGGCCCCTGGCCTGCAGATGCACCCTCCTGGATCAATAAGCCTGCGGTTGACAGAAAGTCACAGAGTGCTGCATTATCACTGGAAATGAGAAAGGATCCTAGTGGGGCTGGCCTCTGGCTTCACAGTGGTGACCCAGTGTTTCCACATGTGAAAGAATTAATAAGAAGAAATCTAGCCTCAGTAGCCACTCTGAGCGCAGCCATGGGTTTGTTCTCTGCTCCAACAGAGTGTTTTGCTGGGGTGTCCTGCAGTGGTGTTGAAGCTCTGAGGTGGGACTGGCAAGGAGGAGGGCCTGAGGCCGACGGCCACAGAGGACAGTGCCCCAAAGGAGAGCCTCAGGTGTCAGGACTGCCACACCATCAAAAACTGCTGGAAATGGGAAGTTGTCAGGATGACCCACCAAGTGATTTTCCCGAGTGTCTGGGCTCTGAGTTGGAACCCTCTTGCCTGCACTCCGTCCTGTCTGCAGTGCTGCACGTGTGTCTAGAAGTGCTCCTGGATGATGAGACAGAACGAGTTTTCCTTGACTGTTTAAAGTCCATGTTTTCAAAGCAAACAGTAGAATTCAAGAAAATGCTTAAAAGCACCTCAAATGGTCTCCAGATGACACTGGGGTTACTGGTTCTGCAACCTTTTGAATTAGCAAATTCATTATGCCATAGTTAAGGTCCAAGCAGAACAATAAAAATAGGTTAATTTTAAGAGTTGTCTTAGAACGATTTCTTTCCCATTAAGTCTGGATGCAAACCGTGCAGCCCTTCAGTTCCTGCTGTGGTTTTTTATGACTCGACAGACTTCAAGTAAATTGAGTTGAAATTCAAAGCTGGTTGATGTGGAAGAAACTTTTTTAGCATGTGTTAAATTGTGCTTTCAAAGACATAAAGAACTGGGAAACATTTCAGGAGACTATCATAGCCTGTATAAATATCAGATTAGAACATACAGATTTACCATGAAATTCTGTCTTCAACACTCATTCTAAAGGGCTACTGTCCGAAGTCCTGTGTGTTCCTTCGGCTTGTCTGATCACCCAATGGAAGTGGATATTCGTGAAGTTTACACCGCTGTACTTGGCATTAAGCCTTGCTGAATTCGTAGTAAGCTGTTACCATTTCTGCATTTTGTAGATGGTTTTCGTGTGCAGCAGAATTCGATTTCCCTTCTCACACCCCTTTCCTTTCACGTGAAATGTGATTTAGACAGAGGCCCTGGGGTGAAAGTTGCAATATTAAGCTTACCTTTCGAGGAGTCCCTTCTCAAACTCGGAACCCTAGCAGTGTTACCTTCAACGAAAAAGAGCTTGAGAAAGAGGTAGCTCCATTACAGAGAAGCAAATCAAGTTACTTCCCTTCTAAAAAGTTTCCCGGATTCTAGGAATTGCAGTATCTTGTGCCCTCAGATTTTTCAGGTGACTCCTTTTGTTGTCTGCTGATAACTTTAATAACGATAATTTAAGGGCATAAGTTTTTAAGGACTCCCAAAGTGAGACTTAACCATTTTGGGGATTACTGATTGCATATACCAGTTTATATTGTGTGCCGAATTATGCCATGTGCTATTTTAGTGTTTGGAGGAAACGAAAAATAAAATTTGTTCTTTAGCTTAATAAATATGTCTTATTTTATGTGTGGTCTTGGTGGTTCTTGTGTTTTTATTAATGCCATTGTCATCCTGATGGTTTTTATTGTTTGAGACAGGGTCTTGCTCTGTCACCCAGGCTGGAGTACAGTGGTGTGATCATAGCTTACTATAACCTTGAACTCCTGGGCTCTAGCAATCCTCCCACCTCAGCCCCCCTGAGTACCTAGGACTACAGGTGCATGCTGCAGTGGGCAGATTTTTTTTTTTTTGAGCCCAGGCAAGAGTGCAATGGTGCAGTCTCCACTCACCACACCTCCATCTCCAGGGTTCAAGCGATTCTCCTGTTTCACCCACCCAAGTAGCTGGGATTGCAGGCATGTGCTACCACGCCCGGCTAATTTTGTATTTTTAGTAGAGATGGTGTTTCTCCATGTTGGTCAGTCTGGTCTCAAACTCCTGACCTCAGGTGATTCGCCTACCTCAGCCTCCCAAAGTGCTGGAATTGCAGGGGGTGAGCCACTGCACCAGGCCTACATTTTAAAAAATATTTTGTAGAGCCAGGGGTCTCAGTTTGTTGCTCAGGCTGGTCTCAAACTTTTGGGCTCAAGTGGTCCTCCAGCCTCAACCTCCCAAAGTGCTGGAGTCACAGGTGTCAGCCACCATACTCAGCCCCTAATACATTTTTTTTTTTGAGACAGAGTTTTTCTCGTTGCCCAGGCTGGAGTACAAAGGCGTGATCTCTGCTCTCTGTAATCTCCACCTCCCAGGTTCAGACAATTCTGTTTCAGCCCTATGAGCAGCTGGGACTACAGGAAGGAGCCACCACGCCCAGCTAATTTTTTTCTGTTTTTGTTAGAGAGGGGGTTTTGCCATGTTGGCCAGCTGGTCTTGAACTACTAATCAATCACGTGATCCACCCACCTCAGCCTCCCAAGGTGCTAGAATTACAGGCGTGAGCCACTGTGCCCAACCCCCAATACTTTTTCTTTTCTTTCTTTTTCTTTTTTGAGACGGAGTATCGCTCTTGTTACCCAGGCTGGAGTGCAATGGCGCAATCTCAGCTCACCGCAACCTCCGCCTCCTGGGTTCAAGCAATTCTCCTGCCTCAGCCTCCCAAGTAGCTGTGACTACAGGCGCGCGCCACCATGCCCAGCTAATTTTTGCATTTTTAATAGAGACAGTGTATCACCTTGTTGACCAGGATGGTCTAGATCTCTTGACCTCGTGATCCACCCGCCTCGGCCACCCAAAGTGCTGGGATTATAGGCGTGAGCCACCGAGCCCGGCCTTACTTTTTTTTTTTTTTAAATGCCAAAGTAGGTTGTTGATGCACAAGATTAGAAGCAGAGCTTGAAAAAATACATAAAGCTAGGCCGGAACTCAGCTCTAATTCTGCTCCCAGGAAACAATGAAATCAGGGCTTGTGATCCTTTGGGTTGGTGCTCAGAGTCCCAAAAAAAAAGTTCTTGCGAAAAAAGAAAAAAGAGTTCTTGAAAGACAAACCATCTGCATCCAGTCTAAGTAACACTGTCTTAATGGAGCAATTAAAACCCTGACAAACAGCCATGGCCTTTTGGTGTCACTGTGATTGATTGTGAAATGAGGACACTTTTAAATGTTTTAAAATAGGAACTTTTCTCATCAAGGCTTCCCTTCACTTCTTTTTTTTTGAAATGGAGGCTCACCCTATCACCAGGCTGGTGTGCAATGGTGTGATCTCAGCTCACTGCAACCTCTGCCTCCCAGGTTCAATCAATTCTCCTGCCTTAGCCTCCTAAGTAGCTGGGACTAGAGGCGTGTGCCACCATGTCCAGCTAATTTTTGTATTTTTAGTAGAGAAAGGGTTTCACCTGGTTTCACCAGGCTGGTCTTGAACTCCTGACCTTATGATACACCCACCTCAGCCTCCCAAAAGTGCCGGGATTACAAGCATGGGCCACTCACCTGGCCTTCCTTTATTAAAAAAAATGAGGCCAAGCGCAGTGGCTCAAGCTAACATGGTGAAACCCCGTCTCTTCTAAAAATACAAAAATTAGCAGGGAATGATGGCGTGCGCCTGTAGTCCCAGCTACTCA